>NC_052394.1:6753939-7353939 GCF_009389715.1 Phoenix dactylifera | reverse complement strand
AATTATTAACTTTGTTAATATGTTTATTTATCACAATGTGATACTTGTGTAGAAGCTTTGGCATATTTATCCTAATTGGTTGCTTCAACTGTGATCTGATTTCAGCAGGTTTTTCGATCATTTGCCTATGAATTACTTGCTTTTTCATTTGCATGAGATATACATTAATACTTGCGTGACAGTGACTTGTGAACATGGTCTTGCAGCTGATGAATATAGGTAATGTAACAATGGTAAAAATATCCCACTAATCTTAGTATGAGATGATTTAATGAAATGTAGAAATGGAACAGTGGCCTTGTATACAATGGTAAATGGTTGTCACTTGTCAGTGTATTAAAGTACAAGCTACATTGCAAGAAGTTGTGATGGAATGCAAGCTAGAGCTCCATTCCCTGAACAGCCAGCATGCAAATACCATGCACTACACCCATAAGCATTTACTTGGTGCTAGAGAGAGCACGTCATCGTGATTATTGGACTTGATAGTAGGAGAGCACATCAATATATAATCAGGATATCTAAATTGATTGTCATAACTAATGAGAAATTTTGTCATTTTAAGCTGTAATTTACATTTTTGTATTCATTTCTGAATGTGCTGGGCAAATGATTGACATGCCATTTTTTTGCCAGTACACAGTAAACAACTTGCGGTTTGCATTAACAGTTGAGCCAGAGAATGAGAAGATAAAGCAAAAGCTCTCATGGGCCCAGCATCAGCGTCAGGCAAACCTACCAACCATTCCTTCAACCATTGGGGAAGAGCTTGAGACAAACCCCTTCATGCGTGTCGATGTAGCAGAGATACAGGTCTTAAGCATTACATTTATGGTTTTCAATTACACACTGTTACAAAATAAAATTTAGATATTGACCTCCATTATTAATATCTTAATGCATACGGTATTGAATGCCGCAATCTAGATGTGATTTGGGAATTGTATGTAAAGAAGTTGGCCTAACTGTTGCTTCAGCCATCTAATATCTTCGCTTCCAAGCCAACAATCTTTGGATTGACGTTGGCCTATGAATCACATAGTAGATACTGCAGAATTCAGTGTTCCAACAATAGTGACACCTGATATTGAAGGAGGCATTTGATGAAGTTGAACGGTAAAGTACACCGCAGAAGTTCATGTGCTTTGTAGCATGTAAATTTGAATTTTAAGTATTTAGGTCAATTTTCTTTGAAACCAAAGGGGTGGTATGGCTTTTGGAGATCTTTTAGAGTTCCCACCATTTACAAGACTTTATTCCTCCAGTTTTTCCAGACTTCTTGCCAACAAATTGCCATTGTAAAGTACAACCAGTTTTTATAGGTCTTTATTCTGCTTCAGAACCTGTTATCCTAATGGTTGGTTTTGCAATGGCTTATGCCATTAGTTTCCTTCTTGGAGGTCAAGTTGCATGCCGTTACTGAAATCTACTGAAGAACATAGCAATTAATCATTCAGCTTCTCTTTTTTCCAAATTCCTTGATGACTCTGAAGAAAGATTAACTCTGTCGATATGCTTTGCAGGCAAAAGTTGGCTGTCATTCTCCAGTTGAAGCCATAAAAGAAATAAGGAGGCTGAAAGATAATTGGAGAGGCTGATGAAAATTTGGGGCTCCTGAGCTTTTTAATTTAGTGTTTACACTTTGGCTTGGGCAAAAACAACATGTATTCTAAATGAGTGTTCGTATGTCTTCATGTGGCAACCAGACTTGAAAGGCTCAGGTTGAAGTTTGAAGGCTGTTGCCATCCTAAATGGTCATGTGATAACTACCTCGTGTTTTGATGATCTGTAGGGATACGGGTTGCCAGCTTTCAGGGGATATAATGTGTCCAAACCTTGCTTTTCTATAATAATCAGTTTATATCGTTCATATATTATCACAAATTATTCATGTCCTATTGGTGCTGTGCTAATAATTATTCATTAAATGGCTATCGATTAACAATTAACAGTGGTATTTATTGATTTGAGTCATTCACTTATCCAGTTATCCATCCTCGGTTTGCATGGAATTGGAATATGAATATTTTACATCCTCTATTGCCTTGTTATGCTCTGAGTTGTGGACTAAAAAGCAGGGAGACATATTAAACATTCATGTTCTTTTTTAATTATGGAGAAAATTTTTACATTGGATATCCAGGGAGTGAGAAGCGGACAAGTTGGTGTATATTTAGACCCACTCTCTCATTGGTCAGGTTCTTGAGTGGTAGATTTGTTGAGATCCTTCCCTAAGAGGGTCATGTTGGGTGAATTCTTTCAATAATCACATAGGGGGCTAAGTAGGCTTGAATTAAGTTCTCTTTTCTAGCAATTCAACTTAAATCTCTGCAGTTATCATTCTTTAACCCTTGTCATAAACTGGTGTTAATGTCTATGTTTTTACTAAATGCAGGCGCTTTTTCCAGCTTTAAAAGAATTCAGGCGATCAAACTGCCTACGTAAAGGGGAGAGTGTTTTTTTTTTTTTGCAGTTAACAATGTCCCTATAGAGTATAAAGCATGGGATCAAGCAATCTCCCAAGGAGGCCAATCATAGTTTCTCTATCTTCATAATTAATTGATTACAATGCAAGCTGCCAAAGCCTTCATGTGTGCTATTTGAGCTGTCTTTGTAACAAGATACTGCTCCCTGTCCATCGTTTTATTGATATGTCCTTTCTTGTCTAGATAGAAGCATAGATCAACTATCAATATTTTTTTATTAGAGTAAATTATAAAGATTCCTCTAATTTAAAAAAAATTACTTACACTTAATATTTTAATCTATGGCTTAACAGAACATAAGTCAAATTATTGATTTTAAATAAAAATTTGAATATCATATAAAAAAATTAAAATGACCAAAACAATCTCGGGTGACCATGATTTTCAAGAATATAAAAAAAATATGTATTTTCCTCTTTTTCTCAAAAGCAATCTTAATTTTTTAAGTGAGATAAATAGTTTTACTAATGATGTTAATTAAATTACATATTAGCATAAATTTTATGGATTAATAGATGCATAATAAATATAAATTAAAAAAATATTATTTATTTATTTATTTTGTCGTGGAGCCTTCACTCACGTCCATCTTGGCTATCTGGAAACAAAATCTTGTAGCCGTTTCGAGCAGACGGGAGGACACTGGGATAAGACGTCACTTTGGATTTCAGAAGGAAATCCGTTCAAGAGAGCTTGAAGTGACATTCCCGTTAGCCCTTATGGAACCAAGTTGTACCAACTTCCCAAATGCCTGATTCCACTGCAAATAGGCTTAGCCCAGCTTTTGTTTCTCTATTTACAAAAGAGCCCTCAATATTATTCACACTTTACGAATACATCCAAGGAAGTCAAAATATAACAACTCACGGAGAGCATGTGATAGCTCCTCCTGCCCTGCCCAAAGAGTATACCCTGAGTGGTGGGCCGCATGGGCCGCCATCCAATCGGCCGCCCCATTAGCTTCTCTAAATACATGCTTAGCCAGAAAATCCCTTCCATCTTCCATCATCATCCCTATATCATGGATCAAGGAATGGTCTGTACCATCAACCGTCGCCCCCCTTTGGATCCATCCGATGATCGTGGCCGAATCGCTCTCCAAGATGATCGAACTAGCCTGTAGGACCATCCTCGCATGGCGCATGCCCGCCCAGACAGCTCGGAGCTCTACCTCCAGAATCGATATGTCAAATAGCTGGCAGCCGCCTGCTCCCACTATCCTAAAGTGCGGCTTAATATGATAAAGCCTGCTCCGCCCCGCGTGCCACCGTCCAGTGCTGACCCATCAACTCGTTTTGACCGAGGGCTTATTCCTCCTTCCACGACGTACTCCTTGCAGTCGATAGATCTCTCTCGATTGACCCCCTAATTTTTGACTAAAATTAAGATCAGATGGCGAAATTGTTCTGGTTGGAGGCCGTTCTTCCTCTTGGTATCATCGCCGGAATGCTTTGCGTGATGGGCAACGCGCAGTATTACATCCACGAAGCCGCTCATGGAAGAGTTAGATCAATATCACTCTTTTACCTTTTTTTTCTTTTTTAATCTGTAGATCTATATATTTTTGTTTTATTTTAACTGGAATTTTTTTAAAAAATCCAGCCAAAGCACATTGGGAACGATATGTGGGATGTGGCTATGGAGAGGAGGGACAGGAAGATCGTGGAGCACTACTCCGCTGCCGGGAATTAGGTCGGCTCCTGCCAATAGGTTTGTTATCTTCTGTCATTTCCTTGATCGGTTTATTGATATTAAAATTCTCGGATTAGGGTTTGGATTGGCTGGCATCGTTGTGGCGTGTTTTGTTTTGATGAATGTTGAGATTAGGTTCTGTTTGATGGAGTTTTTGATGTGAAATTTCTGGGTTTGCTTGGTGGAAACCGCGCCTGATGTTGGGGTTTTAGTCGTTATTAATGAGTGGATAATTGTCTGACCTCTTTCCCTTTTGTAATAACCCCATTTGTTGTCTTCCATTGTATTTTCTTATTTTTATTCACGACTACTTTTGATTTCTAATAAAATTGCTTGGCATTATTCTTCTCAAAAAATTTGGTTTGCGCTATGCACAAGTATATTCATTTTTGGAATCTTTGAATGTCATGCTGAAGTTGATCACATGGTTCTTTTTTTTTCTGAGTAGAAGATCTTGTGATTTGTTGAGGAATTTTCGATATATGATTAGGGATGATATAGACTAAGTTATAAACTATAATCGTAGTGGAAAGATTTATTCTACATTGCTGGGCTTTAACTTGTAATTGATAATGAGAATAGTTTGACAAGGCTGAAGAACTTAAAAAGGTCCCATGCAGATGTTCATGGGAGTATCTTGAGTTAGGGCATTAGAAAACTCCCTCATGATACAATCTTGTCCATTTCTATGTACACGAAGATTAAAGCAGTGGGAAGGCCTCATGAATAAGATGGCTTTGCTTCCATGTAATAGTTTGTGGCCAAGGAGGAGGATTGTGTTGGGTGATGCACTGGAACATGGGAACAGAAGAAGAGATTTAATCATTTGTTAGATAATGGTCGTAAACCATCATATCTGCTGAGTCTGATGACTTTGAATGAGTAGAAGTGAGAGGTGGTCATGTAGATATGCTTGGTAGTTTAATGGGATTGCGAGTACATATTTTGGCCTTTTGGATTAAGGGAGGGTGTTCAATTCAGTGGTATCCTTGCTTGTTACCATTCATGGCCAGGTATAAGAGTGGCTCAGGATCTGTAATTTCTTCTCTGATGCTTGGAATAATTTGTTACTCTCATCCAAATCAGACGTGGATTGGTTGAAAACAAGGGAAATTTCTCTTCCTCGTTTTTGGATGTTGCACATTTCCTCATAAGGTATTTTTTTCGTCTTATCATATCTAGTTGGATGGCTGTAATGTCAAGTAATACCACAAAAGTAAGGCTAATCCAAATCATGGCAATTCTCTCCTTTTTTTGAATGTAGACAGAGGATTTTCCAGAAATCATGTGCAGCAGGAGGTTCTATTCTACAAAATTTTATAACAAGTGAAATAGCAAAAAGGTGTTACTAATCTATCCATCTTTATGTTCTATATGCAAAATGGAAAAAAAAAATAAAAAAAGTATAATATAAATTGTATTGGGTTAACCTATCCAAGTTCTGATATCAAGGAAAAAAGAGAAAAAAAATTGTTGTTATGTCCTTTTCAGGTTGGATTGGATGAAGGAGGCTTGGAATTGAAGGAGTTATAAACTAATCGGCTTTCTAGATGAAACTTGTATGTTCCAGATGTTAATGCAGGGTTCGGAGACTTAATGCTTCCAATTTAGGAAATCAGCGAGAATTTTTGAAGGTTGATGCAATTCTAGAACTTCGCTAAGGATTTTAAGTTAAGCTATTCCGTCCCCTATCATTGATATGTGGATGATGTTCTTCCTGCTCATAAGATGATGTTCAGGGACTAATAAACAAGAAAGAGCTGGAGAAGGATTCAGAGGCTCAATGTTCTGAGGGGAAAATTCCTTGTTTCATCCTGACCCATCATTTGACCAGTTCTCACGAGATGGGCAAGAAGATTCAAAATGAAGTGAATTTCCTAATTTGATACAACCTTCTTCGTGCATCTGAGAGAATTTATTTGGAAATTTTGCACCTATACGGAGTCCTCATGCGGTGGTTAAGCTCTTGCCCATCGATGGCCTTTCTTGAATTACTATGCGTAATAGACATACTTGACCTTATTTAAAATAAAATGTATTTAAGAAAGTTGTTAAGTTGCAGTCAGTGACTATTCCAACTTGGCGTAGCCTTTAGAATAGATTGATGACACTTTGAAATTGAAGGTTCAGATCAATTGGTGCAACTACCGCTGTGTCAGATGAGAGAAGTCATAACTTTGTGATGGATATGTAAGAGTAGAAACTGAAGGTAGAATGTGGATTTTCTTATTGATTAGTGTTGGCACTAGATACACGCAAGTATTCCTGCAGACGCTTATCAACTTACCTTATTTTCTTTTTTAAGTTTACATCATTTTTCTCTGGATGCATCATGAGGTCACTGGATACACCACAAGTATACTCAATGGTTGCACATTGGTTTTGCACTCTTTAGCATTTATTTTGTGGCTTTGGTTGTTGTTTGTGATTTTTATACTCACAGATTCCCCTGGGAAGGTATGAGACAGATTCAATCATATCCATGCAAAATAACAGCCTATAGGGTTTTTATGATATATTAAATAAATACATCAGGTCTAATATGATGTGTCTAAGCAAATATGGTATTACTGTTTAAGCAGGCATGCCCTTTTGTAAGTTGCAACTATATGGAGCTTTGTACATGTCCATGCACAATCTAGATCTTCATATATACGATTAATTATTTAATTCATGCATAATCAGTCACGATATAGTACCATTAAAGGCAAAGTCATTTGGAGTGTGAATTTTCACTTGCACGGTGTTGAAAACTGCATTTATTTATTGTGTGTTCAAATACTATTAATATTTGAAAACTTTAGCAGGGCATTCTTAAATTTGGTTCTTCTGGTGCAGGTTATAGCATACTGATTGAACAGTCATCTTTGTTGAAAATAATATTCCTTAAAGCTCAGAGACGATATTCTTTCAGGTTTTTTGAACCATTTCTCTTTTCATGTCCTTGTCCCTGATGCATTTCAGGAGCCTCTCAAATATGATATGCAAGATCTGTACACCTTTGTTTGGATGTTCGAGACGTTGTTAATCGAGGACTGGCCTTTCTTTTCAAGATAAAGAGAAAGAACTAGTTTATGGCTACACTGAATGGATTTAATTTGCTTTATTTCTGATTTCTAAATTCTGAAAATGTCCACGCTTAGCAAGCATGTTCAAGATATTAGAAGCAAGATATGTGGTTACATATGTGTATATCCTGTAGGCTTTACATTTGTGATATGGTCTGCTTTATGGGGTATGGCTGCACATTTATGTATGCCTTTGTTAAAGCCTTTGCCTGGTAGCATTCCAGTTCTCTAATATTCTAACATATCTCAGTCATATCAGAATGCCACATAAAATATGTACCGTACTTCTGCTTCAATTCAAAGCTTCAGAGCACTTGATCCTTGAAATTTTAAATACATAACAACCTTTTTAAGAAACTAATTTGGTTAAAAGATTGATAGCTGAAAATCACTTGTAATTACTTGCAAGTGAATATACATCCCAAGGATTTTCCAGAAAACACTGAATAAATGCTCATATAGCAGAAACTAGGTAAAGCATGTAAAGCATATGTCCAACTATCAAAAAAAAAAAAAAAGAATCAGTTCTTGCTACATAGCATTCTGCACTGAAACCTTTGCAAAGAATGAAGCTGAAACAAATGATAAACAAAAATTAGAAAAAAAAATAGAGTGCAAAATTAAATCAAATGCCAAGATGTAATGGGCATTACAATGGTTCTCTGCATAGATTCAAGATTGCGAGATCCTCTGGCTTATCCCTTCCAAAAGACGCCCAATTCATGATGCTCCACCCCTGAATCAAGGCACATACTCATCCTCAAGCCCCCCTGGTCGAGTCCTCATCCCCATCGCCACCGGCGCTCGAGCACTCCCCACCTGTGCCATCTCCAATGCCTCCCCCACCTCGGCGTCGCTTTCCATCCGTTCCAACTTCCACCGCCTGTAACTCTCCACCAATGCCACAAGGAAAGCCAGCGAAACCAACCCCATGAAACCTCCCATCACTGCTCCAATAATCTTCCATGCCACAGATTCATCACTCTTCTCCCTCGAAGCTCAACCGTCGGCTCGGCACCGGAGAAGGAGCAACTCTACAAGAATTAACAACAATAGAGAAATGCCCCTGCCTGTAAGTCGAGCAAAGATTGCTCCCCACCAAGTATCTAAACTCCAACGAGCCATCTAAATTAAACCAGACACACCTAGCCGTCCTTCCATTTGGCACCGCCTTCGCAGTACTGAATCTGATGGAAATGGCCGACTTCGATGCCACGAGATCGAGCTCCGGCAGATTGCTGGCCGAAATGTTCTCGGCATTGTAAGCCAAAAATCCAATCACAAAAGTGAGATAGCTGTAGCCTGGTGGAAGAGAACAATAGATTGAAGACCGGTTGCCCAAGTTGTGATAAACCAAAGCAAGCCTTCGAACGTAAGGCTGGACAATGACTCCATTTGGGATCTCAAACTCCTTGTATCTCTTGAATCCTCTATTCCTAAAGTTTCCATTCCTGAGCCTCAAAACAGCAATCTTAACGCCGGAGACGTTCGACGGCGCAATGCCGACGTAGGGGACGCCGGTGTGGGGTTGGTCGAAAGCTCGGTAGGCGCAGTCTTGGAGGACGGAATCCAAGGCCCTGGCTGGGGTTGGTGAAATGTTGGCTGGCTGGGCTTTGAGCTGGTGACCGGAGAGAAGGCTGATGACAGCGAGAAGGATCATGGAGCATTGAATGAACTCCATTGTTAGGTTTCTAAAAATACCAGCATTGCTTTGTTAGGCTCCACCGAAGCAATGCTTTGGAGGATTTGGACTCAGATCTATGTTGAGTACTACCATATCTGAAAAGATAAAAGCTTGGATTCGGGAGGAGTCCCAACCTGTCAGGATTTCGATACAGTGGTTTTTTTGTTTTGTCAGGATTTACTTGGCGTTGGATCTTAGAAGGTTTAATGGTCACGATTCCAACGGGAGTTGGCCATTTTTTTATTTTCTTTTAGCTTCTTCGTTCTCTTTTTCGTAACGTCTGAATTCCATCAGGGACCGTTTGAGGGCTTTGGGAGAGCCAGGGCTTTTGGGAAGTCTCCATCACGACCATGCGATCACGGTTCGCTGTCATGGGGCCATAAGTGGGATGGAAACTGGGCCTCCTCCACTGTAACCCGGAAAGGATAGAATGGATTTTTCTCCTTTATTTAAAGCAGAAATTATTCTAAATTTCTAATGCCGGTTGACATTTTGTGATGCCTTTATTTATTTTACCTTCTTATGAAGTATTTAAGTTGAAAAATGGTTAGGTTACGTTTGGATTCTGCAAATAACTTATAGATGCACCGTCGCAAAATTGGTTGTCTGGTCCACTTGATGGTCCTCTAGATTAAAACTAATAATAATAATAATAAAATGGTTGTCTGGTCATGTTCAATCTATTAGATATTTAGATGGTCCATTAGATCAGCTTGCATTGCAGCTCTAGAATGCAGCCAGCTCTTTTACGTAATGAAGTAAACTTTATCTTAAAAAAATATTGGCCATCCATTTTGTAGCTCTTCTAGTTCACAGCTCTGACCCTTCAGAGAAACTGCTACCTCACCCTCTCAAAGCACATAATGTTGCTCTGGTACATGCCAATTTTTATAAGCTGCAATTGATTTGTGCATCACAACAGCTTCCTCCCGAGATCATATTTACTTTTGAGTTGAGTCAGGTACTAGCTGAGTGCTACACTCCCATGGGATCAATAGCTACTTTCTTTGTGCTTAGCTATCTTTCTCCATTGCAATCTTGCAGCATCCTATATAGGTCTTTCTTTTTCAATATAATTCGTTTCGCAATGGAGTCGATTTAGGCCTTTACATGTTGCATGTCAAACATATTAATAAGAAGGAATCCAGCATTCGACAAAAATAAAATGAAATTAAGCTTTACTAGCTGACAACCTGCCATGATTTCTATTAACTATAGATGAAAGTGGATTAGCTATTGCTAGCCAACAAAAATAATAATTTTTATTAACTATTAAACTCTGAATTATCCAACCTGCCATGAGGTGGATTGTCAATATCTTAAGATGCATATTGTCATGTTCAAAATGGCTACCAAGCATCTGAAGGAATAGGTTTTAGAGCATGTGCAGTTAGTGAGAACTCATACCGAAGGTGTTCAAAATGACATTATCCAACCACTTCCAACTTAGATAGCATACCGCATTTGATGCTACCGCCGATAATAAAAATTAAAACTCCTATGTTTGTCGTCAGCTTAATGAGAGAAAAAAATGAAGCTAACTAGATGACCCAATGATGAGGAAATCTCGTTCTCATTTTCATCATACTCAAAAGCATCCATTGGAGCAGCTGCTCAATATCGAAAGCACGCAATAGAAAATTTGCTAACTAGTGATTGCAGTCATCTTTCTCCGTTGACAATGGAGAGTGGCTCAGATGAGATGGGAACTGCAAGGTTAGATAAAAGTCCAAGAAAGTTTGGGAGGCATTTGAAACATGTAAATTTTTTAAATACAAATATTGTAATGCTTGTAATGTGAACAACGTATCATCGTAGTGGCCGTGCTCCTTAATCTAATACCTGAAGATTTTAGATTTAATTCTCTATGGTGCACCACAGAGCATCTCAACCTAACTAATTATAATATTGGATGGGTCTCCCTTTTCCTCTCTTAAAAAAATTATAATGGAATGCGACATATTCCAGCAACTATAGATTTACATAGAGATAAGATAGAGAGAGTTGATGACAGATAATATCATCAACAACAAAACATTCTCCTACGAAGGAAAGAGAAATCACTAAGAAACATTTTGTAGTTGAGTTGTAAGTATTTCATGTAAATAAATCGCGAGAGTTTTGAATCAGTGAATGATCCGTGAACATTGTGGAAAGATAATTAATTTGTAAAAAAAGTAATATAGACAGATAAATATATTTCAAGAATTATGCGATAAGGCAATTTTTTTTCCAACTTCGAGTGGAAATTAATTGATCTCGGTATATACCAATTTTCTATAGCTTTTCATGTCCGTTTGACTTACACAGCAGAAAATGCATTGAAAAATCATAGGATGGAGGTTTGTTGCTACTGAGGACCGGCCTGCCCTAGGAATCGAGCAAAAGAGATACTGGAGGACTCGGTGGTGAGCTGTTTGGTCCGTGCAAGGCTGTAACTCGGAGTGGATGGTTGTATCCATGGTCCTAGTCCATGACTGAGCTCCGACCTGAAATAGCAAAAATGAAGAAGTCTTCTTGCAAGAGTGTGTCCAACGGCGGACCCTCCGATGCCAAGTCAGGATGATAATTAGGAAACAAAAGATGTTCTCAATGGTCTGTCAAAGCACCCAAGCACTTACCTGTAAAGTTTTCTGAAGAGTGGATTGTATAGGCGCATATGAGCACCTGTTACCCTAAAATTCAAGCATGTGAGTCAGTTAAGATCGGCAAACCCTTGTACGTTCCGAGAATCAGGCACGGGTGTTTCGTACGTGGATTCCATCCTGTCCTTTTGGCTGGTGTGATTTCAGAGGCCGCTCGAGATTTCAATCGAAGGTGTCGCCAACTGGAGCGAGTTTTTGAAATTCAAAATCAACCACGCGCTTCTAGGCTTGCCACATAATGGGTTTTTAGTTGGTAATTCAGAGGCTTCGTGGCAGAATTTGATTGGCCGGCCCTTTGTACAAGTTGTGGTCGGTTCTGAGATATATCGGGGTCCAATCCCTAACATGACATGCCACAAAATCAGATTGTAACACTAATATAGACAACAAGTATCTACCACCCAAGCTACAAGTTAAGTTAGATCAAGACTTGGGACTCTGAATCCTACTAAGACCAAAAAGGAGGTAAACATTTCAGAGCTCAGAATTCTTCACTTGTTCCAAAAGAGAAGTAGGACCTCCACCCTCTCCCACGCGTAAATATTGAGTTCATGGGTCCTTTCAGGCGAGCATCAAGACCATTGACGTGTTGCTTGTCTCGAACCACCGCAGCTTAGAGAAATCCATGGTCCATTAGAACCCAATGAACCATGTAATCCGGAGAGCTTTCTCTTGAATACATTACATGCAATGGTCCCAATGGATGATTAAATTATATGTGCACATACTTAAAACAATATTTTTATCTTGGGCCATTGATAAATATCCTGCCGGCATTTAGCCGTTCATTGCAAAGTAAGGAAGCATGTAGCAAGATTCCAAAAGTGCTTGTAAGGTCCAATCGCACCATTGACTTGGAGCTATTACTTATTAGCAAGTAGTTCAGGGCAGAGAAAAATAAAGCCCTTCTCTGTTTCTCTGTTTTCTTTCATCCTGCGCAAGTTTCGGCCAAAAACAGTACCTTGGATACCGTAATTCATGCAGCGGAAAACTGGCGAACCGGTCACCGAGTTGTGGTCTGAGAACATTATTTACTGCCTCTCTCAAAGCTCCGTTGAACTGATGGAACAAAAATCATAGCAGGTGGACTTTCTATTTCACCGTTTTTTTTCTGCTGCCGATCTTTAAATAAGCAATCTAAAGATCAAAAGCTTTTTTTATTAATAGAGTTTCTAACTTTGTGATTAAAAAAAAACTGGAATCTTCTTTCTTCCTTATTTTTAACATATATATTTTATCAGTACAATAACAAGGACCGGATGATGTACGATAAATAAATGAACCATCTAAAAAGTCAGCACACATCTCTAAATATATCGATACATAGTTTTCAAACTATAATGCTCACTATATACAATACACGACCAGATAATACATACTTAACAAATTAGTCATCCAATAATCCAATACACATCTCCAAACAAATTGATACATAGTGTCTTAAATATCATATTCATCAGTATACACTACATGGTAGGATGATACACATTTATCGACTTTCTGATATATATTGTAAGCATGTTTAATATACACCCGGCAATGATCCAATATACAACTCAAGATAAATTGATATACAGTTTACAGAATATGGTGTTCATCAGTAGCAAATATCGAAAAAAAGAGTGATTTGAAGGAGGATAAAGAGACTCGGAATGGAGAAGGAAAACCTTGCAAACAGAAAAGATGGCTTGATAAGAAAAATAATGAATAGAGAGACTTGATTAAGAAGCAAGAGGATGTCGCGAGCAATTTTCTTTCTTCGTTTGTTCTTTGTTTCTTTAATCATGGAACTGGTGACTTTACTAGTAAGAAAAGTTCCTAATCTTTGGATTTCTTCTTTAAGATGGGCATTAGAAAAAACGTGACAAAATAGAAAGCTTGTCCCATATTCCTTTCTCTGGTGCCTACCCTATATAATTTTTGTTCAAACTGGTGGGGACTCCTTTTTTGAGTTATAAAAACCCTGCTAATCTTCCTTGATCAATGAATTAGGGTTTATCCAAATGGTTGTAACTCCTAGTTTAATTACTTAGCCCCAGGTATTCTATTAAAAAAAATCTATTTAAATCTAGATATTTATACTCCCTCACTTTCTTTGTAAAAGTACTTGTCCATCTTTTGTCGATATACAAGAAATTAAAATACATTTAAACAGAGTGCACAGATATGAAAGATATATCGTTGAACAGCATAGTTTTGTGAGGCTGTTGCTCAAAAATTTATAAGGCTATTTGGGATGTAATAGAAATATTCATTTCCTTTTTCCTAACATTTTGATTCTCTACATCGAAATATCTTTTGTGATATTTTATACTGAATTGGTTTTGTCCTCCTCGAGACCAATTCTAAGATCTGGAGTAAGATACATATGTCTAGGTTTATAAGCTTATTTGGAGCATTGTAAACTACACCCTTAATGAGCGAAGAAATCCCTCAAACCAGTTGATTACTCACAAGATATATTTCCTATATACATGTGGTAGTTCCAATATATAGACAAGCCTAAATCATAAAAAAATGATCTATAAGATTGAATTAAAAAGGATCATAATTCACTGAAAAAAAGGATCATAATCCAAGGTTAAACTCCAAAAGCCAAAACCTCGAGAAATATTCCTACAAGTAGATTACACTAAAACTTTGACAACATGAGGTATTGGAACTACCAATGACCACAAATATGCACAACATGCAACTGACTTATTACAAAGGAAAATATATTAATTTGCCAAATTTGTAACCATCAACCGCGGAATTGTAAACGAAGTGCATCTTACCCACTTACACATATTTAACTAATTTCTTATTTTTTTTTTGATATAACGGTAACTCACACCATACGTACAGGAGTACACCCATAAAAGTTAAAAAGAAGAATTCGATTGAGAGGGGAAGAAGTAGACTCGAGATTCTTCCAATAGAACTCTTCTGAATAGTGTGCAGCAAAGGAGGCAACCTAGTTAGTAGTATTGTTCGCCTTCCGATAAACATGAGTGGCTCGAAAAGCTACGGACCCTTCTATGAGCTCACATATATCCTATAGTAGCGGATGTCTGTCAACACTTTTCTGAGTCGATCACTGTCGCTACATCACCTTCAAGATGGATACAATCCGCTCTCACAATTATAATACCCTTCAATGCAGCTTTCAACTCTGTACCACTGACAGACTCATCAAAAATATGCCATTCTCCTACTGCAATAAGTCGAAAATCATGATCTTTAATCACATAGTCCACTTCATCTCGGCCTCCATTCTTAAAGATACTGCTGTCAAAATTTTCGTGGATTATAGACGGGTGATTTATAGGAGAGTCGGCCAATCCACCGACATCAACAGTCTCATAAAATAAGCGAGGCTGCCTGGCCGTACATACAGCCAATCATAGCCGCTAATTCATAGAGATATATGTTCGATGAATGGGCCGTGCGCGGAAGCAATAATTTCTCGTCTGGTATTGGATATCCATCTAAGGCTTGATTTATGATTGTCTTTATTTTTATGGTAAGGAAACATAGATACATAATGATAGCAGAAATATCCCATAAATGTGCATATTAATTATGTTGTCTTGAGCCTCACGTTCCCTCTCTCTCCTCATACGGTGAGAAAGGAAAGGAAAAGGAAATGGTCAGCCATTAGGTAGAAAAGGAAGCACCATCTTTTATAGAGAAAGAATAAAAGGAAAAAAAAAGAGGGGGCGATAGGGAGAGATCAAAACATAAAGCCGCGGAGAGAGATGTTACAGAGACAAAATCACGGAGCAAGAGCCAGAGATCGCGAATCTTCTTTTCCGGCCCCTTTATTTTTAGCCCCAAGAACTGCTCGTTCCTCGCAATAAATTTTTCCCCTGAGCTCCAACTCCTCCTCCTCCTCCTCCTCCTCCTCCTCCTCCTCTTCTTCTTCTTCTTACAATCTCTCTCACTACGACCTGGCGGAACAAACGATTCTCTTCTTGGGTTCGGGTTTCCGGCTCCCATTTTTGGATCTTTCTCTGCGTTGAGTTCCTCGTATCCGACCAATCTGCCGTCGTAGAATTTTGGAGGGTTTCTTGGTCGGATTTGGGCTCCGATTGATGGAATCATCCGGCGGGAGCTCCGATCCTTACAGGAGCCAGAGCGCCGGCAGCGGTGGGGGCAGCGGAGGTTCTTCGAGGCGGTATGGAGTTCACTTCTCGGCCTCCAATTTCATCCAGGCGCCGCTGTCCGCGCTTTTGGAGTATTCTGGGATTTTACGGCCGAGATCGAGTCACCACGAGAACGAGAGCTTGATCAGTGGAGCGATCGGCAGTGGCTTGCGAGACCGTGTTTCCGGCCGGCTTGATGATCCTGCTGTCGCAGCACTGGCGGCGATGGTGAGGTCTCGATAAGGATCATTGGCGTCGGGGATCAGGAGACTTTGAGGGCGGGTTCCGGCCAGCCGCAAGCACTGGCTGTCGGTCCGGGTAGAGAGGGGAATTCCAGTGGTAATGGTGTTAGTTCTGAGACGATTCCGACTGTCTCTGAGAGGCAGGGAGGTGATGGTGGGGTTGGAGAGGTGACTTCGTCATCGTCCTCTTCTCTTCCATCATCAATCTCTGCGGCTGGTCCTCAGAGCACGGAAGGTGAGGCGAACGTTACAGGAGGTAGCAACAGGGATTCTTCGTACCAAAGATACGACATGCAGCAGATTGCAAGATGGATTGAGCAGATTTTGCCATTCTCGTTGCTTCTGTTGGTGGTGTTCATCAGACAGCATTTTCAGGGTATATGTTTCTTAATCTTTGCTTTTAATTCAGAAGCAGCTTTTCAGTTATATTTACACAAAAAAGATCTCTGGGATATGTTGCACGAAGATTGTAGTTTTTGATGTCATAGTGGTGCTAAATTTGCATAATCTTAGGAGTTCGTTCACTAAATGTATAAACTCTTATGTCCCCCCAAGCATGCATTATCATCACTATAAAGTTGTCGATACATGCACTGCTTATGATCTCAACAAATTATGATGGTATGCTCTTGAACTTCTGGGAAAATTCTCCAGGATTATTGGACTGGGTAATTTTGGGTTCATGGTGGAATTGCTTAAAAACTACTGGGCTTTGTCAAATTTATATAGCTGGTTATTAGCGATGCTTGATATGAGATAAGGGGTGACTTGTCACTGAAAGCTTTTCTCCCTTATCTTCTCACACATCTGCTGCTTCTCCACTTCCTGGTCTCAAATTCTCTTCTGCGGCTGCTCCTGTTTAGAACTACTAAGATTTTGACACAACTTTGAAATGGTAAAACTGTTTTACTATTCTTTTATATATTTGTTCAAATCAACATTTTTTTGAACAAATAGTCTGTTTTACAATTAAGACGGGATGTTTAATATTGTTTAACTCTGAGTTGTCTGTAGCCTTTTATTATTCCTTGGATGCTATAATATGCACTTTCTTATATATGCGTGGATGTTTGTGAGCTACAATAAAGGGACGACCATCTCTTTCTTAATCCTGCTTTACTTATACTATAGTGGTTACTGTGCGTGAAAATTTTGATATCTTTTCACTTCCAAATCATCATATGATGGTGATATGCATGTAATTTTAATTCTTTTTTTTCCTGTTCCTATTTTTAAATTTATAACCTTCACCAGCGGACCTACAGGTTTCTTGGTCACGATTTGGATTGCTGTTGTGATGTTCAAGTCTAATGATATATTACGGAAACAGACTGCTCTAAAGGTTTGTTAACTTTGATGTTAAATTTCCTTTTCCAGTTAAAGATATGTACCAATTCCACTCCTCTGCAACTTTATAAATGCCATTCTATTATTTTTCTGAGTGTGCTTGTATAAACTTTAACAGTTTATCTAGAGGAATATCCGATTTGTTTTCTGGTTAAACCAAATTTTCTTTTTCTAGAAAAACCAAAACAAAGCAATGTAAGATCTCCGTCCCCTTTGCTCTCTCCTCTCTTTGCAATGATATCATAAATTATTGGGCATAGCAAAATGTTTCTCTGGTATTATACTCTCACCCTTCTCCTGAAGCCATATGGCCACCCTATAAGCATGAAAACTAGTTCTCGTGCATCATTACTTTTGGAATATTTTCATACCATGAAGATCGTTTTTTAGGCAATTAACCAGTGAGGTCCTGGGTTTTGTAGGAAGCTCTTGTATTTTGAATCAGTATTCAAACCCCTTTGGGCTGCCATTTATTTGGCTCTTCGGCTAATTTGTGCCTTTGAAACGAACACAGCTTTTTATATTAAAAGTTGTCTTCTCCTTTCATACAAGTCATTCTTTTGCCTAAAGTTTCTCTGGCCCAAAATGTGGCACCAATTTCTAGAGTGTTCGTGTCAGTAGTTAACTGGTTTTATAACCTGTTCAATCTATGGAGCCTTTCCATCTCTCAGTCATGCTTTGTAGTTGATCCCATATTTAATGGGAAAAGGCTTTGGTACTGGTGGTGATGATGATATTTAAACCCCATGTCATAGGCAAGGCTAAGAAGTTAAGAAAAATGTAAAGAAAGAAATTTACTACCGTATCTGTTTATATCTCATATTCCTTGGTAAAGGAAGGTTGGGAAATGTTGGTATGATGAACATAGCTTACAATCCTCAAATTTCATGCCTATTATGCTAAACTAAGTTTCTATGAAGTATATGAAGGCAAGGGACAGTATCAGGTATTAAAATGAGAGAACAGTTCTGGACATTTTAGGAAGCACAAACCCCTATTAAGGTTTAATCTGTAGGTTTAATCTTGCAGGTTAATTTCTTTTTGTTTCTGAACAAGCTTATCATCAACTAGTTTCAACTGGAGAAAGAAATAAGCAGTGGCTTGAGAATGATGTCAGTGGAGTTATGGTAACAGTAGCTATGGATGAGCTGGTCTGGGAGTGTAAACCCAAGGATATGGTACTCAGCAATGCTGAAGAATTGCCTCTCTAGGCTAGGGAAAGGGTTGGAGGGACTTTTTGAAAGGAATACAGCTATGGCCATTTCTAAATCCTTCTAGGATCCTCAATTATTCTCCATGGATCACACAAGGAACCATTCCTCTAGTCATTGACACTTTTGAATCTAACTGCTGTATGTTCTACTTCACCCAACTATTTACCAAATGTTTACAGCCATTGTTGTACAGAACACCAAGTCACGCCCCTTGGTCTTTGGCTTGTATTCTAATCAAGGTTCGCCTTCTTAGTATCATACCCCATATCGGTGCCACACTAGTACTATATTGGTATGGTACAAAATATTTTCGGTGCACCAAATGCCGGTATGCCTTCCGTACCGAGTACCGGTACCAAATTGGTATGGTACGGTACGCTCCGTGCCGTCTGGTTTGGGCTAGTATAGCGAACCATGATTCCAATGCTTCTCACTTCCTTATTACGACTCAAGGCTGATGCTTTTAGAAATCACTTAAATGCATTATGACTGGAAAGGATTACGGGGTTACTGGGTCTCTGTTGTGTAGGCTTTTGTCAGATGGTGTAGTGCATGTTTTTGGTGACATTGACGTATCTCATTTTTTTTCCTTTGCTTGGACCCAGCTACTACTTGTTTCTGGATAACGCACTAATGAAATTATGCTAAATGAATTATCCTATGTAATGAGATGTCACATTATTATTGTTTGTTGCTTTCTGCAGGGAGAGAGGAAAATCTCTGTGCTTGTTGGGATTACATTAGTTTTCGTGATTCATGTGTTTGGAGTCTATTGGTGGTACAGGAATGATGACATTCTGTACCCATTGGTCATGCTTCCTCCAAAGGAAATACCACCTTTTTGGCACGCAATTTTCATCATTATGGTGAACGGTATGTACTTTAATGTTATAAATGACTATTTACATGCTTTGATAGTTTTGATTTCTGAAAATATTTCATGAATAAAATTGGCTCGAAAAAATTGAGTTTACATTTAGATATTGCCCTGCGGATTTTAGTTGCTTCCAAGTTAAATCATCTATTCATTGAAATGATCAACTGATCCTTTCAAGATAAATCAGGTATACCTGATCTGAATCCAATTCTGATGAAGGCTGAGCCTTCATCCATTCTAACTAGGATTTCACCGATCCAGTCTGGATTAGATGATTCCTGTTTTGAAACAGCAAGTTTTAAACACTGGCCTTTGTTTGGCAGAGATATGCTATCTATTCATTGTAAACATTATTTGAACCGAACACACAAGAATTATATCATTTTATATCAAAACTTCTTTCTAAAGTTTGTTGCTTTCTTGTCAGTCTCACAATTTAAGATTACTATTTTAGGATCAAGTAGTTTATAACTGCACCTATTAGTGGTTTAGGTACATTCATGTGATTCCTTGTTTGTTGCAACTTCCCAGATACTATGGTGCGCCAGGCAGCTATGGTTGTTAAGTGTGTGCTGCTCATGTACTACAAAAACAGCAGGGGCCGTAACTATCGTAAGCAGGTAATCTTGTTATTCTTATGTCTCTAATTATACTTATTTAAATGTCTCTAGGATTGTTTGAAGCAGTTTCTTATGAGATTTAGATGGTGAACTTGAAATTTAAGTAGTGGCAATTTTGAGTAGTTATTAGATGGAATCATGGAGCAAATAAGAACTGTTATACTTTGCTTGCATGGACACCAGAATGGACTTTTATGAACTTTTCATTTAATTTGAGGGCAATAAATGTAGTTAGAATTGCAGGAGGCTGTCATATTTCAACCATTTAGCCAATATTTGTACAATAAGTTTATATCGTGTGGTTTCTTCAAGGAACTAAGAGGATTGGTCCAGCTGGTCAGCTTGGTCTGGTTTGGCATCTGGGGTCAGATATGTTGGTGTGTTGGTTATGGAAAGGTAACTAGAGTTGAGGTTGTTGAGTGGTATTGGTGTTTCCATATCCGAAGGTTTGGAAGGGTTTTAACAAGGGTTGCTATAACTTGGTTGGGTTGTAATGTTTAGTATATATAGAGTAGAAATGGCTGCGACTTTGTGATTGATTCTTGGACTATATTAGTTTAGGAGGCAGTCTTGAAAGGTGGTAATGGTAAACCTTGATGAATTGGAAGCTCATTAGGTGATAACTAGTGGAGCCAACCTCTTATTCTTACCATAACAAAAATATTAAGCTGAGTATCTGCAGCCACAGGGATAGGAAAATTTGAGTAACAGTAATTAGTATATCTCAATGAAAAGGGAAACAAGCTCATGCCTTGTGTGAGGTAATAATTGCATACTTCTGCCGACCTTGTATTACAGTTTCCAGTGTGGACTGGCTCGTCCTCATGTTAAAAATATTTACGAAGCTCGTTGTCATCCACATGTGGAATTTGTTCTGACTGTTATTCTCCTTCATGAGTATAAGAAACACATTGAAACATCTTATTTAGAAAATCTTTGTTGTTATTGCTTGTGAAATGTTAAATATTTACTCTTTCCCTTCAACAGCTTCAAGAAATGTATTGGGGATTTATTTTCTGCAAATATACAGCACATTTATTTAGATATCTGGAGTGGGTTAAGTCCATAATACAGAGCATCTATTCCATGGATGCTTCATGTATATTATCCAATTAGGCTCCCTGCAGTAGCTGGTTCTAAGAATATAGTTTGCAATTTTTTGATGTTCAGATTATAGATGTTGTTTACTTGCAAAAGTACTTGATTATGCATCAACGAATACTCATCATGATAGGCACATGCAAGAATATTGAGAAAAAGTCATTTTGTTTGGGTGGGAATTGATAGAAGTATTCCCTTTTACCAAGACTCAATCATGTTGGAAAAGTGTGGCCTTTTATCATTTACCAACTTTCAGATGACATACTATTAAAGGTAGGCATGCTAGACACTCCCACCTGTTATATGGTTATCTTTACTCTCTAAAACATCAAAATAAAAGAAAAGATTGCTTGGTTCTGTGTATTTCACATAATAATTTTTGAGTGTAGTCCACAAAAAAAGGGACTCTATGTGGTCTTGCTTACTCAACAGTCAATTATTGATCCATTGGCAAGTTGTTATTTGCATCTAAGAAAGTAAGAAAACTGAAACAGGCGTGCCAAGATGCGTTATTTCAAAATCTTTAATAAGTTACCACAACCACTTTAGATGAACAAGATAATAATAACTGTCTCTATCATCCTTTATGCCGTTGACTTTTTTTTATTTGAATAAAATTGTCCCCGGTAAGGAAAAATGCAGACCACAGGTATAATTCCTAATGAAAGGATTAATAGCCTTCATGTTTACTATAATACATGAACAACAGGGCTCAGCTTGTTATATTCTTGTTGTTTCCAATATTCTGAATCCTTTTTTATCTAATCGGAATTTTTCTTATCTCAATGACATGGTCTGAGCTTAATACTGTTTTCTGCCAGTCTGATATCTAGATAGAGGCTTGTCAATGACCATGGCATAGGAAACCCTGTAAATTGTGATTTTTCTGCTTTTTTTTTATCTAATTGGAATTTTTATTTTACTGAAAGCTCGATTTGAATATAATTTGGATTCGTTTTTGAAAATTTTTAAGCAAATTTATTGGGTTTCTTCAAAAAAATTTCAGGGTCAGATGCTCACAGTTGTGGAGTATCTATTGCTTTTGTACCGTGCTTTGTTGCCAACTCCAGTTTGGTACCGATTCTTTCTAAACAAAGAATATGGTAGCCTCTTTTCATCTCTTACAACAGGGCTCTATCTTACATTCAAGCTGACATCAGTTGTTGAGAAGGTATATTTTTTTTCTGGTTTTTATTCTTTTCTGTTGAAATTTAAAGATCTTTTTCTACTTCTCCAAACTTTTGAACCAAGTTTCCAGGATGACGCCATGGTTTCACCTTCATAGCCAGTAAAGAAATGAGGAGGGAATTTCTTTTTACATTCATTTAGGCTGTGATTTTGCAGGTTCAGTCATTCTTTGCGGCACTGAAGGCATTGTCACGCAAAGAAGTGCATTATGGGTCTTATGCAACAACAGAACAGGTAAACTGTTGAATTTGCTTGTACTCTACCTTGGAAAACCTTTTCATTTTTCAGGGTTTTTGGAACAGAGTTTCCACTCTGGTCTACACTATTTTAGTTGTCCCATCATCTAAACAGCTGGAAAATTCAACTTTTTCAAAAACATCAGTTCCCCAAAACCTTTCCTAAGCAACCAAACATACCCTAAGAGCAACATTGAGTTAAGGATATGCTGATCCATTTCCTTAGCTTTCAATCATGTTTTCATTGTCTTGTATCTCATACTACTCGGACCAGTTTATCTTGAGTCTGAGCCCCTCTCTCATCAAGCTTCCTCTTCTTGTTGTTGCAAACGAAAACCTTACCTGAAATTATACTGTCATTTTGTCCTCTTGTCAATGCAACTGAAAGCATATTTAGGTGCACTCTTTTCACTTTTATCCTTTGTCTTACCACATCTACCCCAACATGATCTTCCCATGCTCAATGAGCATGCCTGTGTCCTTTCTATATAGCCCAATGATGCAATACTTTGAAGTATCATCAAATGTTGATTGAAAAAAAAAACAGCTTCAGTTATCTATGTAACTCAAAAGGTGATTTCCCCCTTCAGAGTTTGCAACTATGTCCTGCTATAGATGAAAAGAAAACATAGAACATAAATGTTGATTAAAACAAACTACCCACAGCTGTCGGCCATCATACTCACGCCTTTTCCATTCTACATGTCCTTGGAGTTTTCTTACCCATGCAAATCCAAAGGTTGCAAACATGCTCTTAAAGCATTTATTCTCTTGTTGGCATTTCCGGATCTCATTTTTGGTTATTGTATTGTTGCTTATTTTTTCTCCTAGAAATATCATGTTATTTTAGATTAATAAATCAAAGTGTTTAATATGTTCCGGGATTTCTATTGAAAACCTATGCAATGCATTAAGGGATGTCAAGGAATTTTTACTGTCTTTTAAAAGTGAGCTGTGGTGTCTTCAAAGGTGAACATGCTAGGCCCTTAACTCATGTTTGAGCAACTCACTTTCCCAGAGAAGTTAGGGGTACAATGGTTATTTGCCACCTACGAAGAGCAAACACTGTTAATACTTCTCAAATCAAGAGGATAGGTCTCATTTAACTCATGCACACAGTAATAAGTGGACTGCAAATGCCTGCCATTCTTTTATCTAAAGTATTTTATGCATGGATTGAGGTAGTTTGTGCTAGTCCCTCGCCGAACTAGAATGGAATCATGCATACCACGCTATGTCATGCCATGTTGCGCCGGTACTTGGCATCGTACCTAGCTTGCTGTCCGTATGCTTCGATGAACAGTCTAATCCATCATACTAGGTAGCAAGTGCTTGTTTAGTTTGTCTGTCAGGAGGACATGGTAAGATTGAAGAGGTTTGTATTACTGCCCCTGCATACCTGTCATGTTCATAACTTTGCTACTCATTACTCTTGAATATCATGAAAAGCATCGAAATGAAGAAATGGATGACCAGTGAACTCTTGCTGCAAAGATGGCCTGAAAACATTGTGAATGTTAGAGATTAGTTTTGTTTTTTGATAGAGATCTGCCAATTGAGAGTTTGGGAAAAAGGAATTTTCATACTTGAGATCATATTTGTGTTGTTATCGACTGGAACTTCAGAATAATCATAATCATTGAGCCAATCATAAAAAAATGTAAAAACTTATAAAATGAATCAAAATCTAAAATTCAGATTTCATTAAATTTTATCACTGATTAAGGAATTATAGCCTCTCTGTACCTTGGCTGGCAAAACCCTGAGCTGCAGCTTAGCTGTTCTTGCTGTTGAGGAGGATTAATTATTATTGTTGTTGTCGATGCTGTTGTTGTCTTGGATGTTTTTAGGGGGTTGAGGGACTTCTGGGTTTGAACTTGAGAACTAGCGATATGCATTAACATGTGATGAAATTAATGCAGGTTGTTGCAGCCGGTGATCTGTGTGCTATCTGCCAGGAGAAGATGCATGCTCCCATTCTGCTTCGCTGTAAACACATATTCTGTGAAGATTGTGTCTCTGAATGGTAGCATATCTGAGCTCTACCATTTCCTTTCTGCTTTGTCCAATTCTCTCTCTCTCTCTCTCTCTCTCTCTCTCTCTCACACACACACACACACACACACACACACACACACACACACACACACATGCACGCACATGTCCCCAGGCCTTTGCCTTTCTTTATGCATTTTATTTCTAATGCCACCACAGATTCCAAATAAACTTCACCCAATTTTCATTGAACTGAGTGCTCTATATGAACTGTTACTGTACCGAAATTAATATTGAGCTCCGTTGCTGGACATCCTGTGAATCTATGCCAAAATGTGGTATTACATGCTTTGTGTATTTATGCCTACAATTTGGCAACATGACAAGAAAAACTGTGGCAGGCACCCAGTTCTTAATTGCTAGTATGATCAACTGCATTTCAATTTTTAAGGCATAACCGAAAAGCCGTGGTAATCTCATTAAGTTGATTAGCTAACCAGGTTTGCTATATTAAGCTCATCAGTGATGTGGATCTTTAACTTGGGTGCCCCATAGTTGATTTTTGGAGGAGCAGATACCCTTTCCTCTTGAGAGGAGCAATGTCCATCTCATATGCACATACCTTGGCAACACTGTTAGAAATTTCTAGTCACCTTCAGAAGTTCAATTTAGTCACAATTTAGTACATAGTTCAGGATTTCACTCTCTTTTATGTAATCTTGCAAAAACATTATATTGGCACCTGTGTCTTTAATTATTTATTCTTCTTGCAGGTTTGAGAGAGAACGCACATGCCCATTGTGCAGGGCGTTGGTGAAACCAGCAGATCTTCGCTCGTTTGGTGATGGTTCCACGAGCCTGTTTTTCCAGTTGTTCTAGAATACGCTGGCAGCAAACTAAACTGTTTACCTCTATCCCAACTCTGGTCTGAAATGAGTAGGATGACCTCATTTCCCTGCTTTGCCATTACGACCCGTGTTCGATGTACCCAGATCCACACCCGTGTTTTTGCTGGAAGCCTTAACTGGAATTACCTGGGACAGCTGCTTTTCTTCTCTCTTTCTTTCTTTCTTTTTTGTTCATATTTCCGTAACCAATCTATATAGGCCCTTGTTGGGAAATTTTAACGGAACAGATGGAGAAGTACGATATTATATATAAGTATATAATTTATATTAGAGTGTGAAAAGTTATTTAATATATGAGCATCTTTTCAATATATGCTTAAAATCAACTTGTACAGATTTTGTTGGTGCCTGATGGTGGTTTGGTCATGGAAATTCGCAAACATTAATTAGCTCATTTCATTGCCCTTTTTGCGCGCTCCACCAAGCGTGGTTTTTAAAATGTTATACCGTGCGTGGTTCAAGCAGGTGGGCCCCAGTCATGGCTAATTGCGGTGGTGGGTGATGTTGGCGCGGGGTAACCAATAGGAGTCCACGCCTCCGGCAATTCTGCCGAAGATGGTCTTGGAGCATCTTGAGCCACAGGAAGCACTGAGGTATGGTAATGTGTAGTGGCAGCCCACGCAGGCAGCCGAGAGTTCGACTAGTACGATAATGCTGGTACGATTATGAAGAGGGATGCTGCCAACCAACAAGATTCTCCCATGACTACTATCTCTAGCAAATCTGGTTCCAACTGTAGCAGGTTCAACTAAACTGTCAAAACTGATTTTAATCTCTCCTCTAGTGGGTTACAAACAATAAAGGGAAGGTGCCAGGGGGTTCCCCCACAGAGCCCTTTATTAGCATGAATTCGCGTAGATGGATTCTGAACGGTCGAAACAAATTCTTCCACCAAGACAAGCATATGTTTTGTTCGATGCCGAATACACATACTATAGCAGAGGCGGGGGCAAAAGCCTTTTCAGGTATTTAAATATGGGGGGGCCCTTTCTGCGAAAATAATTAAATTAATTAATGAAAAATTACCCATATCTGACGCCTCCGAACTGGGCAATTTCAGGTGGCAAAAACGCGGATGGTTAGATGTTGATTTGATGACTTGTAAATTATAATGAAACGCAAAATAGGGGAGTTACAAACCTTTGCTTCTTTTTTTTTTGCTAAAGACAAACCTTTGCTTTAGAACAACAAAACAACCATATCTATTTCGCTTCGGTTTCACCAGCTGGACAATGGTAGCATCCCTCACCCTGACACCAATCCATCTGGGTGGGAAAGACAACCCCAGATGCCACTGAAATTTACCTCCGTGTATCATTAAACCCAGAGCTGAAAATATTTTCACTGATGTCTTCCATTAGTTATAATAACTTAAAATTTGTCCAACACCTGCATACAGAAGCAATATTTGCAATGATACAACCAGAAATAAGATCCACAGAAAATCCAGAATAAGTTTGTACCACTAAAAGCAACGGTAAGAAACATACACTGGAAAATAACATCTATTAGACTAATCATGATATGCATGTGACAGCTGCCATTCATTTGCCACTCATACACGACATTGAGGAAACGTTCAAGACAGGTATAATCTGCTGTTGCAAAAGGATGCCTATCACCATTGAACTGATCACAAGCAAATGTCAAACAATCTCAGCACGCCAAACATTGATTTATTTATAATATTTATAATTACTGATAAATAACAACAGCAACAAATAAACTAATTTACAAATACAGACACAAACATGAAAGAATGTAATTTTACGTCACCAAACCAGCACAAACTGAAGAGGATGAGCAAAAATTGACTAGCCCTGATTTTCCGAGGTAGGTCCTGAAGCAAATTGTTGTTGCCTAGAATCTCAGATGCTGAAACTATACGGGTGGTGGGCTAGCCCTTGTGTTTGGAGGAACAGCCTGTGAAGGGCGTGTGGGAGGTGTAGGGATAATTGGGCAAGATTCTGGTACAAGAATGGAGGGAGAGGCTGCAGGAGGTGGCTGAGTAGTGGCAGTACTTCTGGTAATACGGCTGGGAGTCGGGGTGGTTGGGGAGAGAGGGGAAGATGATTCAGATACTGCAGGAGCTGGTGATGCAGGAGGGATTTGGATGGAGTAAACCTCCGTGACCTCTTCAATGCCCTCATCCACATAAACAACATCTTGCATGTTGAGTTGGTGGTACTCCACAATCTCCCTCAGGAATCTATTCTCCCTTGCATATGTGGAGTTCTCATGTGCCAGCCTTGCCTTCTCAGCTAACAATGTCTCTAGCTGAAGACGTATCTACATAACATGGACAGGAAACAAATAAACAAAGAAAAAAACGAATTTGATAAAGAATTGTGGATTAATGGGATTGCATCAGAATTTTTACTACATGATGCACTGTGAATCTGCAAATGATTCTAAAGATCTTGACAACTGTAATTTTGTAACTTAAATATGTGGTATGTTCCAGGGAGCACATGCATCATATTGATGGTGAGATATTGGATGTAGAAAGGAAATGCACAAACCCATGAGTTGATTATATCTGTTGACCACCAAGCATCGGAACTAAACCAGTGATAGCTCCATGGCCCAATCTAAAGGTGGTACAGAGTGCAGAAAACAATATATCAACATGCAATCACAAGCAGAAATCAGAAAACATGCCCAAAGAGATAGCACATTAATACAAAGAAGAGTAAATGCAAGCAAGGCAATGTATAATACAAAAACAAGCAATTACATGCACAGCAATATATTTTGCAGAATGCATGCGGGCACTAGCATAAATAGCAAAAGTCCGGTGATTCAGTCTTGTGGGCAATCATGAAAACCATTTCTTCATGGTGATTCCCTAATCAAGGTTCAGATCCAAGGATCTGAGTACCAGTGCATACCAGTCCATAATGGATGTACCCTAGAGGTGAAGAACTGGTTGTATGCCCTCGTATCGGTCTGTATCGATGCATGGTACATTACCTTATTATTGCTGTCCCGGCCCAAAGAGACGTACCGTGTGTTTGGGATACTGCATATACTTAAACCTTTTTCTCATTAAATCCAATCAAATAAAGTGTATGCTGTAAGCATTTAGTTTGTCCTTTATATCATGTCAACATATTAATGTCAGGTGAAAGTTCAAGAACAATAAGCTCATGCTATTCTTCATACAATCAACATCTATACTAACAAATCATAAACATGAAGTAATAAATTAAATTAACACAAGCATAAAATAAACAAAATCCAAGGCTCGTGGTACCGACACTGGATACAGTACTAGTATGGTAACATACACTTGGTATAGTATGGTACACTCCCTACCAACACAACATGAGGAGATCCTTTTACTCATGCCCAGCCGTGAAATTGCCTCAAAACCAGGAGGTACAGGTTACTACATGAAACCAAGCAGAATTGATCAATTTGCCCACTACAAGTTGGTTCAGCCCTTGCGTCATATTGAACCTCAGTACTCTGCCAATGCCCTGCCATATGGTGTGATACACCAAATACATACTAGTATGGGTTGGTATGGCGAACAATGCATAAAGCCTTATCAAACCAGATCAAATATGTAAAACTTCTGACCTTCTCCGCACACATCTCAACTGTTCTGCACCTTCTGACCATTCAAGTAATACCTTCCTAACCAAAGACACCACTAGCCTATGTTACATATATCTAAACCATCTCAGCTCTTACAACATTCTATCAATATTGCTCTCATTCCTTTATACTCATATGTTAACTCCAGCACTCCTAATTTTGCCATATCCATATTGGTGATCCTTCAGCAGCTCGTCTTACACCATTGGTCCAGTTCACTATTCATCATACTAATCCATACATCAAAAAATGTTATTATAACTGTTTTATATAATTACTCAAGCACAAATGGTGTTTGACCATCACTAACATCATAATTCTCTCTTTTTCCTTGTTCTATACACCTCACAAATTCCTACTTAAGGTTCATGATGTAGTATATGTTTTTAACTGATTATAAACCTTTACTTTCAGAAAATCAGTTCCATATTTCCAGTTTACAATTCTTACCTTCCCAAAAATTTCACTTGCTTCAAGTTGCATCTTGGTTCTACAAAGGACCCATCAGTTCACTCTGTGTACTCTTACATATTAGTCTGGGCTAAACCTTTTGTTCTCTAGAACTTCCATAAATATTAGTTTCGTATTTGTGTCTCCACAAGCTAATCAAACAGCAATGCATAATCTGCAGAATAACATGAATCAGAGGAAGCCTCTAGGATATCAACAGATAATGTATGTTAACAAATAGGAGCTCAAAACAAAACCTGGTGATGGTCAAAAGGGTGAAAAAGAAATTATTTTAAAATTTAATTGAACTTTTCATTGGAGAAACAAAATGCATACAAGATCATCATCTTCAGGATTAGATCCCTTCTCATGACTCTCCCTCAGCATTTTGTTTTCTTCTTCAAGCTGAGAACACCGTTCCTTTGCAAAAGCCAGGTCAGCTTTGACGGTCTTCAGTTCACGCAGAAGAAGCTTGGCCTTTGCAGCCATTGCATTAGCAACCTGCAAAAACAAGATACAAAGCCATTAATTCGGTCCATCAAAAGGGTGAAACAATAAAAAGTATGTAACATAGCTAACTATAGACATGGTAGTGGACCAAAAGAAAATCCTCTCATTTTAAAATACATGTTTTGCATTAAGCATACTGTTATATAAAAATCCACTGAGTCTCTGATGGACAGCCCAGAGCTAATCTGGTTATCTCTGCCTGGTTCTAAGTATCGGCAAACTGCATAATTCTAGGAATTGGAAAGTTTCGCACTACCATAAGGTGACCTCAAGAATTAGAAGAGTGACTACTAACTAGAGCATCTGTGCATCAACTTTACCTTTGTGTTAATATACAATATGAATGCTTTTCATTTTTGATGATTTTACTACAGCAACACAAGATGAATGTTATCAGAATCGGGCAGTTGAAAAATCAAGCAAAGTCAACTCTGTTAGAAAATTTATGTGGTTTAAGGAATCAGTTTAACTCGATACAGCTCACGAGCATATGTAGAACAGCAATTTCAATTTCGTGATATACAGTTGCCACCTTACGTCGCGAGATGCCTTCAGTTGTGTTTCATAATCAGTTTGTATCTGAGGAAATATGTGTTGAGCCAATTTCTCTGCAGCCTGACTGTGTGCATTGTGACCGCTTCCTTTTCTCCTAATATGCAGCTTTCGTGTTTCATGGATGATGTCAGCAGTCTTATTCTCCACAACTGTCCGACCCTCCTGGAAAAATAAAGAACCACATGATTACCAAACTAAAAATCAGAGGGCTACAAGATTCCAAATAGGAAGACCTTCTTGTCGTCTCCTCACACAACAGATCATACGATCAAACCCAAGTTTTGGAACAATCAGTGGGTGGACAGATGTCTACATCATAATGTTAAACACACATTTTTCTGTTATACAGGGACATCAAGACACATCATTAACCATTCCAATATGTAGCATGCATATCTACTTTCTAGTCAAGTTGAAATGTTAAATTGAAGACCATGTGATTTTTGACATATAGTAGTGAAGGAGGTAAATTTCTAACTCTCAGCAGAGCTCTATTTCTTTCAGTAATCTAATGCTTGAGTTAATAATAGAAATGTGATTATTATCATCAGGTAATGCTGCTGATCTTAATGAACTGCCACTTGTTAAGTACTGATCAGTAACGAAAAACTTCATATTATATGGAAAAATTTCTATTTTCACTATTAGTTTTACCTTATAACATGATATCAGAACTAGTTTTGGCACCAGACTTCTACACGCATATATGTGAAAATAGGCACATAGATATCCACATACTCAGACATTAGCAATATATGACCCATTTTGCTGTCTCTGAATTTTGAGAATACACAATGTATGACCCATGTATCTGAGTTGATCACATTATCAAATGAAGCATGAATCTTCAAAGCATTCAACAATTATGCAGGACCTAAGAAAGATTCCATGATTATATTATATATTTTAAAAATGAGAAAGTATGTCAAAAGAAAACAACAGCAGCAAACAAGTCCCAGAAAGAAATTACTTCGAGAGCATTTTTAATCGTGTCACCAATGTAGTTAAGGGAAGAAGCTATTGTATCTGAACTTTTCTGAAAGGGAGGTGTTTCCGTCTTCTGGTAGCCATGAGGTGACCAATTTGAATGATAAAACTGCATTAAGAAAATAGAATCAGTTGGAAAAGCAAAGATTTAAAATTGTATTAAACCATAAGAACCGCACAAAGTAGAGTATGATAGTGAAAAAGGAACGTTTTGGGCAATTATTTTTATCACAAAAAATGCACAAGAAATTTCAGTTGTTTCACAATTAGGCATTCACCAGAAAGTTTGGTGAGAATTCCCAGAAGAGGAAAGGTCCAACCCAGTTTCAAGGCAATGTTTGAAGCTTCCATGGGATAAAAGAAGGAAAACCCACCCCAGCACTGTAACATAAAGACAAGAGACCCTAAAGCACAGGCCCCAGTAGAAGCTCAGAATTATACTGTTAAACCCTTCTTAAACAATCAATTTACCTGCTAGGATATATTAGAAATATGTTAAGAAGAGAATTTTTGCCGAATTGAAAGATTTACATCCCTTTCTTGCTTATGCTTAATTACAACACTTCATTCTCACCTTTCGGTCTCACCATTTTGTCTCATCCTCTATAAAATACACAAAGGATAAAACAGTTTCCAGGATTCAGATATTCCAGAAAAAGTTGTCCTAACAGGAAACAAAAAGAATGATCCAATGATCAATGATGGGCCGACACTTAGTATGCCAAATTGGCCCTTGTACTGGGCGTACCGACACAGTGACAGGATGGTACTGGTACGAGGCCCGGTACCAAGATGGCGTATCTTGATCCAATCCTTTAGAAGAATGTTTCAGATACTGTCCAACAACAGTCACCCATAAAAGGAATATGCATTTCATAAGTAAGAGTTAACCAGCAAACATGAGATGCAAAATTTGATGCTACCTGACTGCCGGCTGATGTGTTGGCTGCTTGGGGTTGGTTTCTTCCAGGAGTTTCAAATTGCTTTGTTGTATTATCATCCTCAAGAACTGCTTTAGCTTTTCTGGCTAAAACCCCCCAGAATCCATATTTGGATTCATTCAAATTTTTCATTGACGTATATTCATAGGCAGCAGAATCCTACATCAAAAGCAACATAACTTATTATACAATTAATAAATGATGACAGAATATGCAGATAAAAAAAATGCCATATAGCAAATCAAGTTACTGTTATGATAGCCTAACAACCTGCAAGGAACCCCTGCCAAGAAACCCCCTAAAAATTTTCTGTCAAATGGCTGGCCAAGGAAATACTGGACAAGTGAAGTGCCTGCCAAGAAACCTGGAAACCAGGTGGCACTAAAATCAGCCTATCTTAATTGCTGTAGAGTTTAAGATCATGTAAATATGTGGCAAGTTAACGATGCTAAATTGTTATTCACAGATGTCAGAGTATTATGGAACAGAGAAAGGGTTCCTCGAACACTTTCATTAGTGGACTTACATTTAATTTTAACTTGCACAACAGAACATTAGATGCAGCCTCCAAGCTTTCAGTTATCATTTGTTTTCTTCTTTTAAACAGTCATTCGATTATTACGTCAATCAAAACCCATATAATGAAAGAAACTTTTATGTCAAAGCACTGCTGATGCCTGGGGTCATTGAGAAATTGCTTCAACAAACCTTACATTTGACATTCCAGAAAGCCCGCATGGTTACCATATAAGGTCCACATCAACCAATTAAAAAAAAAAATTAGTCGGGTTCCAGTAAAACAGCAATTAATCAAAGTGTTGCTGTTTCCAGAATAACCTGCCTCATCTCAAACAGATCACATAAAGGCTTCCATCTTATCCAAACAATAGAAGATAAGATCCGCTGTCTCGAGAGAAAAATAGAAAAAAAGACAAGTCAGGGTGTAAGACTGACAGCTTTAGTCAATTACCAATAAATGTCTAGTCTCATATTACGAAACAAAATGACAGCCTCAAAAGGGCTAGTTGAGGCTTATAACCTTTGAACAGCCTCCAAAGCGTTGATCACAGCTTATCCTAGCAACCAATAAAGCGTGGAAACCTTAAAAGATATAATAGAACACCCAAACTCAGAAGAAAAACTAATCAACAGATAGCTCCATCACTTATTTGAACCTCTGTTCTGCGTTTCAACCTGTAGACGGTTGAAATCTTGTATTAGCCTCCCAAAACCCTGCTTGCTTCTCCAGAGATTCTACACAAACCATGCCATTCATTCTACTCATATTATTGCAATCTTTTTCTGAAAGAACCATATCAAATCCTCAATTTCTCCACACAAACATCCAAAAACCTTCCATAAACATAAGTTTCCTCAGATCAATCAAGTGGAATTTGCTTGTTTGCTTCATCAGGACTAGATCCTTCCTATAAATCCACTGATTGGACAAACAAGTGATGCATTGCTATGAGAAACTCTAGTGATTCCATGACACCATTTATCAGATGCTTCATGTTTCCAATTACATTTTACTAAAACTCAGTTCTGGCCCAAATCAAAAGAAAACCTTCAATAGATCTGATTCTGAACCAAAGAAACCCTGAGAACTTTCCTTTTTCCACAAGATTCATCTGTACAATTGTTTCCGTTGAACTCGGTCATATAGTGAGCTTCTGTCCAAAAATAACCCAACACATCCAAATCACTTAATCAAGCAAAAGTAAAATAAAATAAAATAAAATAACCCAAATTCCAAGCAGAAACACTGCTCCAACTCCCGGCAATTCAAGAAATAGGCAGGGATCTGCAAGAACCCAGGTCTCTCAGACAAAGAATATGTTGAAAAGTAGGAAGAAAAGGTAAGGGGAGTAAGAACTGACCCTCGGCGAGGGGGAAGACCTCTCGCGATTGGCAAACGGGTGGGCGGCGGAGGAGGCGGCGGAGGACTCACCATAGGCGGAGAAGAGGGAGGAGTCGCGGTGGGCGGCGGAGGCCCGGATCGCTTGGGCGGCGAGCGACGGCGGCTCGGTGGCAGCGGATCGGTAGTCCTCGAAGGAGGAAGAAGTTTGATAGGACACCCCCTGCTTCCGCCGGTACGCCATGCCCTCCACGCCGCCGCCGATGAGAGAGAAAGAAACAGGGACGGGGAGAGAGAGAGACAGAGACCGCAACTCGGGCCTCGGGTCCGAACGACGGACCCCTTTATGGATGCTGGATAGGCGAGAGAGTTCGATTGAACCCGTCGGAGGTCGGTCCCCGTCACGCCCTCATGCTTTTATTCCTACCCATCTCTCGATATCCACCGTCCATCTCATGAGTTGTCTTCTTCTTGTTCTTCCTTTTGGTTGGACCTTGGCCCAAAGCGTGGACAGGCCGGGTTCGGAAATAAGGACCGAGGCAGTGAGCTGGAGAGTGAGTAGATGGACGGCTCTGATGTGCCTAGTATCCAATGGTGCTCCTAGTGCAACTTTGTGATACAATTAAGCCAACCTAATTAGCTGTTCAGATGGGAGTGTGTTGATTTTTTTTTCGTTAAGATATATTAAAAAGAGTTTTTTTTTTACATGAATACTCTTCTGAAAATTTAAATTTACACAAATATTCTTTTAAAATTTGTATTTATGTGTGTATTCTCGTAAAATATAGTTTTTACACAAATACTCCTAATATGTTCTTCTAACACCATTAATAAAAATCATATTTATTTAAATTAAAAATAAAATAAAATTTTGAAATTATTTTTTTGTCCCCCATTGCTATCGTATTATAAATGTTTCTCTTTTTTTTTTGTACATCTACCCATTAAGAATAGTTTAATTATTTTAATTTGAAACCGTTAATTTTTTAACGGCATTAGATGGTGTGGGAACACATACAAAAACAAAAATAAAAAATGATAAAATAGCAAAATAAGTGTTTTATGAGGGTATACATGCAAATATTAATTTTGAAATAATATTTATGTAAAATTCGATATTTAGAAAGATATTCATGCAAAAAAAATATATATTAAAAATCACCATTCACCTATTTAGTTTCAATTTGAGCTAGTTTCAGGTTGAACGCTTTGGCAAGTTTGATACTAACCCCTGTTTCCGCGGTGAAACTAATGCGCATCGAAATAATTGGAACCTGACCAGATCAAATCTGCACCAACCAAAATTGCTTTTAAGATTCGAATATCATGCTGGGGAGGGTCTTTTGTTTAGTCGGACTTGGCTCGTGACCCTTGAACTCGGTTATCTCATGCAAACTGGGATATATGATACCTAGCATTGGGCAAATGGTGCGCGGCATGCCGTGCAAATTAATTCGTGGCTTGAGTACCTACCGGTGCTGGAGCTAGTCGGTCCTCAATTTTGCATCATATTGCATTGTTGAATTTTGAATGACAATTTGATGTCATGAATTTTGTCACGACTCAGGATCTCATCTAAAAAGACAAATCCAATCACAAACACTATAATCAGCTCGTAGTTAGCTTATATCCATCTATATTGAAGTGTCCTCTAGTCCACATAGATCATAAGCCGGATTGGCTCTAATACATTTTGTCACGATCTAGGATTTCATCCAAAAAGATAAACCAGAAGATATTATTTATGTTCTTTGATCTTGTATAAGTACCCAAGATTTATCCAACGAATACATACTCTCTTCTTTAAATTCTGACATCCTCGCTAGGCCAAAGATCCAAATCCAATCACAAAACATCATGATCAGCTTGTGGTTAACCCATATATATATATCAGTGCTGCAGTATCTTCTAGTCCACCTAGGTTATAAGCCATATCGGCTCTGATACATTTTGTTATGATTTAAAACTTCATCCAAAAAAACTAGTCATAAGATATTATTTAAATTATTTATTTCTGTATAAATATATAAAATCTATCCAAAGTAAATAGATACCCCCTTTTATAGTCAGTGCGGATGCTGCCTAGAAAATTTTAAAAAAATAAATACATAAAAATTGTTGCTTCAGTCTACTAATGCATCGGATCTAATTCGCCCCGATGTCTTACCCGCAAGCCCAAGTATGCTCCTGGCGCGACCTACAACAGATAATGGCTTGACTTTGGTCTAAATGAGTTTCAAGTATTATAATTAATGCCTCTACAATTTAATTCTGCGACACCCGTCAAGAACCTGCGGCCCCTGGATCCGTCCCTTCTTCACCTTACTACCTGATGTAACATCGGCCTAGTTCTGTGTCAAATTTTTATTAGCTATAATATATATTATTGAATTAATATACCTCCTTAGTTTTTTGTTTTTTTGATACAGATACCTCCATGTTTATTATCCCGGAAAGGATTTGAACTTTAGCGCAATACCAAATCATATGAACAAGCACGAAGAACCATGAATGAATGGCCTCAAAAAGCTTACGCATACCGAGGGAGCCATTATTTAATGACGAGGTCCCTTTGCATTTGTTTTGTTGCTGATCAAGTCAATGTAGATATTGATTGTTATTTTTCCTTTTTTTTTAAGAGTTTTGATACAGTCGTGCTCCGTAGACTCAACGACGTGGGATAGCTTGGATGAATGCCACGCATCCGAAAATCAATTGCTTCCTTCCGTCGAAAATGCAACGCCGCATCATCCAAGCCATCGAAACACTAGGGTAATGGTTGCATCCACCTTTTGCTCCGAAATATTTAGGCATTAATGAGAGATGAAGGGGTCTTGCAGGTCAAGTATCTTTTCTATGAAACTAATGAGGTTGCAGACTAGATGGCTGATTATGTAGCCAGTCGATAGGAAGCTGCCTGTAGCACTCCAAAGTATTTTTTTTTGATTTTATTGAATGTATCCATAAGGTATGATCCACACTATTTTCAGCAGTCATCTGACCGCTTTGGGTGTATTTCCTTTTATTTATTTGTTCTGTTTTGGTTCTTTCTCTCTTTGGTCAGCACGTGTGGATGGACTTTGGCACGCTGCTTGGGCTCTCGCCTGTCCGGGCTGGGATTGACCCACCGGATATTTCTGGCCTCACCCCGTACCAACCGCAAGCCACGTGTCCCTTCAAGCTCCCCATCTCACTAACTGTGAGATTACCTCTCAGCAGTCTGCCTCATCCGCCGTCGCTTCATGACACGTATTCCCGACGATATCAATATATCCATATTTATAATTATTTTATTTAATATATTTATTTTGAATAAAGATAAATATAAATCTAATACTAAAATATAATAAATAAATAATAAATCAAATAAATAACATATTAATATAATTGTTACGGAGAACTTAGCCGCCACGCCCCACGTGACCGGCACGCGCACCCAGGAAGACTACGGCAGTCCCTTGATCCAGTAATCCGACCCCGAGTCGGATATCTTCTGCTCCGCAGCCCGACCCCGAGTCGGCTGCCCCTTGATCCAGCAATCCGACCCCGAGTCGGACATCTTCGGCTCCGCAGCCCGACCCCGAGTCGGCAGCCCCTTGATCCAGCAATCCGACCCCGAGTCGGACATCTTCGGCTCCGCAGCCCGACCCCGAGTCGGACATCTCTCGACAACGACAGGCTATTCCCCAGAGGCACGCCGCGGCCCTCTGCTCCACTACACCCAGCAACGGTCGTATCCGGCGCTGCTCCACGATCCCCTGTAACAGCCGTACAAAGCGGAGCTCCACTACGCCCTGTCATGGCCGTACCCAGCGCTGCCCCACGACGCCCTGTAACGGCCATGTCAGTGGCAGCTCCATCGTGCTACACGATGACCAACCCCCCAAAAGGACCCCCCAGCCTGGTATATATGCGGCTGGGGGGGAGAAGGGGGGGTAAGCAAGAACTTCCAGAGCATTCTCTTACTTGCTACTATTATCTCTCCTTCTCCTCCAATCTCCTCTGACTTGATCGTCGGAGGGCCCCCACTACCCCAGTGGTGGTGCGAGGCTTGCTTGCAGGTTTCCCGGTGGAAGGTGGAGCGCAATCAACACCAACCAAGGCAACTCAAACGGAACCCCGTTCACACCGCTGTGCCAATCGTTCTCGGTTTGGACCACCAGCAACAGTTGGCGCTAGAGGAAGGGCCCGAATCTCAGAGCGATCGTAATGGCACGGCGAGGTGGTCGTGGAGCTTCCAATGCCTCCGGTCGCGGGGCCTCTCGCGCCTCCGGCCGGGAGGCCGCTGCGTCTCCAACACATTCTCAGCAACACTCCACCGCTCCACCTCCCACTCAGATGGTCGAAGCCGCTCAGTTCGACCAGTTAGCCCAGCAGGTTCGCACCCTCGCGGAGACAGTGCAGAACCTGCAGGGTGTGATGTCTCGGGCGCCGCAGCGGGCCCAGGAGCCGCTGCTCCCTGAGCGCTCACCTATCCTCCTCAACCCGCGCTCCTTCCTCTCCCATGGGGAGGAGCGCCGGCGCGAGGAAGATTCTCGAGCACGGTCCATTCTGCCGGGACCTTCCCATCGGAGCTGCGCGGGGCACGAGAGGCGGGCCCGGGCGCGTTCCCAGACCCCCCAGTCCTCAAGGAACCCGCGCTCCAGTCGGTCCCCCTCTCGGTGCTCCTTGTCTCCCACCCATCGGTCGCGCTCCCTGGACCGGCGGGTGGACGATCTCCACCGACAACTCCAGGTCCTGAAGGGCCACTCCAAAGATCCCTTCGCCGACTTGGAGATCTCCTCCCAGCCGGCGCTTGCCTCGAGGATCCTGCGGACCCCGAATCCGCCGGGGTTTAAAATGCCGGCGATCGAGCCCTATGACGGGGCGGCGGACCCGCGGGATCACGTCGAGAGTTTCAGGACCCTTATGCTCCTCCACGGAGCATCAGATCCTCTCCTCTGCAAGGCCTTCCCGGCGACCATCCGTGGCCCGGCAAGGGCGTGGTTCGCCGAATTGGAGGCTAACTCAATCCAGTCCTTCGACCAGTTTACTCGCCTCTTCATCACCCATTTCGCCGTCAGTAGCCGGCGGCGACTGGTCTCCGACTCCCTCTTTGATGTCCGGCAAAACGAGGGAGAAAGCTTGCGGGATTATCTTACCCGCTTCAACAAGGCTACGCTGGAAGTCCGGAACCTGAGCCAGGAGGTGGCTCTTTCAGCCCTGAAGCGTGGCTTCCGAAAGGGCAGACTCACCTTCTCCCTGGACAAACGCCTGCCGCGGAGCTTCCAGGAGCTGTTGTCCCGGGCGAACCAGTATGCGGACGCCGAGGAGGCGGCCGCCCACCGGAGCAAGGAGGCCGCCGAGATCCCTCCAAAGCTCGGGAAGAAAAGGCGAAAAGAGGCATGCCAGAGGAGGAGCCCGACGCCTCAACGTCGGCGCAGAAGCCTGTCGCCGGCGAGGAACCACGGCGCCCTACGCCCTCGTTCTCCGCCCCGACGTTTCAACCGGTACACTCCTCTCCTGACTCCCCGGGCCCAGATCCTCATGGAAATCAAGGGGCGGGAGGACCTCCCGGTCCCGAGACAGATGAAGAAGATTCCTGGGAGGAGGCCCTCTCGGGCGTACTGTGAGTACCACCGGGACCACGGCCACGACACCGAAGACTGCTTCCAGCTTCGGGACGAGATCGAGGCTCTCATCCGCCGAGGGCGTCTCGGTCGATATGTGAACGACCGACGTCCCCCCGCAGACCCGCGTCCGGCCGACCCGGCCCCTCAGGAGCCTCGGGAGCAGAATCGACCCGTCGCGGGCGTGATCCACACTATCACTGGGGGCTGCCCCCGGCCCGAGAGGAACGCAGGGGGCTCGACTGAAGCGTCAGGGGCAGCCGTCGCAAAGAGGCAGAGGGTCGGTAATGTAATCACTTTTTGTGATGAAGATGTAAAGGGGGTTCAGACCCCCCACGATGACGCCATGGTGATCTCCCTCACTATGGCAAACTACGATGTAAGGCGTGTTCTTGTGGATAGTGGAAGCTCAGCTGATATTTTGTTTTACGAGGCCTTCCAAAAGATGAGCTTGTCCAGACAATTGTAGCACAAAACATCCACCCCCCTCATAGGATTTACTGGTGACGCTATCTCGGCCGAAGGTGTCGTTGAGCTGCCTGTGACTGCGGGCGTTGCACCCGCAGAAGCCACGGTGCGGCTCGGGTTCTTGGTCGTCCGTGTTCCCTCGGCCTACAACGCTATCCTCGGACGACCCGGACTGAACGCCCTTCGCGCGGTGGTCTCTACGTACCACTTGCTCATGCGGTTCCCCACGGCGGCCGGGATTGGAGAGGTCCGAGGTGACCAACCGACCGCAAGGCAATGTTTCCTAGCAACTCTCAAAGGGAAGAAGCCCGTAGAAGCCTTAAGCGTCGAGTCCCTCGACGCCAGAGACGAGGTGGCCTTGCGGCACGGGGAGCCGGCCGAGGGTGTGATCGAAGTTCCCCTCGAGGAAGGTCGCCCGGACAGGACGATCCGGGTCGGCGCCAATCTCGACCCGGGAGCTCGGGCCCGGTTGGTGGAATTCCTCCGAGCCAATGTCGATGTGTTTGCCTGGTCGGCGGCCGATGTACCTGGGATCGACCCGGAGGTCATTTCTCACGCCCTCAACGTCGACCCGACCCACCGACCGGTAAAACAGAAGAAGAGACACTGTGCCCCGGATCGGATCCGAGTGGTCGACCAGGAGGTAGACAAGCTCTTGGAGGCAGGATTCATAAGGGAGGTCAGCTACCCCGAATGGCTGGCAAATGTCGTACTTGTCCGGAAGGCGAGCGGAAAGTGGAGGATGTGCGTCGACTACACCGACCTGAACAAGGCATGCCCCAAGGATAGCTTTCCGCTTCCGCGGATAGACCAACTGGTCGACGCGACTTCCGGATATCAGCTGCTGTCTTTCATGGACGCCTTCTCCGGCTACAACCAGATAATGATGGCCCCACAGGACGAGGAGAAAACTGCTTTTATAACAGACCGGGGGCTGTAGGTGATGCCTTTCGGTCTGAAGAATGCTGGCGCCACTTACCAGCGCCTCGTCAACAAAATCTTTAAAGAGCAAATCGGCCGGAACATGGAGGTGTACGTGGACGATATGCTGGTGAAGAGCCGCCATGCAGATCAGCATATCGCGGACCTGGAGGAGACTTTCACCACCTTGCGGAAGTTTCGCATGAAGCTGAACCCAGCGAAGTGCGCCTTCGGCGCTTCGGCCGGGAGGTTCCTCGGTTTCATTGTCAACCAGCAGGGGATCGAAGCCAACCCGGACAAAATCAAGGCCATCCAAGATATGTCCCCTCCGACCAAAGTGAAGGAGGTTCAGGAGCTCGCTGGGAGGGTCGCCGCGCTCGGACGATTTGTGGCAAAATCGGCCGAACGCTGCCAACCTTTCTTCAAGGTGTTGAAACGCCCGAAAGACTTCCTCTGGACGGCCGAATGTCAAGCAGCATTCGACCAGCTCAAGGAATACTTGGCGTCTCCTCCCCTGCTGTCCAAGCCGCAAGAAGGGGAGATGCTCTACCTCTATCTGGCGGTCTCCCCAACCGCAGTCAGTACGGTACTGGTTCGGGAAGAGGCAAAGCTCCAGAAGCCTGTGTACTACATCAGCTGGGTCCTACGGGATGCCGAGACGCGGTATACGAAGGCTGAAAAGATCGCCTTCGCGCTGCTGACCGTGACCAAGAGGCTTCGCCCTTATTTCCAGGCCCATTCGGTCACACTCTTAACCGACCAACCATTACGACAGATCCTCAGCAACCCCGAGAATGCGGGACGGCTGGTGAAGTGGGCAGTAGAACTCGGTGAGTTCGACATCCGCTACCAGCCTCGACCCGCCATCAAGGCCCAGGTGCTCGCGGACTTCCTCGCTGAGTGCACGGTGCAGGAGGCGGAACCTAGACCGCCGGAAACGCCCAGCCTCGACCTCCCGATCTGGACGCTTCACATTGATGGGTCGTCGAACCCCGAAGGAGGAGGGGCCGGGCTGGTCCTTACCAGTCCTGATGGAGTGATAGCCGAGTATGCCTTGAGGTTTGGATTTCCAGTGACCAACAACGAGGCGGAGTACGAGGCCCTAGTCGCGGGACTCAAACTCACCAAGGAGCTCGGCATCCGGCGTCTGAAGGTCTTCACCGACTCCCAGCTGGTGGTCGGGCAGGTCCGTGGGGAGTTCGAGGCCCGGAGCCCGACCATGCAGAACTACGTCCGGAAGGTGCAAGCGCTCATTCCCGACCTCGGCAGCGTCGACTTCCAGCAGGTCCCCAGAAGCGAAAACGCCAGGGCCGACAGGTTGTCCCGCTTGGTGGGCGCACCGAATCCGGAGCCGTTCCGGCTCTCGAGGCGTATCCTCCCACGATCTCCTAAGCGTCGTTCTCCTTAATTGCATTCTTTGTGCAGGACACTCCGGGCGGCATGTATCCCTCGGTCCACGTATCTCCGCTCGCGCCCAGGCCGCATCCGCCTCGAAGAACGCGCGTATCGCGACCGCTTAATTGACACTCCTTGCAAGCAGCAACTGGCGGTCCGATTTCCCAGGTAACGCTTCAATTAGCATTTAATGCCCTTCTGGTGTTCCCCAGGCGACGCTCGGAGAGGAGGAGAAACATGATCGTAGCTGGAGACGGAGAAATCCCATCGAGTAGCAAGCGACAGGCGCGTGGCCAACGAGCGGAATTTCCTGAGGCCTGACAACCCTCAGATGCCAGGCTAACCCGATGATCATCCCGGGAGCAGACTAGCCTGAAGCCCCGACCGGTCGCCTCGGCTTGCGCCAGCCTTGGCCGACCAACGAGCGGAATTTCCCGAGGCTCGGCCCTCGGATGCCAGGCTAACCCGATGATCATCCCGGGAGCAGACTAGCCTGAAGCCCCGACCGGTCGCCTCGGCTTGCGCCAGCCTTGGCCGACCAACGAGCGGAATTTTCTGAGGCCTGACAACCCTCAGATGCCAGGCTAACCCGATGATCATCCCGGGAGCAGACTAGCCTGAAGCCCCGACCGGTCGCCTCGGCTTGCGCCAGCCTTGGCCGACCAACGAGCGGAATCTTCCGAGGCTCGGCCCTCGGATGCCAGGCTAACTCGATGATCATCCCGGGAGCAGACTAGCCTGAAGCCCCGACCGGTCGCCTCGGCTTGCGCCAGCCTTGGCCGACCAACGAGCGGAATCTCCCGAGGCCTGGCCCTCGGATGCCAGGCTAACCCGATGATCATCCCGGGAGCAAACTAGCCTGAAGCCCCGACCGATCGCCTCGGCTTGCGCCAGCCTTGGCCGACCAACGAGCGGAATTTCCCGAGGCTCGGCCCTCGGATGCCAGGCTAACCCGATGATCATCCCGGGAGCAGACTAGCCTGAAGCCCCGACCGGTCGCCTCGGCTTGCGCCAGCCTTGGCCGACCAACGAGCGGAATTTTCCGAGGCTCGGCCCTCGGATGCCAGGCTAACCCGATGACCATCCCGGGAGCAGACTAGCCTGAAGCCCCGACCGGTCGCCTCGGCTTGCGCCAGCCTTGGCCGACCAACGAGCGGAATTTTCCGAGGCTCGGCCCTCGGATGCCAGGCTAACCCGATGACCATCCCGGGAGCAGACTAGCCTGAGCCCCGACCGGTCGCCTCGGCTTGCGCCAGCCTTGGCCGACCAACGAGCGGAATTTTCCGAGGCTCGGCCCTCGGATGCCAGGCTAACCCGATGATCATCCCGGGAGCAGACTAGCCTGAAGCCCCGACCGGTCGCCTCGGCTTGCGCCAGCCTTGGCCGACCAACGAGCGGAATCTCCCGAGGCTCGGCCCTCGGATGCCAGGCTAACCCGATGATCATCCCGGGAGCAGACTAGCCTGAAGCCCCGACCGGTCGCCTCGGCTTGCGCCAGCCTTGGCCGACCAACGAGCGGAATCTCCCGAGGCTTGGCCCTCGGATGCCAGGCTAACCCGATGATCATCCCGGGAGCAAACTAGCCTGAAGCTCCGACCGGTCGCCTCGGCTTGCGCCAGCCTTGGCCGACCAACGAGCGGAATTTCCTGAGGCCTAACCCTCGGATGCCTGGCTTAGCGCCGGAAGAATTTCCTGAGGCCTAACCCTCGGATGCCTGGCCTAGCGCCGGACGAATTTCCTGAGGCCTAACCCTCGGATGCCTGGCTTAGCGCCGGAAGAATTTCCTGAGGCCTAACCCTCGGATGCCTGGCCTAGCGCCGGAAGAATTTTCTGAGGCCTAACCCTCGGATGCCTGGCATAGCGCCGGAAGAATTTCCTGAGGCCTAACCCTCGGATGCCTGGCCTAGCGCCGGACGAATTTCCTGAGGCCTAACCCTCGGATGCCTGGCCTAGCGCCGGACGAATTTCCTGAGGCCTAACCCTCGGATGCCTGGCCTAGCGCCGGAAGAATTTCCTGAGGCCTAACCCTCGGATGCCTGGCTTAGCGCCGGAAGAATTTCCTGAGGCCTAACCCTCGGATGCCTGGCTTAGCGCCGGAAGAATTTCCTGAGGCCTAACCCTCGGATGCCTGGCTTAGCGCCGGAAGAATCTCCTGGGGCCTAACTCTCGGATGCCTGGCTTAGCGCCGGAAGAATTTCCTGAGGCCTAACCCTCGGATGCCTGGCCTAGCGCCGGAAGAATCTCCTGGGGCCTAACTCTCGGATGCCTGGCTTAGCGCCGGAAGAATTTCCTGAGGCCTAACCCTCGGATGCCTGGCCTAGCGCCGGAAGAACTTCGAGAGTCAGGAGTCGGCGAGACGCTACCAAGAGTTAAAAAGAGGAAGGATGTCCGCCGAAATCCGCAGACTGCCAGATCAGCGACAACCGCTATACGCCATAAAGGAGGCGGGGAGCTCGAAGCGCGCGCGCCTTTCCGAGGGATGGCGGCAATCTCGAAGCATCACTCCCTTCACCCGTTCCCCTCCTGGTTCCAGGCTCGGAAGTGGGGGGCTACTGTTACGGGGAACTTAGCCGCCACGCCCCACGTGACCGGCATGCGCACCCAGGAAGACTACGGCAGTCCCTTGATCCAGTAATCCGACCCCGAGTCGGATATCTTCTGCTCCGCAGCCCGACCCCGAGTCGGCTGCCCCTTGATCCAGCAATCCGACCCCGAGTCGGACATCTTCGGCTCCGCAGCCCGACCCCGAGTCGGCAGCCCCTTGATCCAGCAATCCGACCCCGAGTCGGACATCTTCGGCTCCGCAGCCCGACCCCGAGTCGGACATCTCTCGACAACGACAGGCTATTCCCCAGAGGCACGCCGCGGCCCTCTGCTCCACTACACCCAGCAACGGTCGTATCCGGCGCTGCTCCACGATCCCCTGTAACAGCCGTACAAAGCGGAGCTCCACTACGCCCTGTCATGGCCGTACCCAGCGCTGCCCCACGACGCCCTGTAACGGCCATGTCAGTGGCAGCTCCATCGTGCTACACGATGACCAACCCCCCAAAAGGACCCCCCAGCCTGGTATATATGCGGCTGGGGGGAGAAGGGGGGGTAAGCAAGAACTTCCAGAGCATTCTCTTACTTGCTACTATTATCTCTCCTTCTCCTCCAATCTCCTCTGACTTGATCGTCGGAGGGCCCCCACTACCCCAGTGGTGGTGCGAGGCTTGCTTGTAGGTTTCCCGGTGGAAGGTGGAGCGCAATCAACACCAACCAAGGCAACTCAAACGGAACCCCATTCACACCGCTGTGCCAATCGTTCTCGGTTTGGACCACCAGCAACAATAATCATATACCGTTTAAAAATATTAATTATTATATAAAATTATCTATTATAAAGAAATTCGAATATTTAGATATCGATTAGATAGTTTTATATTGATGCGGATATTAGCGGGATATTATCCGATCTTCACCTTTAAGTACTTCGTATCGTCATCTTGATCCTAATGAAGACCAAATCCGAAGGTCGGATTAGACAATCCATCTAATCAATCTTCACCGTCCGATGGCCAATCAAAGTTTTTGATACGGTGTTTCTAACTGGGGTTCCCGCAGCTTTCCTGGCCCCGCGCGGCCCGGACGCCTGTTAGTACCGTAACCTTCCGGCTCGGCTACGCTTTCCTCGCGAGAGAACAACGGAGCGGAGAAGGGAGAGGAGAGCGTGAGAGAGATTTTTTTTTTTTTTTTCTTCCCACGCTACGATCATCTCAGCTCTCTTTTCGGATTCTTTCTCGGCGTCCGTCTTTCGCCTCGCGGAAAGAGAGAAAGAGGCATCGCTGAAACTTCGAGGTATTGGAATCAAATCTTTGTCTCTTTCTCCGCTTCCTCTCCATTTAATCCGTTCCAGTTTCGGTTGATTAGGGTTACGGAGATTGTGCATTCGTCTAAATCCTCAGATTGGCTCTTTTAGATCTCGTTCTCTAGTCTTCGAATCGAGAGGTTTCGATTCCTATTCTCTGTAATTGTTATTCTCTGGTTTATCTTCTTGTACTGAGGGTAAATAGGTTGTTCAGAGGTTTAGTTGGTACTTATTTGGTTTTGTTTTTTCAATATCATTTGACGAAATTTAGAGGATTATTTCTCCATTTCAACACTTCTCCAGCTATTTTAGAACCTGTGTTTTTCCTATCTTGTCTTTTCTTAGTTTTTTTTTAATTTTAAATTTATGGGATTCTTTTGATACACTGTTCTAAGTTGTGATTCAAGATTTCTGGATATATCTTTGTCTCAATGCAATCAGAACATTTCCTTTTCTTCTCTTCTTAGAAAGCTGGACGGCGACAGTGTAAACGATTCAGATGTCGTCATATGTTTGGGAATTCCATTAGTTTCTACTAAATTCTTGCTTGATTTATCTGATATGCTGGTTAATGTGTTGCGTTGAAATACATCCTCCTGAATTCATGAACTTAAAGCTCAGTATCAAACATTTAAGTGTATAATCTCTGACTTTGCTCTATATATCATTGTATTCCTTCTGGAAAGGCTGAGGCTTTATATTGCTTTCTATTGGACAAGGTCTTTGGTTCCTTGGCTATAGCACCTTTTCAGCGCTTAACAAAAAGTTGAAGTGTGAAAATTAGCTTGAGTATTTATGACACGTTTTGAAAGGTAACACAAATAATATTTCTTCTTTTTTTTTGATAAAGAAGTAAAAAGTAAATTTATTCACAATTTTATGGAGAGTTTTTTTTTTTTTTTTTGATAAGCCGGATAGATCATAGAATTTTGGTATGAGTACATCCAAGAAAAATCATAAAATAAAATATGACGGAAGGGAGGAGAAATAGTATCGTAGGTGGCTTACAAAATCTTATCAGAGTTTTGAGCCACATAAGAAGCGACCCAATCAGCTGCCCTGTTTGCCTCCTGATATACGTGAGTGACCTGAAAGGTAATGCAATCCCTCACTAGTCTGCGGATATCCTGTAGCAACGGATGTTCGAAGCCGACCCTAGACAGGCCCCGAATCTATCTGATCATTGTAGCAGAGTCCCCTTCGACGTGAATACAATTCGCTCCTACGATGAGCCTTGCATAGGTGATACCCTCCTTGGCTACCCTCAGCTCAACTCTGAGGACAGAAACATCATAGATACAGCTGTGACCTGCCACAACAAGTCTGGAATCAGAGTCCCTGATCACAAACCCCTTTCCACCACTACCCCTAGCGTTAGTCACCCTACCATCAAAGTTTACCTTGAGAAAGCTCGAGAATGGGAGCTCCCAAAAGATGAAGATTGTTCGGGTCACTGCAAGAGCCTAAAGTGAGTCGCAGGTGTTCCTTGCCATCACAGGTTCTTCAATAAATGGGGTCTGAATGATCTCAACCGCTTAAAGTAAGACCCTATCCGCAACAAGTCTCGGAAGCTGCCTTATGTTCTCAAATATATGGGAATTCCTATCAAGTAGATATGGTAGGCGATGTATGCGAACCTAATACCTTTTGGGATAGTAACTAGTCTTCTCATGTTTCCCTTCAAAAAGGTAAGGATAGCTTCAATAAGGGTTGTCGACTGACTAAAGCTCAAGGTGATCCCGGCAAGCCTCCGCACCTAAGCCGCTCTCGGGCAACAAAATCAAACATGCACCATGGACTCCTCATCCAGACAGCTATCGAAGGCAAGAGGGAGCCTCAATCCTCTTCTACACAACATACCTCTGGTCGGAAGATAACCCCATGCCACCTTCCATAGGAAGAGGACAACACAAAGGTGAATGCGGAGCTTCCGGATCCAGTCACTATCAATTAGCCGTGTGGGCTCAACTCTATACAAGTCGCATAGGTCATTTGCTCTCACTTTCAAACTGCATGTCGACCACCAAATCTTTCTGTCTAAAACCCTATGCCTAAGGATCGGCACAACAAGAATCCTCTCAACCAGCTGCTCTCCAAAGGTGCGTAAGATAACAACAACACTCTGCCTCCTCTCCCTTGAAAGAAATAGATCATAAATCTTTAGGCCATTCGCACTCTCCAGGTTAACCATAGTAGGCTACAACCTCAGCGGCAGCTCAGAAACCCAAGTATCATCCATCACATCTATTGACTATCCATCTCTGATCGACCATCTGATATTGGACAATACCAGCAGAGCGCAAACGCACATCTCTCTCCAAATGAAGGAACAATGCCATCCTGCTTGGAGGTTTGTTGCTGTGGTCTACAAACTATACTTGGCCCTCATCATGGAGCTCCAAAGACCCTCCAGCTCAAGCAAGTACCTAGTAGCATGCCTAGCCCCCGGAGCCTCTCTCCTCGTCAATAGGGACTGGATGCCCAAGCCTCCGCTGCGTAGTGGCTGACACATCATATCCTAGGCTACATGGTGCACTCTTCCCCTTCCATCCTGTGTGCCCTATGGGAAGTTTCTGCCCATCAGAGATTTCAAAATACATATTTGCCAACTTTTTATGTTGGTTTAGTTGGATCAGCCAGGCTGGTATCCAGGTGCTGAAATTAAATAGAAGTTGAGGATTGGCTGATTGAATTGTATGCAGTTGACATAAAGCAGATTTAAGTTGTCTTTGGACTGCTATCTTGCATTTTGAGTGTTAACCATTAGTCCAAAAGTGAAAATCATAATTGTTAGTGACAGGTAATCTTTACCTGTGATCCAGATAAAATTAAAGTATACTAGCCTTCAAGCTACAAATTTCACATTAGTACGCCGCAATAAAAAGTGACGGATCTTATCTGAGAAAGCCATCTTAGTGTCATTGTCATAAGATCTCTTTCAAAATCATACTCCCTTTATTTTCTTACATCATGCTTAAAGTATCTTCTAGACAGTGGATAGCGCATATGACAGGATTTTATTAGCAGTTAGCAAAGACTAGGTGTGTACTTGTAATCATTCTTTTATATCAGCACTCACTAATGTGGTATAAGTGGGTTGACAGGTTTGTGCTAATACTCATGCTAAGCAAATGTCTGTGTGTTTTCATGATGTGTGGGTCCATGCATCTTTGTTGCTTTCTTTTATATCAACTGTTTTCTTGCAAGAGCCTATGACATTTTTTTCTTAGCATGTGCAATATTTTTTATCGGGATTTATGAATTTTTTGTATCTTGTTGATGTAAGCATTTGGTCTATGAGAACTTGCAAGGAGTTATAGCTTTAATTGCTTACTTCTCAAACCTTTTATAGGTTCCTTCACTGGTGTCTGTCCTTCAATTCTCATGAGCTCGACAGTTTCAACATCCCGGGGAATACATCCACCAATGAAGCTTGGCTCACTGGAATCACGACATTCATGGCCATCGTCAGTCCCTTTTGGTCAACCTGAGCAAGACTTTCATGATGATGAAACTGAACTATTGTCGGTGTCTTGGAATCAGGATTATGGATGCTTTGCTGCTGGAACAAGTAATGGTTTCCGGATCTTTAACTGTGATCCATTCAAAGAAACCTTTAGGAGAGACTTGAAAGGTGGTGGCTTTGGAATAGTTGAAATGCTTTTTCGATGCAATATCCTAGCTCTTGTTGGTGGTGGTGCCAATCCACAGTACCCGCCAAATAAAGTAATGATCTGGGATGATCATCAGAGTCGGTGCATTGGTGAATTTGCATTCAGATCTGATGTCCGTGCAGTGAAATTAAGACAAGATCTCATAGTTGTAGTTCTTGAACACAAGATATATGTGTACAAATTCCTAGATCTGAAGCTTCTCCATCAGATAGAGACTCTGGCTAATCCCAGGGGGCTATGCTGCCTTTCCCATCATTCTAACACCTCTGTGTTGGCCTGCCCTGGTCTGCACCGGGGACAGGTCCGGGTTGAACACTTTGGTTTGAAGGTGACAAAGTTCATTAGTGCACATGATTCTCACATTGCTTGTATCACTCTAACGATGGATGGGCTTCTTCTGGCAACTGCAAGCACAAAGGGGACCTTGATTAGAATATTCAACACAATGGATGGTACTCGCCTACAGGAGGTAAAATTTGCTGAACGTGTGTTAAGAGACCGGTTTCACAAGTTCATCCTCCTTATTATTTTTTCAAACTAATCTAGTCTTAAGTCATGTAAGTGAATATTAGTTCCTTGAAAAGGAAGCCTTCTGTTATTGCTTATGAAGAATTTGTGGGTGTTCTTGTCAAAGCTAGTATGAAGTATCGAGTATCATGCTGGACTACAATAATCAAGTTACTTGTTAATAATTGTTATGGATTTAAATATTTTTGCTAGGACTGGGAGGTGGTGCCCTTTCAGGAAGACACAGTTCTTCTACTAGTTATAAAGTAATTAGTCGTACATTTACATTATCAATGAAGACTGTAGTGTACAAGTTTTCATCATGATTACGCTTGCTGGGTCTCATCAGATGTTGCATCATTAGTACACTAAGAAGTGGGATACCATTTTGCAGGTAGGAGAACTTTTCATATATAGTGTGTCTCCATCCACTAAATTTCATAACATCAAGCACATGTTCTTTGTTAGTGTTTATTTTGATAATTTGTTTTCATTGTGCATAAATTGATTTTTGGTTAATTTGTCTGTCAGGTATATTGAAGCTTTTCACCTCTCTTGATATGTTTTGTCTTAAACTCTTGATATTATAAGCTTAGGTTGCAGATCTATTCCCTTCTATTTGCCCAACATACCTTTCAGTTATTTGAGTGTTCTTGTCATCCATCCATCATAGTGTATCTCTATTGTTTTTCCTTTTTCATGAGCTGTTTAGATTGCATTTCCAAAATACTGCTGCAAATTTTTCTCTGTTTTTGCTATGAAATGATTTTGATTAAAAAATTATATATTTCTTTCCTTTTCTTCCCCCCTCAATTTAAGCTTGGACACTTGCTCTTTCGAGTTTTTTACCATAACCTAGTTATGTGATCCTGGCAATCCGGGGTCCTAAAGGGGCAAACCTAACCTTTGGCATTATTTTTGCACCAAATGGCTGCCCCAAGACCCGAACCTATGCCATTACACTTTTCAACCCAAGCTTTTTTACCACTGCACCAAGCAATGGTCCCCGGCACTTGCTTCTTCAAGTAAGAACTCAAAGAGAACTCCATAATGTAATTTTCTTTGAATTTGACTAGAAAATTGGAAAAATTATGGCATGATACATCTGATTAGGCATAATAAAGTTCTTCATTTAAGTTGATTTCTTGAAAACAATTGTTTGCTGCTTCAACTTAGTAAACACTTTTAGATTATAAATAAATGTTTTGCATTGCACTTAGTTTTTGATTTTATTGTCGGTCACCTGATTCACGATGAAACCTCCTAGGCATTATTTTATTTCTCCGATATGGAACCGATCCAGGATAGCCTAACAAAGCAGGTGATATTGGTGGACATTGAGAGAACAAATAGATGTGTACTGATCAACAGAGATGCGTAAGAATGATGATTGCAGCTAAAGGTGGTGCAACTGATGAAAGAACACATCCAAGGAAATTGCTAAATGTAGACCTTGGGGAATTGCTTAGGAAGAAATTAGACAGGCTATTGCGTAAATCAATGGATGATGGCAGTTGTCAGAAGTGGAGATAACTTTGATGAGGATGCATTTGGGTAAGGCATAGAACCATGTATATTCTATAGCAGGGTGTAAATGGACTATGTCAGGTTCTGTCCAACATGGTCTAAACCTAATCCAAGTTTGTGTGGAGGCAAGCTTTCAAACCCATTCTGACCTATTTATGGTCTTGAGGGCAAATAATATGTTTCAATGAGCTTCAGTTAAATCTTAAATTAATGAATGTTCTACAACATGGGCGACATTCTCCTATCCGATGTTCTTGTCCAAAGATCTCGAATGATCTCAAGCATTAGTCCTTTAAACTTCTAATATTCAATCCACAATTATGTTGAAAGAACCTTCTAACCAGATTTAGGTATTCCCAAACATGGTGGTTGAGCATAAATATATATCTGTTTTCTTGTTGTGGTGGAGGATGGAAACTAGGTTTCCTGCTTTATCCATTGAGATCCATAGTTGGCTCATGTTTTCTATCTTACAAAATAATTATTTTCTTTTCTTATTTCTAGAAGATATAAAAAGAATTGAATAATCTTTGATTTAATCCTATGCTTGTGATTCACAATGGGACCTTGATCTTAATAAAATTAATTGAAGTGATGTAAAAGCTGCATCAATCATCATGGATGTATTCTAGGTTACACTTGTTGTTATGTTGGAAGGCAATGGCTCAAAAATCCTGACAAGTGATACCTAGTAGGAGAGCCAAAAATCAAAATCATTCGTGTTGTTAGTGATTCAAGAATCTAGGAGAGATGAAGAATAAGATTTCATGCTTATTATGATGATGGATCCACGTTGGATGATGGAGGTCCCACATTGATGATCCGAGTTGAAGACCCCTAGCTTATGTATCAAGTGGTCAAAAAATTTAACAGTCTAAATAACATTAACCCATTTATGTTTTTTTGATCACTTAATGCATATACTAGGGGTCTCCAAATCTCATGATTTTTGGTGTATAGGTAGTTTAGGTAGTATATTACATCAAATAGCTCAGATCATCGATGTCAAATTCCCATCATTCAATGTAGACCCAACCGGATCTGAGTAGAGATCTGTTCAAGTGTTACCTAGTCTAGCTCTCTCTCTCTCTCTCTCTCTCTCTCTCTCTCTCTCTCTATATATATATATATATATATATATATATAATGAAACTTTAGTTTGAATAAACTATTCTAAAGTTCTATGCAAAATTGGTGGCTTGTAGATATTCTTGCGAGTATAACCATATTGTCTTTGTAGTATCATTTCCTTTGAGCCTCACTGTCCTTCTATAAGTCATGGTGATGAGAAAGGATGTATTATTAGCTACCACATATTCAGGTAACGTCCAACTAACTGAATATTTTGGAGTAATTGGAAATATAAGATGAGTACATCAAAGATGGGGATTTTGAACAGGATATATGGTACGATGGATGGTTTGAAATGTGTTTTTTTAAAGAAGTAAAACCAAATCACCTAGTGCTGTGCCATTGATAAGCCGAGTTCATCTTAAGTTCTTAACACTTCTCCAGCCAGAGCCAGGCTTATCTGACTTGGTGTTAATCAAATAAAGTTATGTTTTGTACCACATATGCGACTTTAAAACACCTCATAATTTTGGATTATATTTTCTCTACATCTTCAGCTTCTTATCAAAATCAAGCAAAAATCTATGCTACTCTGTGGTAAAATTTGTTTGCTTTCTGATATCTTCCTACTTCACCATGTTCAAAATTTTCATACCTTTGCAGAAGAAATATGAATGACTATATCAGTGAACTTGTAATGCAGGTACGCAGAGGACTAGACCGAGCTGATATATATGGCATCGCTCTCTCACCGAATGTACAGTGGCTGGCAGTGTCCAGTGATAAAGGAACTGTCCATATATTTAGTCTTAGAGTCAGAGTGGCAGGAGAGGATGCATCTAACCATCATGCTGCTGCTCAAGGTCCAGGAATGGTTCATCAAAACTCTTCTACTTCTCTTGATGCCCTTATATCTCCAAATACTGGTACCAACGCCAGCTCATCGTTGTCTTTTATGAAAGGTGAGGGGACATAATGATTGATGGTATCTTTTTCTTTCTTTGGTCTACATTGTCAATGAGAAGTGAGGATCTGGAATTTAGAATAATTGCATCACGTTGTTGTTATTACATTGTTCATTTTTACTTGTCTTTTCTGGAAAAAATGTCTTAGACTGTAAATCTGATGTTCCTTAAGGCTAGTGTCTATAATGTTGAAGTCCCAAGTATGTATGCAATCAAATAAATTGGTTGGCTGAGCCCTGAGGTCTAGAAGATTTTTGCTTTTCCTTCACTTTAAAAATCATCTGAATGATTTTGGGTCAGTCTAGTTGCTTTCTCATGATGGCATTCCCTTGCAAGCCTCTTTGTAGAAAATGCTTCCATATGGTGATGGGCACTTATTTTCTCCTTGGTACTTTCTTTCCTTGGAACTCTGAACTAACCTTTACCTTGTTGGTTCTGCCATGGGTTGGAGCTGTTAAATCCTGACTAGCTTATCTTGTAATGAGATTTTTTTGTCAAGCTCCAAAAAAAGTAATATGCTGAGATTTGAGCTTTCAATTACACTTTCCACCTTCATTTGTTCGTTGGCATTGTCTATATGAATGCAGAGAATTGGTGAAAGAAAGGACATTAATCTTACATGTACCGATATTTTGCAGGAGTGCTTCCAAAATACTTTAGTTCTGAATGGTCATTTGCTCAGTTCCACTTACCAGAAGTCGGCCCCTATATTGTTGCATTTGGGGCTCAAAACACTGTTATAATTGTTGGCATGGATGGCAGGTATTGATCCTTGACCATGGCCTTCTATTTAGTATTTTATTTTGGTTTCTGAATCAACACCTAAAGGTTTTAAATTCTCTATATTTGCAAGTATATGTGTCCTGCCATCACTAACTATATAAATACTAGAGCAATTGCATATATATTTACGAGCAATTGCAATTATGTTTATCTCACTTGAGATTTGAGCATGGAAAATTTAGCAACTAGACAGTCATATTTTCTATTGAGCCCTTCTTCAAGCAACATCTTGTTGTGTCATGCCTTGGAAACCTAGATTTTCGGTAGTAAGCCAGACAATTAGATAGCTAAATGGTTGGTTGGATGGATAACTGCATCTACTCATTCATATGACCCTTCTTGCTCGCTTGAACATTTTTAATATGGCATTGGCTTGTCATAATTCTAATTTGAGTGTAAAACTGTTCTACTCCTTTGAGATACACTATGATGATTTAGAAGAATGTAGATCACTTTTGGTACTATTTTCTTGCTTGCTTTCCTTAATCTGACTTGTTTCATTGGGTTCTGCAAGAAACTCAATTACATGTTTGGTTTACAAATCCTTTTTATTCAGGGCTTGCAATGGTATGTTTTCCATGGATTTAATTGCCCTACTTAGGCCTCAGCCTGTTTGCATTTGATATTTTGGCCGATTAAGCAACAGGAGAGGGCTTCGCATGAGATGTTTAAAAAAATGCGGGACTGGATGAAACATTTTGTGCCTTCAGTAATGATGATTAACATGTATTTAGTTAGTACGTGTGTGGGTTCCAAAGTCTAGTCATTGGAACTTGGGTTATCCTTTTGGAATCTAATCATTGCACTTAGAACTTGGGTTATCCTTTTTCTTACGTTGATTGCGCTATTTATGTCCTGTTCCTTTTTTCCAGTTTCTACAGGTGCAGCTTCGACCCGGTCAGTGGTGGGGAGATGTTGCAGAAGGAATATGTCCGGTTTTTGAAGGCCAACAAACGACGGCCAAGACCAGCCTCATCCTGAGATTGTGGAACAGTCACATATCCAATTGCACTTCATGTTAATAGGAGATTTTATCTCAATATATTTTCATATATGCCCACTTCACTTTGTGAATTCTATATCAGAAGCTATAGTAGGAGATGTTTAGGTAACAATCAAAATCCTAGTTCTCCTATTCATCATAGAAAAACTTTTGGCTTATCAATACTGCTTTATTTGTATCTAAAGTGACTAAAATTTACAAAGTTTATTGCATTTAAACTATACCTGCATCAGCCAAAATATAATGCATTAGGTTTTACCCAAACTCCAACTAGAAATATATGGAGTCAGCGGAAGCTTGTTGAAGTGGGGCCCCAGATGAAGTCATGCATGACTGAGTCTGACAGGACTTGGCATGCTCCTGATGTAGATCCTTCATCAAAATTAATAAAAAAAAGGAAGGCAATGCAAAATTTGTCCCTGGAATTTTTAAAGGGCATACAAGGAGACTCCCTTTCTTCTGTTTTTATCTCATAATATTAATTTTTCAAATGATGCGAATGGTTCACCTAATGAAGCGACTCTGAGCTAAGCAAATACAAGTTTCTATATTCGGGGGAGAACGGCTCATATTTAATCGCCCTCGTTGATTTGGTCATCACTTATAGCTCCTTTTTTGGATATTTCTTCACTGCAACTTGCCATCCGTCTGGTCGCTCCAGTCAGGGAAAGCCAATTAGCCCTGCAGTGGTAATCCCATGTAATGAAGCTGACTTCAAAGATTTTCTATTGATATATCCTCCTTATTGGCGGGCAAAGAACTAATAAATATAAAAAATGCTGCTTATTTAAAAAAAATATAAAAACATGAAAAAATATCCATTTCTAAACATTTAGATTCACCTCATTTCAAGAGATCAAAGAGGTTCATTGGAGTGCCAAAATGAAACAATAAAAAACTTCAGGTCGGTAAGCTTGGCTAGCTAGCAACCCTCAGGTGAAAGAAACGGATTAGGTTTAAAGTACGGAAATTTGTAGGCCAGATGGACTAACAACAAGGGCGGCAATCATAGAATGATTTACCAACCTGATATGAAGTCAATGGCTTTGGATCGAGATGGTAATCGGCGAGGAATCAAAAAGCAGGACGGTCAGGTCCCTGAGCTCCTCCAGCAGACCAGAGTCTCTATGGCCATCGGAGCGAGGGAAGAAGGAGGTTTACAGTTTTGTCGGAGCGGAGCAGGACTAGAGGAGAGATTAGAATTTAGTCCTTGCAGCTGTATTATCACATGGTAATATAAACATTTAACAAGGGGTTATATGTTAAAAAAGGTGTTAGGTTAAGTTCTCATTAATATCGGCATTCCAGTTGCCGACCTTATCTTAAGTTTCAATAAACGATCACGCAAATCTAAGGGCTTAAATTTAAATATAAAACACCCTATCTCATAAACTCCCAAAAGAAGGGGGTGGTTCTATATACACCCCCCCTATTGCTCAGGACACCCCCCAAAAATTAAAAAAAAATTAAATACTCTCTACACCCCCCCATTTGCTAAGGACACCCCTAAAAAATTAAAAATTCCTAAATTACCCCCCACCCTCCCCACCCCCTCACCTAAATTGCTCTCCACACCCCCAAACCCCCCCACCCCGCTCTTCCCCTCCAAAACACCCGCCGGCTTCTCCCTTCCGCCCAAAAAACCTCGCCTCAAGCACCTCGCCGGCGGCCAAACCCCCTCCGTCTCCCTTTGAACTGTCCGCCCAAAGCACCTCGCCAACGCCCAAAACCCCCCGTTCCCCCTTCTCCCTCTCGTCGCCGGCATTCTGTTCGGCTGCACAGAGCCGGACAGAACCCTTCTGTTCGGCTGCACAGTGCCGGACAGAAGCCTTCTGTTTGGCACTGTGCAGCCGAACAGAAGAGTTCGGTTGAGGGTTGCCGAACAGAAGGCTTCTGTTCGGCACTGTTCAGCCGAACAGAAGCCTTTTGTTCGGCGATCCAGTGCCGAACGGAGCACGAACCGTGAAAAAAAAAAAAATTTCGAAACAAGGTGGAACACGTACCTTTGCGGCCGATTCTTCGTCCCAAATCACTAGTTGCTTGTCCATGCTTCGAATGGGGCTTAAATCTCCTTCAAAGATCGCCTAAACGATGTAAATGGATCGAGGGGTTTAAGGGGGGTTTGAGGGGTTTTTTTTTTTTCTTTTCAAAACGAAACGGAGGAGGAGGAAGGGGGTGTACTGAGAAAATTTCAAGGGCAATATGGTAATTACACTAAAGGTTAGTTTGGGTATTTTTATTTTGGTTTTTGGGGGGTGTCCTTAACAATAGGGGGGTGTATATAGAACCACCCAAAAGAAGGCCCTTCATGATTTATAGCCAAGAAATTTTTCCCTCCTTCGGTCGGTTTCTTGTTTCTTTCTTTTTAAAGAATACTTGGCTGGGTGATTCTTGAGGGCACTTCAAGGGAGGCGAAGAAGGTGCGATGAGGTATGTGGGATCTTTCTCCAATCTAGTAGCTTAGATATCTTTGGAGCCCTGCAGTTTGTATTTTATTTTTCCTAAGATTATCTCTTGATCTTGATGTGAAATCCTTTGACCTAATTCTTTGGTGAATACTGCGATCTGTGATGCCTCTGGTTTGGGAGACTTGAAGCATGGTTGATGCTTTCATGTGTTCGGGACCGCAAATAACTTGGCCCAATATTCTCTCTCTTTTATTTCATTCTTTTGTTAATATGATTTTCTTAAGTTTTTGTACACATGTTTGTTAGATTAGCCAATGAAACTCCTCATGCCTATCCTATAATGGGGGAATTGTTTTGGTAGTTGTCATGATTTATATGTTGGATCTGCCAGTTCATTGTTAATCTTGCTCAAGATTGGCTGAAGATGGTTTTGTGGTCATTGTTCTTTTGGCATTTCTACATCGATATTTTGATGTAATCAACTGCAATCGTGTTCCTAGAATTTAAATGTTCTAAATTACATATTGGATCCCGATCAACAAATCGAGGTGCACTTCTGTTAGGTGCAAAATTCGAAATTAGAAAATTTTATTTTATTTGGGAATTAGTGAAATATATTTTTTATGTGGACTCTAGGACTAGAATTTTACGAGGACTCTAGTATTCTATTTCTATACGAACTCTTATTAGGATTTTGAGTTTATACATACCCAATGCTATGTAATTGAGAACACAAGTTTACATTATTGAGATTTGAGAATATTGAGTTGCCCTCTCCCTCTACCTTCTTCTCCTCCTTTTATTGGTCTTAGAGCTTGTTGTCCTGCATCATACCCTCTGCAGTCCATGTTCTTTTTCCTCCTTCTTTGTTACTTTGAAATGTAAATAATGTAAAATCTATTTGTTGATTTCATTCCCCCTCCTAGACATGTTCCAGCTCTGGTTTCTTGGGTCGTGGTGCATTATTTAGGTTAACTCTTGTGATTAAGGATGCTGTAGAGTCTAGAAAGTTTTGATAACATAGTAATGATTATTAGACCAAGCATTCCTATAGGATAGTATATAAAAATATTTCTTCAAGAAAATTGTTGCTGGGAGTGAATGCACGAGACCTAATTCTCTAGTATCCTGGAAGTCTATGCTAATATATTAAATCTCAAATGTCATCCGTGTCCTCACATGGTTAACACAAGGAGCAAGATAACTAGATGATCATTATTATTCAGCTTACAAACATGAGACCAAAAGAGGAAAAAAAAAAGGAAACGGTTCATGGGATACAACAAACCATTACTGCAAAAGACATGGACCAAAAGAAAGCTTATTTTGTACGCAAACTGGTCTGAAATCAAATACACAAAGTTGTGCACAAACAGAACAACCTCTACTTGAACAAGTTCAGAGTTGTTGGCTCAAATGTGCTACTAGTGCAAACATGAGGACTGAAGCCATGATTGCCAGAAGATGATCCTGTTGGAGCCAAGTGTCCACTGGGTTCAGAAACTGCCAATCCCTTCTGTTTTGACGATTTTGGGTCAGAGCTACTGTGCTCACTGAAGCTCAAATATCCAGAAGAAGATGCATTTGGAACCAAATATGGATTGGGTTTTGGACCTGCCTCACCCTTCCGTTCTGGATTTTCAGAGTTACCAGGTTGTGACTGCAAGAATAGTATATCATAGATAGACATCCTTTTAGCTGGTTCCCACCTTCCATATTGTCCTAACTGAGACATTGGGCTGGCAATGGTATAGCTTGGTATGGCTGTAACCATAGCACAATCCTTTTCACCATTAAGAAATGGACTGAAGCTTCGGTTTGGTTCCACAATTTGGCTTGCAGTTATTGTCGAGATGTTCTTGTTTCTCTTCGAGAATTCTGCCATGCCAACCTGAGAGAATGTTCTAAGTAGCTCATCAGTCTCCAACTCACAGCTAGGTTCTTCGTTGAGGTCGAAACCCAATTTCTCGTTGGTACCAGCAGAAGGAAATGGCTTGCCACTGGTTATTGTGGAAACTGCGGCAGTAGTTGGAGAGAAGTGCATATCTCTTGCAGCACTGCCAGCAGCTGCATCTCTGCTAAAGCTAGGGTTGCTCGAACAGCTTCCAAACTGGGGGAAGAAGCTAGTAGTGTCACTTGATGTGTATGGTGTCCAGTGAAAGGGCATAGATTGGGCCTTCTCACATCGAGCATATTCCTGAAAGTTATTCTCTGCTGCCTGCTCTGCTTGGTGGCCTGCATCCTTTACGTAATTTGTCAAGCTTTCTTTGTAGCTTGGACCATTGTTGTTCTGAGAAAATAGAAGAAAGTGATAAGAGATCAGTTACAATAGATAGATAGATAGGTAGGTAGATGGAGTCATGGACTGTTGTTGTTCTGACAAAAACAACGGTCAGGTTAGAGAGATGGATGTGAAAAACAGAGCGGTCTCCTTTTTTTGTCGATAAGAGTAGTCTTGTGAGAGAAACAATAAAAGTCTGTATCTGGTAGAACATTGACAAGCAACCTTTAAAGAGCACCTGAATCTATAACTTTAAGAGAGAAACTTCACACCCACACAAAACACAATAAGAATCCATGAGAATGAAATTTTGTGCACTTTGATATTTTCCCCCTTCTTTTCCTTTTAGATTTGTATAGCTTGGAACAACAGCCTATTGGCTATTAAAATCTTACACTTTTATCCTAGGTAATTGATGCTTCTTAATGTAAATCCAGCTATAGTCAAAGCCAACTAATGGTGTCTTTTTTTCTTTTTTTTTTGCTTCATCATGTAGAAAAAAAATCTAATGAATATGAAAGTCTGCTTTCCCATGGAGTAATGATCTTGATAACTCAACATATATTTTTCAACAGCTGAACACCATCAAAATTGCAAAATGTTGTGAGGAACATCTTTTTCTTTTGTTCCTTTTTTACAAAAAAGAAAGAAATGATGGGTAGAGACACCATTTGCTTCCCTGGTCCACCTTATTTGTGTATGTGGCTATATCCGAGTTATATTTGCTTCCCTGGTCCACCTTATTTGTGTAACTTTTTTAGTTAAGAATGAGAAAGAATAAACTATTTTATTTCTCAAGATGTTCTGCCTTTTTTTTGAACTGTTTAAACAGAGTATTGGGACATATAATCTCCATAGCAAATGCATTAGGTGTTGTCCAAAAATACTGTTTAGACAGCGTGGACAGGTTTAACCTAAACTGCTGAAGAAATAATGGCAACAATCACAAGCTAAGTCTATCCCACTGGTATAATGCAGGCCATGGAGAATAATCAAAATCATGTTTCACCATGGATTAGGAAGTCTCGGCTCTCAGTCTGGAAACATCACATTCCATTAATGGGAAAAATCGAAGCAAGTTCTCATTCATGCAGATACGCAGAAATGTAAAGGTGTGATCTTAATAGTTTTCTTATATTTGGGAATGATTGGTGTTCAGAGTTTGTTAGTTGAAACTTATGATAGCAACGAATAGCAAATAGTGGCTTGCAAGTATGCATTTTGTTCACTAGTCTCCAGGACAACAGATTCTAGCAATAAGATCATGTGAATAGAGATAGTATAAGAATATAAGAATATCAGACTTACATAAACAAGCTGCACCTCTTGGTTGTAAACCATTGAAACAATTGGCTCGCTAGAGTCGTTCCCAGGCTTGTATGTATACCTTCGTTCCTCTGTGGAAGGATCAGAACATTCTACACAATCTACAGAGGATAACCAAAAAGTTAATTGAGTGAGACTTAATATAACATCTTTAATATTTTAATGACTAAATTCTGAGTTTGTATATGCATATTGATTAGGAAAAGAGACTACAAAAAACTTATTCTCTTTTGGTATTTCTACATTGGCATATACATGCATGCATCCATTCATCCATCCATACTTACATACGTATATAAATATAAAAACATATGCATGTTTTACTAGGGACTTGTGCATAGAGCAATCTGACAAAATTATGTGTTTAATTTACTTTAAGTTGCTTCTTATTAGATGCCAGCTTTATGAATGAAATCCTCATTACCTTTTCTATAGCGGGGCCTTGAGATAGCCCTAGTTTGAGATGTTCTTGTAATGGCTGGGTTCTGATTCAAAGATAGGATTCTTCCATTTGCTGCAACATTTATTTCCATGCCACTCTGATTCATGTCACTATGAATCCTCGGATGTGAACTACCTTGTGGACCTTGTGGTTTGGCAGCCTTGTCCAAAATCCTGAGATTGCCATCTTTTCTTACACCCTCTGTAGTATTGAGATATGTTTGGCTCCATTTTGAGAGTTCCTCATAACTTGTCCTGTTGTTTTTTAGACATTCAAGAGCATGATGTATTTCATTTTGCAAGTACTCTGCCTGCAATGTTGGATCTTCTATTTCAGTTAATGAGGCAAACACTATTGTAGGTGATACATGTGAATGGTTTGCTCTTTGTTGTATATGAAATTAAAATACTTTTAATGCTACATAGTGATACATATGGTAGACTTACCTGTTGGTAAGTTGTAGCATCTGAGGCATTATATTTTGCGTTGCGAAATACTGAATTAATATCAGCCTACAAAATGTGAATGCAAGAATGAGAGGGTAATTGTGCATTAAGAGCCAAATGAAGATAAAAGAACGAATAGAAGCCCAAAACTGGAGTCAACATGCCTGAGATATAGAAAACCAGAAAACAGAAAGCAAACCTCAAACATCTTTAGTGAGCAGTAGATTCCTTCCTGGAATTTAGTCCTTAATGTTGCAAAGTTTTCAGGTGTTCTCACTGTTTTCTTTTTTATCTAAACAGAGATAAATCATTCTGTCATTGAATTGGTCAATAATATTATTGAATATTGAATGAAATTGGGATCAAAGTATGAAGATAAACCTGGAAGTCTTTTGGAAAATAGAAAAGGTTTTTTTCATCTTTTCTGTAACATAAGAAAAGATAAAATGAATCTCAGATGCTGTAACATTACACTGGACTTTGTAGTTTGAAAACTATGTTTTGTTTTTTCTAGAAAATAAACTGTTTCATGTCTAATTAGTTTTAAAAGCAACTATTAGCAGGAGGTATGGCAAATTGACTAGATAAAGTGGCATAATAACTTACGCTTGGATCAGGTTAAGAATACATTCAATAATTTCGCTTTCACATTTTCGTAATGCAGAATTATTGATTGCTGCCCAATGAAAATAAAATTAGTTGAGCTTTATAACCATCATCTAATTCTCACATTGGCAATCCATTTATCTATATTTTCTTTTAGTTTTTAAAACAGAAAGTTTTACCATGATGGGTTGGAAGAACTTGGTGTGGATATTGTGCTTCCTGCAAACAATAACACCCTTATATTAAACTGTAGCTTCAAATATGAGACTATTAAAGAGAACTTCTCAACTAACTGTCATGATTGAAAATGCAACCTTAATCTAGCTAGATCAGATTCCTTGGCTGTGACCTCATTAGAAACTATTAATATTAGAACCCAATATTGTGATACTCAGTGAAATGAATGCGGGTCAAAATGAGTAAATCTTCATTTTTCCTCAAAGAAGCACTCCATAATGCTGGAGAGATCTTGTAAAAAATTATGAAACAAATTACCTCATAAATTTTATCTGTCTCTAACTTTCTACCTCTTTTTTGCATTCTTTCTTGGCCATCACCTGTTGCCTGCACAAAATTCATTGGTACATGTGCTTCTTTTTTGTTTTTCTGCTCTTCAAGGGCTAATAATCTAGCACTTCTCCTTCGACCCCCCTCAGCCATTATGGTAGCTGCTTTCCCTTCAAAAGAAAAAAAGAAAAGAAAATTTAAAAAACTTGATATTTACTTTAAAGAAAAAAGAAAGTAATTCCTATTGTTGGTTCATACATTACTTCCTATTTAAGGTAAATCATTGTCAAGGAGTTTTTCAGTTACACATTTCCTTTTTTTCCCTGAATCTCTCTAGCTTCTTTATTTTGCATAGTGTCCGCATATAGGAAAAAAGAGAGTACTAATAGATGAAATAGCACAACATGATTCTATGTAGGAAGGAGAATATACATAAAGAAAAATAATGTATTCTTTTTTTGAAAATATTTGATTGATAACTAGAAGAGGGTGGGTTGAGATATCCATCATCACAATTTAATTATTCCTTCGGAAAAGTATTGGGACCATAACTCTTAGCTTCTCATCTCAAGAAATATCAATAAGGATTGAAGACCCGGTCCCTATGGTACCAGGCATTGATGTACAAGATTGGTAGTGAACTGACTCATGGAACAGGTGTTGCCGTGTCGGTACTTGGTTCTAGCAGGTTTTGCTTGAGTCAAAAGCAGCTCAAATATTCTTTTCTTAGCTATTCTGCATTCAATCAGGGAGAAGAAAGTGAGAGAGGGAGAAAGAGAGTGAGGGGAAGGTTCGGAAAATTCAGATCTGGCCGATTAGACACATTCGGTTAATTATAAGCCTACAAGAGGTTGGGATAAAGATAAATTGGTCGGTCCTATAACTTTTTTGCCCTGAAAATCAGAAAATTTAAGAGAAATCTTGCAAAATTTTTCCAATTGTGGCATGAATTTTGGTTATTGTAGATTGGGCATCAATCTACAATGCCCTAGATTATTTTATGTATTTTCTGTGAAACAACAAAAGGAAAAATAAAATAAATATATATATATATATAACAAAATAAAATGGTGTTGGTACCTATACTCGCACCATAAACTTGATCTACTGCATCCGTGGACCTAAAAATTAACCCTAACCCCAATAGCAACCCTAGAACAACATACGCACATGCACATAACAAAAGGAGAAATCAGAACCAGTACTACAAACTATGCCGGCAGTGTACTGGTATCATACTGGCCTCGAATTCTGTATTGTACTTTGAAAATGTGCAGACTAAATTCTGTATCTTCATAACATCATAAACTGATACATAGGAGAGATGATGGAGAAAAAGGATAAAAGGAAGAAGGCTGAATAATATAATAAGCATATACAAACTTCAAAATTAAACAACTGAATGAAAGTAAAAAAGATCATACCTTAGAGAACTCCTTGATGATCCTTGGTCGGAAGTCTTTGCACAATTTTCCGGATGCAAATCATCCTCTGTTGGTGATACATTTGAGCATTTTGGTGCTATATATAGGACATTCTTGAATACAACACGACAAATGACAGCACTTTGAGGATATCGGCGATATCGAACGTTAGAGACGTAAAGGGCATTGATGAAAACAATTAAACTGATAAGGGCACAGTAAATGAACTGCTTAAATGCTTTTGGAATTGTAAGAGCCAGCACATACCTTAAATGAGACCCATGGCTCGTGTGGGAGTCCGAAAATTAGTCTTGCTCTGACTTGGTTGGACCTTGTAGAATTGGACTTGGCATGATTAAATTTCGTAGACTAGAAAAGGATTAGTTCTTTCCTCAAAAGCAAAGAGGAAAAGAATTAGTTCAAACATCCAAATTTAGCTTCTTAAATACGGACTTGACCCAAAAGAGACTTGACCCAAACCACATAAAAAATCAATTGTTTGGTCATGTTTGGTTTCAATTCTTAGAGCCACTTCCATTTGCGATTAAATATGTTCAAGATGGATCATTCTCGACCTGATCCATTGGTAGCCTTAAATGCATGGGACACCAAGGATAAAAAAATTATTAGTAGTTATTTTATGGTCTTGCTGATCAAAAAAGGAAACATTTAACAAATGGTAATTTAGTATACAAGTATTTCTAATAAGGAATGTCGAACCGACCCAAATCAGACGGTTCAGTTTGTGCTAAACTGAATCAATGCCAACCCGAGAGAGTCAACCATGATTGTCGATTTGGGTTATAAAATCCCTCGTTTCCCCCCCCCCCTCCCCCCCCGATTCAAACCAAAGCTTCAAGAGCCTTCAGGGGCTCTCTCGCCTGCTCTCTCCGCTCTTCGCCCCTCGTGGGGCTCTCTTTGCTGGACCCCCAGAGCCTCCACTCCCCCCCTCTCTCTCTTTCTTTGCCAAACAGTCACTCAAAGTAAGCCTCCCCCTCCCTCTCTCTCACAGATCTGAATGACTCAAAGCTGCTTTGAGCCCTCGCGAAACCCTCCCTATTGTTGGACACCTCAGCCTTAGTCTCTCCCACTTTCAGATGAGTCTGGAGGCCTCAAACTTCCTCTCTCTCTCTCCCTCCTTCCTCTCCCTCTCTCTCTCTTCCTCTCTCTCTCCTCCCTCTCTCCATTTTGGTAAGCTTCGATGCAATGTACTATGGACCCATATCCTAGTGAATTGGTCCCTGGCCTCTACGAGCCTCGGTATCGGTCTGGCAGACCTTGATTTCTAATATAATTGTATCAAGAAAATTCATATTTAGTAACAATTAAAATTTGAAAGGACTTCTCATCTATTGGAATTACTATTTTTGAACTGAATACGGCATGATTGAGACTGTAAGGTGAAGAATCATATGTTTACATTTAAAGCTACTAAAGAAGAAATGAGGTTTCCATCCTTACTATCAAAGTTATCCACCGAAGCTTGTAAAAATGACAAACTATCAGATAGATCCTCTCTTGACAAGAGCACCAGCGGTCAAACAACACCTTCTCTCAATATATTTATAATTCACACTCACATAAATTGAAGCAGCATTATAGAAAGTAGGGGTTAAGATAGTTTCTTGACATATAAGAACAAGATTGCTCTTCATGTTCTTGATTCAGTTCTCTCTACACTACATTTATAGTACAACACTGTTTTAAATTTTAACTGGTGGAAACCAAGGTTTCAAACAATAATAAGGTATGTTTTATAACAGACAGGGTATGGGATGACATGGTTGTGTTTGGCTGGGAAGTCCTATTGCATTACCGATTTTGGTCCCAAATTTGCTTTTCCCCCTTTGCTAATTTGTATTTTTCTAATGGTTATTCTAGCTTGGACCATATTTGATGTATTAAAACACCTCCCAATATGAAATCAACAGGAAAAAAGAGTATAACAACCAAGATCGGCTGTACCAACCATACCGACGTATCGGTGGGCACCGGTACTGGTACTATACCGAACCGAACTAGTACTGTACCGGTTCGGCTGGTTCGGACCAAAAGCCAAAAAAAATTTGAGGTCAGTACGAGCCGGTCAGTACGGGCCGATACCGGATCGGTACGGATTTGTATAGGCCGGTACCGGATCGGTACGGCCGGTACCGGATCGGTATGGGGCGGTACCGACCGGTATGAGTTGCGAATAGTCGGAACCGAAAAATATAGCTGTATCGTACCAGTTCCGTCTGCTACCGGTATGTACCGGCCTGTACCGATCCGTACCGATCCGTATGGCAGACCATGATAACAACACTTGCAAGCTCAAGGTTCGCTGTACCGATCGGTACCGGTCGGTACCGAGCGTACCGTACCCGTACCGATGGGTACCGGTATCGGTACACCAATGTCGGTATGCCTGGCGTACCGTATACCGTACCGTACCGACACTCGGTACGCCTATACTAGTGCGGCACCGGTACGGGGTTCGGCACCGGTACGGCGAACCTTGTGCAAGCTAGTACTGAGCAATATGGGGCTGATTCAATCTAGTTCCTCTAGGAACCAGTATTCAGGGATGCTAGATACTAGTTCCTAGCAGGTATGGTACATATTGGATGGTATGGGACAATATGCTTGGCTCCTTGGTCCATCATAGAGATATTAAGTTGCATGACTTCCACATGGCTCCTTAGCCCATAGCTTAATTGGTGGTGATGGTGGTCATAGTAGTAATTTATATATGACACATTTTTCATGATGCTTCTTTTATTTGTTTTATTGGTCCTATTATATGATTTTTGGACATAGTGATCTACGTAGGTATGTTTGCATTACAATAAAGAAGAGGAAGTATATTGACAAAGGTTCTAAGTTTATGATACGTGGAAGAGATGTGCCATAGTCTCATGAGCCTCATCTAACTGACACAAAAATCATAGTGGATACGACATTCAATATAGTCTATTAGGTTGGATAGAAATAGGAGACCGATGCTTTTAGGCGCCCATGAGAGAACCTCAGAAAAGAGACCTCGCACGCCATAAAATAACCAATCGAGATGGGTAATGTCACCTAAGCTTTAGGGGTCTTAAGGCATTTCCAATAAAAGATATAATAATTCTTTTTTTTTTCTTTTTGCAAGCTCAACTATTGTTGGTCAAGTGGTGATTGGCCATTGTAGTTGCACCCATACAGGTGCTGTGAGACTGGACCAGATCTTGAGCCTCTACCTTGCTGCACTATGTGCCCTCACCACGATGGCCAATCCCTTGTTGTCTATAGAGATGGCCATGTCATGCAGCCATAGGGGATTTAAACTTTCTCAAAAGCATAATAATTGTTCGACACCCTACTCTCTAATCAGGTATATACTTAGCTTTCCATGGACTTTGCTTTAGAGATTTCCCTATTCTTGCTTTTTAGTTAGTTTCTTGATATTTCTGTCTTGTTCCTTCTTTTGGTGGACTTGAAGAGCTGTCAGCTTTATTCACCCTTAGAGGCGATCCTATTGAGGCAAATGTATCACGGATACAAGATTTTCTCCAATATTAGTAGGTTATATAATAGAAATCATACCGCTTATACCCTATTTATCTGAAGCTCATTTTTTGTACTGATGTTGTTTAGATTTAGAGCCTACTTGGGTAATCCTGCTGGATCGATGGGATTGGGGACAAGATTTCTAGCATTAAGGGATAATGGCTCAGCCTAGCCTACATTAAATGTATCTTCCCTTGCCCATTCTTACAGGGATAAAAAAAGTTCCACAAAGGTCTTTTTTTTCCTTCCCTCAAGGTTCGGGCCGAGGGAGAGGGGGGGTGTTGGGTTGATATGGGCTATGCCAAATGAGTTGCCCAATCTATGAATCTAATAGCAAATCCAATCCAATCCTACTAGATTATCCAAAGAGATCCTTATATTGGTTTATTTTGTAGCAAAGTCGGAGGAACCAGTATCGGACTCCATACCGATTTTTCGGCAGGACAGCTCAGTATGGGCCCGCGCCGTGCTGGGCCGGGCCCGTACCGACACAGCGAATAGACAGGGGAGAGGCCAAACAAGAGAGGAAAAGAGAGAGAAAGAGCGGGGGGGAGGGAGAGGACGTCGATGGAGGGCCGGCGGACCTCGGTGGAGGCCGCGAGGGGGCCGATGCCAGGGAAGAAGGCCGCTTAAGCGGCCGACCCCTGTTTCGTTCAAAACAAGGGTCCGCCACTTGAAAAATTTGGAAATTCGTAAGTGAAGTCGGCAAATCAATTGCCAACTTCACTTACGAATCCCCAAACTTTTTAAGCGGCCTTCTTCCCTAGCGCTGGCCCTCTCATGGGCTCTGTCGGGGTCCGCTGGGCTCCGCCGGCATCCACGGCTTCCCTCCCTCCCTCCCTCGCTCTCTCTCTCTCTCTCTCTCTCGTTCTACCTCTCCCAGGGTTTGGCCGCTTAAGCGGCCCTTCTTTCCCTGCGCCGGCCCCCTTGCGGCCTCCGTCGAACTCCTTCCTCTCCCTCTCCCTCCCTCCCTCTCCCGCTCACTCTCTCTTTCCTTTTCCTTCTCCAACTCCGGAATGGCATTATGTTTTCTAAGGAGGAACCGTACTGGTGAGCCACCGGTACGGTTCGAAACGGGTGGAACCGGGTGGTTTGGGTCGGTTCCGCCGATGTTGTTTTGTAGATACATAATTTCTTAATCTTACTCGAAATTATGCGAGAAAGGTTTTTGTTTATTCTCGTTATAGCTGCTGTTGAAGTAAATATCACATACAATCGCTAAAATCACATTTTTGGATTTAAGATTCCCAAATTGGGTTTATATTGAACTGCATTTTTGCTATTTCCTCGATAATTTTCTTCAAAAAATATCATGCTGGATGGTTATTAGATCAGATACTCCAACAAAATACCTAAAGAATTTAGTAAAAAGGGCTCCCTAGTCACGAGGCTCTTGATATTGAGAGGTTTGGGGAGGGTTAGATATATGCAGCTTTACCTCTGCATGCAGAGAAACTGTTTCCATGGTTCAAACCCATGACATTCAGGTCGCAATGGATCGACCTTACCATTGCACCAAGGCCACCCTCTAGCTAAAGGATTTAGTTGTTAGCGGAAATTATAGTTGCAAGAGTTAAAAGGAGTCATGAATCTGATTTAATTCCTGAAGCATCCAGTAAGCATCCTTAAGCATTCATAGTTAGTCTGTCTACATGGTCTTTTGTTTTTTGAGTCCATAAAGAGTCCATGTGTTAATCTCAAATCTCATCTTTGAATCTGACTTGTCTAGCAAAAGAAATAATTTATTTAGATAATTGTCATTATTTGTATACAAAGTTCAGATGATGATACCTAATAGAGAGAGAGGAGGCAAAAGAAAGCTTGCTTTTATCTGCAATCTGTTTCAAAGTTCAAACCCACAAAAGTAATAGATACAGGTCAAATTTTACTTTGGGCTGTGAAATAGATTCGCAGTGCTGGCCTGAATGGGTGGCAAGACCTAGCATACTCACGGAAGCCCAAAGTGGTGGAAGACGATGTCTTTGAAGCCAAGTGTGGATAGGGTTCAGGGCGTGCCAACCTTTTCTGTCTCATTGGTTTTAATTCACTGAGTTGTGACTGCCAGGATGGCATATTGGAGATAGATGTTCGTCCAGGTTGCTCCAACCTTAAGCACTGCCCTATCTGAGTCATTGAGCCGAGAACAATTTGTTTTGGTTCTTCAGCTGTTATTGTATGAATGCCCCACCATTAAGACATGAATTGAAGCTTTGGTCAGGCTTGGTAACTTTGCTTGAACTTGATGCCGAGATATTCTTGCTCCTCTCCAAGAATTCTGGTGTGCCAACCAAAGAGCAGTCTAAGCAGCTCATTGGTCTCAAGCATGCAGTTAGGACCTCCAACAAGGCCCGAACCCGGCATGTCATCAACATCAAGGGAAGAACAATCCACGCCACTGAAAATTGTGGGTTCTTTCTCCTTAGAATGGGAATCTCTAAAATATCTGGCAGAAGCTGGAGGAAAGCATATGGCTCTTGCTGCACTGTTGACAGCTGCAGTTGTGCCACAGTTAGGGATTTTAGAGCAGCTGCAAAACATGGAAAAAGAGCTGTTCTTATCACTCCGAGTGTATGGTCTCCATTGAAGTGGTACTGGCTGGGTTCTCTCTTTGGGCATATTTCTGACACTTGTTCTCTGCTGTCTTCATGCATTTTGTCAAAATGCATGAAGCTCACTTTGTAACTTGGAGTGCTATTTTCCTGAAGGGAAAAGAAGGAATGTAATGACCAAAGACCAGCTACTTACTGTATTGTAGGCTGGAAAGATGTAATGATATCACTTCATTCATTAATGTTTGACAAAATTAAATAATAGCACATCATGCAACACTTGAACCCTCCCTGACAGTTCAAGATACTGAGAAAACAAAACTCGTCATGTGATAGAAATTATGGTATCATTCTAAAGAACATCTGGAGCTATAATTGTATGAGAACTTCAATACCAGAATGAGAACACAATAAGAATCTAATTATGAGAGAACTGAATGTATTACAACAGTTCTTTTTTCCTTGGCTGCGGTGCAGTTTGAAACCATAAGATTTTTGAAATTTTCTGGTAACATACCCTCATCAGATCTAGTTCATACCTAAAGTAATTTTACTAATCTCAATTCTCTATTTTAGGGTTTAAATCAGCATGTCAACCAAGACTTTGTTTGTAAACCAGCTGAATGCTGCCGATCCAAACAAAGTTAGGAGTAGGAGGGTCAACAGTTGCCATAGAAGTATGTAAAATTGCAAATAAGGAAAGGAATAGTTTGTACCAGTTAGTTGGCAAAGAAAGGTGGACATTTGGACAAACAAGTGTATGGTGTCAGCTTTACCCAGTTAAAATCGGGTGACTGCTGCTTATTGCTGTAAATTACAGTTGTAGTCAAAGCAATTAATGCTGTTGTTAGCCTATAAAGAAAAATTTAATAGTTATGCAAGTATCAAGTATGTTTGTTGATGGAGTATTTTCATGTGGATCATGGTTATTTGTTGCAAAATTTATGAGAGTTGTATGTTTTTGAACTGCAGCCGAGTTTTTTCCCCTGAGAAAGAAGACAGGCATAACCCATCACATTTCTGCAGCTGAGTTATCAGAGACATTGGCTAAACATATTTAAATATCATATAAATAGCAGCCGACCAAGGGAATCAGCTGAGATTGTCTTTGCTGACAGAAGTGGGCATTCAATTCCAAGAGTGACGTATCTTTGCTCTTAATTACCAAAAAAACAGCTGATTTTGAATAGCTTTTGCTTCAAAAACTAAAACCTCTCATGTTTTGATGAATTTAAATGAATTAATTTATTGTGTTTAAAGACTGCTCCACGTGATATTTGATGGTCTTTCAGATTATGTTGTTCAAATTGTATAGATACTTTTCCAATTGTCAGTGCATTCCTTTCCATTTTCTTCTTTAGAAAGACCATCAGTAATATAGCTCAGGCCATACCTGAGCTGAAAAGTGACATTTTTGCTTTCCCAGTTGACCTTATTACCCATTTATGTATATATTTTCACCTTTCTCAAGATGTCTCTTATTTCTTCAAATTGATTGAATGGTATATCTTGGCATTCCCTCTATATTAAACCCATAAAGGTTTTATCCAGACACCAATTAGCTGCATGGTCTATTTTGACTTCGTTATTGAAACAATAAAGGTAGCAACAAACTAAGCATATCGCACTAATATGGTGTCAGCTTCAGTGCACAACTAATCACAAGTTTTAAGAGAACAAGCAATACTGGTTTTCCATATGATGACGACCCTCCAGCAATATCCAACACTCTTCTTGGCTTACTCCAGTAGGCAGGTTATAGTCGGGTGGGTGCGTTACAGACCTCAACCATCATCCCCATGCCCAAGTTCATTCTCCTAAGAATGCATGGGTGTACTTAATGTTTAAATGTCAAAAGAACCTGCTGACATAATTGACTGCCTAAAATAGAGGATCTGAAAGATATTCTATCATAAGGCCAGATACTCTCATAATTAACTATCTGAAATAGAGGATCTGGAAGATATTCTGTCATTAAGGCCAGATACTTGGAGATATTCTGTCATTAAGGCTAGATCAAATGGAATTTAGATGGTTGGATCCAACTTTTTTTTTTTTTTTTGCTAAGACGGGCAAGTCAGACTATCTGAATTCGAACACACCCAATAAAATTAGAAAACAGAATATCACGGAATGCCCTAGGCAAATCCTCTCCCCGGGTCCATAGGTTGCCATCGGAGTAATTGGCCGCATAAGCGGCCACTCAAGCCGCAGCACTATTGGCCTCTCGGAAGACGTACTTAGCCTGAAAGGCAATCCCGTCTCCGCTCATCAACCACATGTCCCGAAGTAGAGGTGGTCCCCACCCCGGCCACTTGGACCACCCTAGATCCAACCTATCACTGTGATTAAGTCACCCTCCACAATGATGGAGCTGGCTTGCAAAACCCAGTGAGTATAGCAAATACCCGCCCAAGCCGCATGCAGCTCAGCTTCAGGAACTATGGTATCTAATAGATGACAACCGCCAGCCACCACCACCCTCGAGCGCAAGTCCCTAATCACAAAGCCCGCGCCCCCTCTGTACCCTCCATCTAGAGCTGATCCATCAAAGTTGACCTTGAGAAAGCTCGAGGGTGGGGGCTCCTAGGTAAAGAAAACCATCCGTGGAGCTATCTGAGCACAATGAGAGTCCCAGATATCCCAAGTTATCAAAGGCCCGCCTACAGGAGTAACCCTAAAGAACTCCGCTGCCTGTATTAGGCCGCGCTCCACCACAAGCCGTGAAGACAAGCTACGTTCACCAAAAATCCGAGCATTTCTTGCCAACCAAATCTGGTGGATGATGCAAGTCGCTTCAAAAGCTATATGACGCAACTGGGGACTACTCGACCATCGTCGGATGGCCTATACGAATTGGTCCCTCTTGCTCCAAACCCCTTGTGGGAACCTGGATAACTGCCAGGTTTCCCTCGCCCACCCACACCGAAAGAGCACGTGGTCGACAGACTCGTCATCCCTACACCAAGCACAATGTGGGGGTATGCTTCCCCCCCCCCGGCTCAGGGCAGCTCTCGTCGGGGTATGTTCCAAACCACCTTCCAAAGGAATAAGGCTAATCTTAGGTGTAGCCCAAACCGCCAGACCCAAGCGCAATCCGGGCCGGTCTCATAATCCAGCTCTAAAACTTGGGCGACATCCCCTATACTGACCCTCGTCCTACAGGAGAACCGCCAGACCCAGACATCCGGTCTGGCACACCCTGGCCCCAGAAGGAGCCACACCGACTCAGCCAAATGCACACTAAACACCTGCCTCAACCTATCCTCATCCCACTCCTCCCCTCCACGAGTAAGTAGATCGCACACCCGTAAACCCTCGGCCCCCTCCGGTTTGACCATGGTCAACCACAATCTCACCGAAAGAGCTTCCACCACAGATCTCCCACCACGTAAATGCTTCTACCATCACCGATCAACCACCTGGTGTTAGCCAGGGCCATCGGCAGAAACCTCCTAATCTCACGCCATATAAAGAAGACCAACCTCCCTCACCGAGTCCCTTCCGCCTGCCCAACTCGACCATATTTGGTAGCCATCGCTTGACTCCAGAGGCCCTGAGGCTTCAAGAGGAAGCGTACCATGCGTCGGGCAAAGATCGCCTCGCGCCTTGCTCGGAGAGACTGCAGTCCGAGGCCACCTTCCCCGAGGGGTCGACAAACACTATCCCATGCTACTAGATGCACCCCACGGCGCCCTCCAAAAGAATCCTAGAGGAAGTTCCGCAAGAGCCGCTCAATCCTGTTTATCACCGTCATCGATAACACCGTATTGGCTAAAAGGTACACAAGCATCGAACTCAATACTGACCTAACCAAAGTCAGCCTACCCATCATGGAAAAGGAAGAAGCCCGCCAACCCTCTAGCCTACTCTGGATGCGCTGCACCAAACTAGAGCACTCAGAGGCCCCCAGCCGCAACTTTTTTTTTTCTTTAGCTAAAAAACACCCACATCAAATGGGAAAGGAATATACTAAGTGGATATTCTGAAACTTATTCTGTTAATTATGGGTTGTGGCTCTGTGCCATCACGTCAGATGAAGGGAATAAGCGTGTTCACAGTCATGCAGATGTACAACTTAGTTGAAAAACTGCTCTGCGCACATGTTATTCATAATTTGCAATTCTGTCAAGCTTAAGTTAGATTTCTGTTTGAAGCTTATGGCAACCATGAACATCATGATTTTTCCCCTGAACCTACCACAGCCAATTCCAACAGCCTTGTTTCTGAGTATTTGGGGTTGTTTTCCCTTAATTGATTAATGATATATAATTTGTTTTTCAACATCTCATCATTTAGTTTTCAAGAATGGAAATTTGAGGCGTACTTGATGTCCCATTTACTGCAGCAACTAAATAATTCTAAAAAAGAAAAATTCTGCTCTGTATGATTATAATCAGAAAATGATATGCAGGCGGTTTTTATTATCTTTTTTTTCCCAGAGAAAAAAAACTAGGCATTTTTAATCTGCCCAAACACAGATTCTGCCAATAAAATTATGTACAAGGATTTGGTAGAAGAGTGAAGGATACGAGGACTTGCATCGATATGCTGTGCAGGTCGCTTGTAAACCATTAGAAGTATTGATTCAGTTGAATCACTCCCAAGCCTGTGAGTGCATCTCCGTTGCTCAGGGCATGATGTAGAGCATTCTATAGAATCTTGTACAGGTAACGAATAAGCTATCAAATTAGATTTCATATGAAGGCTTTTAACATTATCATGGAAACTTTGTATGTATACTGACTAACAACAGAAATTGCACATCTGTATAATTTTTTGATAATGATACATGGATGTCTGCATCCAGGTCTGGTGCCGAATCATATGAATATGCACGTCAATCATTTGAGACTGAGCTATGTAACTTTTTTCAGGTATGCCATGCGTATGTACCTGTAAATAATTGCTCGAACGCATTTATGAATTGGTGCCATATCATTTGTAATAAGAGAATTATGTGATTAGTTTCGAATTTTGTTATTTATTATTAGATACGAGTTCTATAGCAGTTAAATTTCTGCTAGCTTTTCTACTACAAGGCTCTGTACTACCATTAAATTGGGGGTTACTCATAGGGCTTGATTCTGATACCACTTGTTTCATGTCGCTTTGAATCCCAGGATGTGAGCCACCTTGTAATTCGGCAGCATGACCTGAAGTTCGGTGCCCCATCATTTCTTGCTGCCCTCCTCTTATTATTGAAATATTTTTGATGCCAAGCTGAGAGTCCTAACTCAGACTACGTTTGGTTGTTTTCAGCAATTGGAAAACCTGTCTTGCTTAGTTTCGTAGACATATTGCCTACAATTGCGAGAATTGCATCTCAGTTGTCCACGAGAATTACTAAGTAGTTTCATATATATAACTCAAATGCAACAATGAAGTATACATATACATACATACATATACATATACATATATGTATACATATATATATACACACACACACACACACATATATATATATATATATACATATATATACATATACATACATATATATACATATACATACATATATACATATACATACATATATATACATATACATACATACATATACGCGCGCGCGCGCACAATTGAATAATTGTGGATTGGCTACCAAGGTGGTAGCCTGGTGGTAAGGAGGCTTGGACTCTACCCGAATTGTCCGGGTTCGAAACGCACGGGCGTCGATTAAATCAGGGAACCGCATGTCCTACGTCCGGATGGCTCTGTGTGGATTTGCTTTCCTTCCATCAGTACTGAGGTGGCGCTGGGATGACGTACTTACACGTGGATGGTCCAGTGGGATTTTCCATAAGTTGGGGAGGGCACGTGGAAACTTGCGACCCGCATCGAACATTTCTTAGTGGAAGGAGGGCTCAATGGGAGCTGCTACGCGGGTGGAGTTCTGTTCCTCTCCCTTCCCTCCTATTTTTTCACCAAAAAAAAATAATTGTGGATTTCCGAATAAGAACAATGGGAGTCGGTCATTCGGAAAACATGGTCTGGTTATGAGTGGACCTTATCGGCCTGGGCGACCCGCCGATGAAGTCGGTCCGGGAATCGGCCCGGGCCAGCTTTATCCAGAGTAGTTAAACCCTAAATCCTCCGGTATCCTCAGCGAATCTGGAGGTGATTTCCCCTTGCGACAATGGATTCCAAACCCTAGATCTCGACAGCGAGCCTTCGTCCCTTATTGCTTTCAAATTCTCCGGCAGATCACAGAATTCCGCGGAAATTTATAGGTACCAATTCCCAAGTTTATGTTCTTTTGATCGATTTCTGGTAAGAATTATGCTCGAATCCAACATCTTGGCCTCCTAAAGTTCCAAGGCGAGCTATCTTTTCCAGTCCATGTGGGTTTGGTTTTTCTTTTGATTCTAAGCTTTATCTATGGCTTGATTTGAAATCTTTGTCTATTTCGATCAGAATCAGATGCAGTCGTAGCTATTGAGGCTTGAGAGGCTCGCCGTGTTCACTTGGTGACGGGATACAAAGAAGCAGACGCTGTTTTGGAAGAAAAGATACCAGGTTTATTCTGTTACGTCTCTTCTTTTTATGCTGATCTGGTCTTATGTTAATCAGCTATGTTTGGAGAAGAGAGTTCAGGAGATTTTCTTTGCAGAACCTCTTGCTTATAAAAATTTTCCTTCAATTCTTCCTATCTCTCGTCTCAACCATTGATATCTTTTCCATGCCACGCTAACACTCCGCATTCACTGATGTTCATATCTTCTTCACGCTAAGAAGGTCAGCCAAAAGTTTTTTTTTTGGATTAATTATGCCAAGAATCCTGAACTTGTGCAAGTTTTTCATTTTTATCTCGTACTTCAATTTAGTGCAATCAGGTCATTGGACTTTCAAAATTTTACAATTGATACTTTGGTTGTGAGTTATGTTTGATGGCCATGACGGAGATGATCGCATGCTATCACTTCGGCTAAGATTCTCCTCCATTTTCGCCCCTCTTCGGCTAGGGTTTCCACTTCCAATCCCATCCCTCCTTCCCGACCAATGGCTGGAGACCAGCAACGGCTGCGAGAGTGAGTGGTAGTTTTTTCCTTCAGCGTGTGATAACACTTGACCTGTTCCATCATGGCCATCTAACGGAAGTCATGGCTAGGGTATGAATTGTAAAATTTTGAAAGTTCAATGACCCAGTTGGACTAAATTAAAGTTCAGAATAACAATGGAAAACCAGCATAAGTTCAGGGTTTTTAGCATGATTATCAGTTTTTTTCTTTGCTTAGAAATTCAGGCAAAGATTAGAGAGATAAGTTATGGGCCCTATACATGAGTTTGACTTCGGTTAAGCATATTATAGAATAATAGAAGATGTTGAAAGCTTAGGTTTGTCCCCAGTCTGCCCCCCAAGATCCTGGATTGTTGGAATCATAACTGGATAATGTTGTTTTTTAGAAGATGCTAAAAAGGAAGGTTTACTAAGGCATCTTGAAATTTGTCAAGGACAAGCATGGAGGAGCAAAAACAAGTGCTGGAAATAGCTGTAGCGAGTCAAGGGAACATCCAATACCTAAACTTAGTGTCCCCATGAAATCCTCTCCCCTCTACGCTTTCAATAAATTTATTGTTGATATTCGCAAGGAAGTTCTATGATGTATGCCATCTGCAGAGGATGTGATTTAAATTTTGATGTGAGAAATTGGTTGAAGATTTGGATCATAATAAACATGGAAAAAGGTATATAAGTGGTAGTACAATTTAAGTATATCAGAATTTGAGGCTCCGCATCAGACTAATAGCTCAAAGATCAGCCATTTTGGATTACTAATAGAATTAGAGCTCGGAATTGAAGTGGAGAGTTGTTTTGATAAGGTGTCTTGCATGCAACCCAAGCCCTATAGAGAAATTGCATGAGTTAGTGCAGGTTGTATAACTCTGACTGTTACACAGGAAAGAAGGTTTAAGCATGCAAGATGCAGGCAGAAATAGTGTGCTATAGTTGATGATTGCTAAGACCGATGAAGATTGCATTAGGGTAAGTATTAAAAATTTTAGAGGAAGTACAGGAGTAATATTGACTTAAGACAAAGGAGATCGTCAGCAGAAATAGACTATGCATGAAAGAAAGGGTCAGCAAAAAGGAGAATACCTAATACTAGATGAAGAATGTTTTTAAGAAAGGCTTCGTGGAAGGTGGTGCTTCCAGCAGCTAAACTCCTTAAAAGAAATGAATAAGAAAAACGGAATTACAAAGCTGACATCAGTTAACAATCTCAGAAGACTTTTTAGCGACACTAATTTATTGGTTTATATGTTATGTTGAATTCAACACTTTAACATCATGTAGTTAACTGTTATTATGATGCATAAATTTATTTCTGATTTTAAATATATTGAGTGTGTGTGTGTTTTTTTTTATAAAAAGAAGAGTTTCATATTTCATTTCATTGTAAGAACAATGGGAAAAACTTAGCCACGTTCTCATGATTTGATGTCTTTAGTATATAAATGCCCCTCTTTTCTGGATATCTGTCAGCTGATAACTTTTATGGATTTATTATATCAAATATAAATGGTCACGATTTTATTGTTGTCTATTTATGATGGCCCATTATTACATTGCTATGTCAAGTGGTAGTTTAGATCACTCAAATCAAATTACATTGAGAGATAGTTTTAGCAGCATATTCTCATTTCTTAATTTCCATAAGTCTGCAGATCATAACTAGCTGAAAATTTAAGCAATCATGAGTCTTAATTTCTCCTATGTAATTAATGAATTGTATGTGGGTAGATAAGACATTTTTTTTTACAAAATATCCATACTATAGGCACTGGAAATGTTTGACAAGCAAGCACAAGATGCCATTGCTGATTCTCAGTGGGTAAAACCTTTAAAACAAATACAAAAGGAAACTATATTGAGTCACCTGGGGAGAAGGGATAATAAAGATATTATACTGCGTCACCTGGCAACTGGAGATCCTTTTCTAAATCAACTGGAGCAAAATTTGTTGTCAGTGAAGAGTCAGTTATGAGAATTAATCAACATTTCTAAATCTAGATACTCATTCAATATTTTATTTGTGAACTAGTAGATCCTTTTCTTGGTATTCTTGGAACCTTCTTGTTGGGTTCTGCAAAATAAAATTTATTCTTGAGATTGCAAGTTATCTGAGGGATACCCAGAAGATATCCAGTGCTAAAGATCTAAAAAGAAAATATATTTCTGTCCAAAAATTGCTGTAGTCTGACTTCAGGAATCCTACTTGAGTTTAATTAAATCAATATGTTCAGTGCCTTTGTATTGTCAGGGGAAAGCTATTAAAGCTTCATATTGCTCTAGATACCCACTGTGTATTAGCGTTCGCAAAACTCAATTGCTGTGAGCTGAATGAAAGAATTCATGTATCAAGATTTTGATTTCAGTTACTTTTGAATGTAAACAAATAAAATGATTACTGTATATATTTAGCAGTTGCAAATCTATAATTTAAACTGCTGAACAGAATGCATTCTTAAGAGGGAAAGAACAGGTATAAAATCTCTAGGTGGTCTACATCATTAAATTCATACAGTTTATAGGAGCCTCAAAGTAGCATTTTGTAATGGTGCTGGATAGACAATGCAGCCTCACCCGAGGGCTGCAAATATGTTTGATGTGAGCTGAAATAAATTTCAGATGTGGATTATCTGCATGCTTTTCCCTCTTTTATGACACTCAAAACAATAAGAAAGAGTGTAGGAGGGGAAAGTCACCAAACCTAATTTTGATCTAAACTACATCAAAGAAAATTATTCTTCAATATTTTGTACTCTTTATGGAAGAAGAATACTCATGCTTAGGTTACCAAACAAAATTTTGATTAAACTACATCAAAAGAAAAATATTCTTCAATTTTATGTTTGAAGTGCTTATATTGTATACTCTTTCGTACTCTTTACGATTCTCAAGATCTCCAAATTTTATTTACAACAAAAATCTTTGTCCATAGCAGGGTCTGCTGTCCAGAACCGGGGCCCGGCGGCACAGAATGGTACGCCCCCATACCATTCCGTGCCGATCTCGTACCAACACAGTATAGGAGGCGGGGGAGAGGGCAAACTAGAGAGAGGAAAAGAGAGAGAAGGGTGAGAGAGGAAGGTAGGCGGAGGCTAGCAACCCGGGTGTACGAGTCGGAGGAGGGCTTCGCGGCCAGGTCTCCTATTTCATTTGAAATAGGGATCCGGCTGCTTTTTTTATTTTTGCGACTTTTAAGTGAAGTTGGCTTAAAAGTTAGCAAATCGCTTGCCGACTTTACTTAAAAATTGCTAATTTGCCAACTTCACTTAAAAGTCGCAAAAATAAAAAAGAGGGGTCCGGCCCGGCCGCGTAGCCCAGAGGGGCCTCCTCTGCGTTCGAAACAGGGGACCTAGCCGCGGAGCCCGGAGGAGCCTCCTCTGTGCAACTTGCCGGCCTCTACTGGCCCTCCGCCGACCGGCCTCCACCTCTCTCTCTCTTCTTTCCTCTCCCTCTTCCTCCCTCCCCCGCTCTCTCTCTCTTTTCCTCTCTTTTCTTCTCCTTCTCCCTCTCCGGCGACGGATTTTGTTTCTGTTGCCAAAACCGTCCCGGTTCTCCTCCGGAACGGCTCGGTACGACCGGAACAGCCCGGTTCGGGACGGTTCCACGGACCCTAGTCCTTAGGGTTCATATTTACCTATTCATCTTTTAACTTGTGGGAGTAGTGCAATTTAATGGATTAATTAATGCATATTTAGTTAGCCCTTGTTGTACCGATGTAGCTTCTCTATGAGGACTTTCTCACCCTTTCCAATTGTAGAGTTATACTTGCTCTCTCTAGCTTTTATTGATAATGAAGAACCTTTGTCCATGGTGATATTGTAGGTGCATATGTGCTCTTCTCCTCCTTTGGTTAGCCCTTGTTGTACAAATATCACATGTGGCTTATGTGTGAGGACATTTTCTCACTCTTTCTAATTTAAGAGTTCTTTGGCAAAAATATTCAAGTCATGTCTATTTGGGTACTTCATATCTAATTTGTCCTCTTCGATACTTGCATGTGCTTTTCTGCTTGCACAAATTATCTAGTAGCACCAAAATTTGTTAGAATTGAATATACCAGCAATGATACTCTTGATTTGGTAACTGATAAATATTTATATCCTCCACATTTGATTATTTCATTTAATATTATAAGGTTGATAATGAGGATTTCTTTCATTACTATATTGTGTGTTAATAATTAATCTTTTATTCCTCACTCATCTATAGGGCGTTGTACCTTAGGATGGCAAGGAGGAAAATTTTGGCCATTTGTCAGTCAGGTGGAGAGTTCGTCACACATAGCGATGGATCCATGTCTTATTCTGGTGGAGAAGCACATGCAATTGATATTGATCACGAAATGACACTGCATGATCTGATGTCTGAGATTTCTGTGATGTTTAACTGCGATGCGGATTCCTTTTCGATCAAATACTTCCTTCCAAACAACAAGCGAACTCTCATCACAGTATCTAATGACAAAGACCTAAAGCGCATGGTTGATTTCCATGCAGATTCAGACACAACAGATGTTTATGTCTTGAAGAAGGTTGAGAACAGGTATTTGTCCAGAACATCTGGTTTATATTGCCAAATGATGCTCCAAGATTACAATAAGCACATTTTTTTGTAGGATAATCAGGAGCGTTGTAGCTGACTCAGGTACCCCTACTGATGCTACGACAGCTAAAGAAGCTACTCTCGAGGATGCCAAGCGGCAAAGATTGTGCGCCAATTGGGATGGTGTGATCACTGGCATAGGGCAAAAATTTGATAGTCCAAGGGCCTTCCGTGATGCACTGCATAAATATGCTATTGCAAACAGTTTTATGTATAGATTTATAAAAAATGATGGGTGTCGTGTAACTGCTGAATGTGCTGCTGAGGGTTGCCCGTGGCGGGTACATGCATCTAGGTCATCAGGTAAGCAAGAGCTTACAATTAAGAAAATGAATGACACTCATGCATGTGGAAAGGACATGAGTAAAGAAAGTCATCGTCTAGCTTCTCAGCGATGGGTAGCAAGTGTCATAAAGGACAAATTGCGAGATAGTCCAAACTACAAGCCACGGGAAATTGCAGATGATCTCCAACGCGAATATGGACTAAGCTTGAACTATGCACAAGCATGGCGTGGGAAATTTGTTGCCAAGAAGGAGCTTCACAATTCACATGAAGAGGCTTGTAATCAGTTGCCTTGGTTTTGTGAAAGGATTATCGAAACCAACCCAGGCAGTGTGGCTACATTACTAACATCAGATGATTCAAAATTCCGTCTTTTTGTTGCCTTTCATGCCTCTCTTAGTGGTTTTGAGCATGGTTGCCGCCCCTTGATTTTCCTGGATATAATATCTATGAAAGCAAATAAGCAATGGAAGTTGTTGGCTGCAACCACGGTTGATGGAGCGAACGATATTTTTCCAGTTGCCTTTTCTGTAGTGGAGAAGGAGACTAGTGAAAACTGGCATTGGTTTTTGGAGCAGTTGAAGTCTGCTTTGACAATGTCGCACAACTTAACATTCATATCAGATGGACAGAATGGTTTGGAGGAGGAAATCCCTCTAGTGTTTGAGGATAGTAATCATGGCTATTCTGTGCATCACCTCATTGAGGATTTTAAGAAAGAGTTGGAGGACTCTTGGACACAGGAAATAAAAGATGCAATGGTTAGTCATCTCAAACGAGCTGTATATGCTTGCAAAGCTGATGAGTTTAATGAATGCATTGAAAGCATCAAAGTTGAATCTAAAGAACTTGCTGAATGGGTTTTGCATACAAAACCTGAAAGGTGGTCAGATGCCTTCTTCAAGGGCTTGAGATATGGCTGCTACTCCTCCAGTGCTGTGGAAACATTTAATGGCTGGGTATCAGCAAGACATGAGCTATCAGTGGTCCAGATGGTCGATATGATCAGGTGTAAGATGATGGAGATGATGTATACTCGTAGGGAGTCTTCTAGTGCTTGGGCAGAGGCACTCACACCATCCATGAATCAGATGGTACAAGATGAGATGATTAAAGCACAGAACCTTAATGTAGGATGCTCGACAGAGAATGTGTTTGAGGTACGTGATGACTCAATCAATTTTGTTAATATCGAAAATTGGGAATGCACGTGCCGAAGATGGCAAGTCACTGGTTTGCCATGCATGCATGCTCTTGCAGTATTTGACCACACTGATCGATGCATGTATGATTACTGCTCCAAATATTTCACAACTGAATGCTACCGTATAACATATTCATTATCCATCAATCCGATACCTGATGTTGGTAGGCCTACATGCACTGATCCTTCTCACAGTACAATTACATGTCCTCGCACCCGTCGGCTAGCTGGCCGACCAAAAGAAAAGCCAGCGGACCCAAGGATTGCAATTAAAAGAGCGGTACGCTGCAGTCAGTGCAAAGGATTTGGGCATAATAAACAAACTTGCAAGGCGCCTGTTTAGATATATCATCCATTTTCTTTTTTATATATCAGTTAGTTTGGGGGGAATGTACATTATGTATTTGGAAAAGTAATATTCTGGGTTCATATGGGTGGAAATTGTTTTTAGAATTTTGTTGTTAACAGATTGGTGCGAACTCAGTGCCAGGGGTTTATGACCTTTTGATTTTTGTAGCCAACTATAATTTGGAGCCCAAGATACATCAACATCCTTGCAGCTTGCTGGTTGGTTTCTCTTTTAGTCTTACCATCTTCATTTCTTTGATGCAAGCAGCAAGCAATCAAGACTTGTTTACTTCTTTTGCACAGGTAGTTTATTATCATCTTTGAGTTTACTTGCTTTGGTGCATTTGCTCATATTTAACTAGCTGTTTGACCAATGCCAATATGTTTATGTTCTGGTTCTCGAGATGTCTGAATGATAGAAACCGTAGAAAGGTGGAAGTAACTGAAATGTCGCCCAAGAAGGTTACACAGACACGGATGATGTGTATCCTTTCTAGTGGCCTGGTTGCTTGCAGCCTGTACCTGATCCAGGAAGGCTTGGCATAAATCTCTATCGACTTTGTAACTTTATTATGTGAGATCCATGTTGCACTAGTATTGCTCAAGACATCTCTGTCCTACTGGATGCTATGCAAAGAATGTGGTTATAACTAGCAGCGGTGAGAAGAAATTAGCTGTACTTTTTATATCTATTTGTTCATTGTCTTATCATCTGTTCAGGCATAATGGTGATAGAGATGAAATTCATAGCCTAAATGGGCTTATAAGCTCATGAAGACTTTTCACAGTTCTGGAAGTTCAAAATGGCTGAAGTTATTGAAACGTTGCTTGCATATTTGTGAGGTTTAGGATAAGTGCTGGAGATGAGGGATCTTAATGGTTATCGTGATGCATGTAACATAAATTCTTTAACTATTTCTCCAAAAATCTATGTATATCTATTTAAGGAGAGCTCAAGTGTCTGCCATGTATTGGTTGTATATTCCATGGTTTGAAAACGTTACTTGTTTAGCTTGAGTTCTATTCATCTTGCGGTTGTCTCAGTGATTGGCCCACAACAATACGTCCCAGTGATTGCTGGCATGTACTAGTTGCACGCAATGCAAGCAATAATTTTTTCCTTTTTTAAGAATCCCAATACTACATGTTTCCTTAAAAATCTATATTTTTCAAAATAAACAAAAAAAAATGATCACAGCTAAACGCAGAAGACCGCAGCGTTTAGTAAGTCTCTATTAAGTCGCAAAAACTTTCTTAGAACACGTCATACGGGGAGATGGCATGCAAATGGTTCCTGAATATTCATCCATGCCTTATGCACATCCATGGGTCTTTTGCTGAATTAATGAAACCCTGGCACCAGGTTATGGCTGCTATGGGGAGGTTTGGTTTAAGAGGATTGGATAGTTGCTGAAAATATTGCTGATAGCGCCAAGCAAACGGTGAAGAAATTCATTGAGCACAGGAATATCAGATGCAACTGCTGAAACATGAGCTGAAAGTATCTTGATAATAATATAACGATTATAAAGAAAAAGTAACCATACATCATCATCTTTGATTCATTGTTTTGCAAAAGCAAATATTTATAGCTGCATTCAGACTCCACCAATTACAATGATCTGTGAAGAATGTCGCAATGCACATTGGATTATGTTACATAAATGAATTAAAGCTCGGCTCATATAATTTTGTAAAATGTTTATAGCTGCATTCAGACAGCACCGATTACAATGATCTGTGAAGAATGCCACGATGCACATTGGCTTATGTTGCATAAATGAATTAAAACTCGCTCATATAATTTTGTATGCATATAAAATTATTAAAAAAATGCTTATCTGATCCTACGGAGTAGAATTCCTCATGTAGATTTGGCAAGTGTAGGGAGTTTCAAGCTTCTGCTTTGACAGCAGCATCTACGATATCATTGTTGTTCTGCTGGGCCCATAACTGTGCATATCTTGCTGCCCTTGACGAGAGAGCTTCATGGGGACCCTGTTCCACAACCTTTCCATTCTCTAAAACAATAATCTGAAAATTCCAAACAAAAGTGGAACACCAGAAGTTAAATTAAAAAGGGTGCAAATATATTTGACCCACTCATCTACTAGATCTACAACTTATTCTTCATATAACTGACTCCATCATGTACAAAATATCATTTTCTTGATCCTGTTAAACAGATCATGAAGAGATGAACAAGAAAGGTCCAAGTAGAAGTCAAGAATCTTGATAATCAAAGTTGAAAATTCGAAATAAATATAGTCCAAACATCTAAATGGGACACAATTTTAAATTCCAGATTCGCTAAATAATATGAAGTGAATTCAGTAGCGGAAAAAAATTAAATACCTGCAAACAAGCATGAGCATGTCTATTGCACATATGATATAAAAGAGCCAGAAAAAAATGGTAAAAGAAGCTTCTCTTTGTCATAAAATTTTCTCATGAAATCTTACTGAGGCGTACCGAAATAAAAAATAAAAAAATGGTTAGAGAGCTATTTTGGTACCCAAATGTACCATACCATACAGAACTGATACAATACCCAATACCAAAATTGCGGACCTCACCTCCTAATCACCTTAATGCATTGAAATGAATTGTTATAGAGAAGACTATCAAAGAAACTGGAGAGGCAATCTCCTCAGAGTTTCAAATCATGGAAACAATGGAAAGGGCACCATTGAGGTAGATAGACAAGCTTAATAAGCCAGCATATTTTTATTCACTTAGAACAAATTGGAAGACATCTTGACATTACTGAACTGTGAAAATAACTATGAGACATGAGGATGTTGTTTTCTGCAACATCAAACTTTCATTTCGCTTGCATGGAAACCTAATCTTAAACGAGAAGGAAAAATCATGAAATTGTTAAAAAAAAAACCTGTAGCAATAAATTTTAATGCTTAGGTAAAATCAAGTAAAAAAAAGTTGAAATAACATCATTGATTCAAATAACACCAGTCGAGGGGAAAAGAAACACGGTACATGTCACTAGAATGCAAGGATAATAAAAATGAAAAAAATATTTACCTGTCTAGAAAGAGTCTGAATACCTTTCAGGGTTACCTTGGAAGATACGGCATTTTGCAATTTTGTCAAAAGAGAAATGACCGCATATAGGTTGTTTTATGCATTCTAAATTCAAAAAAAAAAAGAAAGATATCGACAACATGAATACAGTATGAAAGAATGGAAATAGAAGGGTTAACAAATATTAATGATCATATCACATAAATCATCACTGCAAGCTGATGCCCCAGTTCGTGCTATTCCATATCCAATTAGAGCAGCAGCCGGGCTCACGAAAAGAGCCAAAAGAGTGGAATTAGTATCGGTAAAGGATGCCATTGCATTTTCAAAGCCAGTTATTGCTGAAAGCCAATCCACAGCAAGCTTGAATAAGAATGGCACTTGAACATTTATAACCTAATTTTGATTTCAGGTCAAAAGGTCAGATAAATTACAAGAAAGTAAATTCAATTTCAGGACCATGACTCTTGCACAAATAACCAGTCCGTGATTAATATTTAGAAACTAACTTAATAGAAAATGTTTCCATGGTTAAATGATGCTATAAGACAACATATACTTCTTTAGATTAAAACACAGTTTAGAATCTTGCTCCTAAGATCTAAGACCAAATCCTTTTGATGTAAAATACACGATGTGCCGCTTAAATTGAAACTCCATATGATAAATACATTTATAACATGTATTATAATTAGAAATTTGTAAGATTTAAATTATGTATGTAGTCATAAAGTGGACATCTCAAATGGGAAAATGTAATTCTTCAATTGGGATTATGAATGGACAGAATATAATATCTCTAGATTTTGGTCCTAGATAGAGGAGAGGGGAAAAAAGAGAAGGTACGCAACTTTCGGAAGAATGTAGTTCGACATTTTAGAAGAAAATAAACCAAGCCTTCAGGCATATAGGGGCTAGGAAACACCAGCCAAGGAGGTTTTTAAAAATTAGAGAGAAAGAGAGAGACAGAGAGAGCAGACTGACAAGGTCAAGAAAACTTGAATCATCCACATCAGTAGATAACCATGACAAACAAATGAACCTTATGGTTTTGGACTTCAATGGAACAGCTAACTCCAGGTAGCCACAGTTCAGAAAAATTAGACATGGATGATGTTAAGGGTGAACAAAAAGAGGAAGTTGGAATGCTCTACCACTATTGAAGTTGGTGATGAAGGCATGCATGGTGATTACTACTAAATCATGAAATCGCAACGCAAATAATGAATGTATAGAGTGACAAAATGCATTAATGGGCTTAAGAAGAATATTGACAGATAAATTACATAATGCAACTCTTATACAAAGTAATAGATAAAAATTAAGAGAGAGAGAGAGAGAGAGCGAGAGAGAGAGAGAGAGAGGAGAGTATGCTAAACATTCAAATGTAGGAATCATGGAATATACGGACAAGCATAGGCTTAAGCTACTAAACCCTAATTCTTTGAACATGACGACAGCAGAGCAAAATGAGAATAAGCGAACCATGACAATAGAATTAAGTGATTGCAGTGGATTATTAATTATTCACTAACAGAGATTGGAAGAAACATTAGACACATGTTAGCAAGACCCCTAAAAAGCCCTGTGTAATAGAACTTCCATATGAAGTACTTGTTAGTAACTCCAGCATTGAAAAACTGACAAAAAAAAGGGAATGATAAAACACAGATTAACTTTGTCCTCACCTTCGCCCCAACCAGAAGTCCCAGTGCCATCAACACCCTGAACCGAAACTCAAGATTGTCTTTCAACCACAAGTACTTGGCAGGAGTATGAAGGATTTTCGCGTCTGTGATTTGCTTGTCCGCAGATTCTTTTTTGGATACATCATTCTGTATCTTATTCCCAGCTCCACCGACTGGCACTCTTGCTGCCATCTCGCTAGCAGATGTTGAGAACAATGCATGCCCACTTTGCAAATATCCCTGTTAGGCAAGAACGGGATGTTAACATCAACAAAATCAGTCTTTGGATCTAATCTGAATCAAGTAGCATTTCTTAGCCGAAAGTAGAAGAAAAAAAAAAGCAAGAAAGGAGAACATTTTCTTGTTTTTTACCCAAATTTTAGACGGCATCAAGTCGACGTAAGAGTTATTACTAAAAAAATGGAGTAACATATTAGAAAAACTCTTGCCATCCAAAGATAATCATTTACAAAGGAAATGCTATAAAAATGTAACACGTGAAGTATTACGACAAGGAAATCTTTCAAGATCAAAACCTCTGAGCAGTTAAGAATCTGCTTCTCCACATTATATAAAAGAGGCGGGAGAAAGAATTAAAGTATTTCAAGTCTCTTGAAAGTCTATTCCCAATTGGCGGCGAAGAATCCAATAGAAAACAACTCAGGCGTCCAAAAGAGCTGCTCTTTCTGATCACATCCATCCGACTGCGACCGGAGGACGGAGTTTCACCCGCAAGAAGAGCACTCAGGCTCTTCAAGACTCCAACTCGATCGTCTCGAAAATCCTTGCTTCCCTTCGCACTAAGAGCGCGACTAGAGATCAGATAGCGATCAAACCGGCAGACAAACGGGCCAAGATTCTGGGAGATGCTGGGGCAGCCGCCGGTCAGCTGCCCTCCGCATTGGAGCAGCCGGCAAGCCCCGAGGCACCTCGAGATGGCTCCCATGGTCGCCGGTCTCATCTCCCCGGAGCGATCAAGAACGGCGAAATCGGACAGGGCTAGGTTCCCCCCGAGACGATCGCTGAGGAGGCCGGAACCTTCGGTGAACCAGGCTCGAAGAGATATGGACGAAACCGTCGTTCCTGGGGGGCTGAGCCGAACACAAGAGCCGAGGAGAAAGGAGGAGAGAAGAAAAGAAATCTAGCTCGTAAAGGAGACTGGATTCCGAGCGAGGTTGATTTCTTTTATACCTTTCTATATCGATGCAGGCATTTAAATGCAGCGGCGACCGCTGGTTAGGACTCGCCGGTCGCGTGCGATCCCGTCCAAGAAGATATCCCGATTTTTCGTTGGAGCCGGATGTTCTGCCGTCCAATTCCGCCTTCAAACATAAAACACGTCTTGATGTCCTCCTTATATTTCCTTTTCTTTTTTATTTTCTTTTTCTTTTTTTCCATCTTCCCTCTTTTCGTTTTTCTTTTTTTTTCTTTTTTATTTTTTGTATATACATTCATTTGTAAAACTACCACTGTAAATAATTATGCCCTCCTCCTAAACTCCCGGAAATAACAATACGATTGATGGATTTAGTTTTTGCAAACACAATTTTTCATCATACACTTTTCTTTGTTTTAGAGACATATAAAGAAGTCTCTTGATGATTTTCTTCTTCGATTTTAAGGAGCAGAATCATATGCTGATCCCTAATATGTATCATTATGGAAAAAAAAAATTAACACATATCATTCTGCAAAATGAATAATTAGATAATTTTTTATGCTAAGTTCATTTCTCATACCAGTTGCCCACCTAATTGGAACATTAAAAAAAAAAAAACTTCATACAGGCATGAAAACCACGCGCTTGCATACAAAACATTAGTCCAAGATATAAAGGTACATTTGGTCGAGATTCCATTGATTAATATACATTTTAAATATTTTAACTACTGTTTTTGTGTGCAAGAAGTACTTAATAATTGAAAAGATACGCTATAATGAAATAGAAGGCACTTAAAATTTTTGATTTTGATGAGCATATATCAAAAAAAAATGGACGCACAAGACTGGACATGGATCAGAAGAGCTCCAGTGGAGACAACATCATTAAAACATAACTAAGATTTTATAACATACTTCCCAAACAAATTATTATTGTCTAAATTGCTTTGTTTTCTATTACATATTGAACTCATATGCCAACAGAAATACCTTTTATTGCATAGCTGCTGTAACTCAAACCAGCGGCCTCTTCCGTTCCACAGACCATGAACTTTATCAGTTGCTCTACCAGCAATGTCAGCACGAACATCGATCTGAGCTGGGTCCTCCAATGGACAGGTGCCTCTCCACGGGACACAACCAGATAGCCGTAGCAACAACTTTCTTGCATCTATGATGTACTGTAACTTGATATTTTACTGACCCCGAGAGAAACACCTAGGTCACATGCATTGCAATTATTGTAGCAAAATGATACCACCTATCAGACGATCACCAGCCTTTGCCAGGCTCTGTCTAATTGTCGATACAGATTCCACTCTGTCCGAATAAATATTTGTACAACAAATCAATTCTGAGAGACATGGAGAAAATTAGGAGCCCTTCTATTCCCCAAAATGCATCAATTGTGCAAGTAAACAATGATGTATTTGTAATCACATCCACTTTTCCCAAAACACTGGGAGAAAAGGAAAGGATTTGAGCAGTGCCATGACAATGAGGGACTAGGGCTTTTAAAAAAGTATGACTAGATAAAGAACAATCCATCCAGCCATGGAGAAAACAGCAAAAATGTGAACCCAAAATAGAACAGCAGCTGATTCCTTCCCGCAGCCTCGTAAATTGGCCACTGCACCTGTAACCAACAGAATTACACGATTTGTTCAACTGACTTCTAATATTATTTACATTAACAGTCTAAGTACTGAAAAAAGATTTAGCATGTTAATAAGATGATATACTAAGGCATGTCTTTACTCCTAGTAACCAAACAATCAATGGTCCTACGAGCAAATTATATGGTAGATTCTGATAGGCTAAAGCGTTTCAAAAAACTAAGGCCCTTTGGACTAGTAAACATCTTTTACCTCCATTATTGGCTTCATGTACAGGAAAAGGAGTTTACAAAGTTTTGCTACAGTATGATTGGTTTTGTCCATACAGAACAGCAAAATAATATTCTGGTCATCAAATAGTAAAGCTTTATAGGACGGGATAATACCAGATAGCACAGAAGTAGGCATTGAATGCTGCAGTAGAAGAATAAATTTGAACAACTTGTCGCCCTTGGGGATGAAGCCAAGCTTGTCAGCCATAGTGACAATGCCAAGCCCTGCTGGAGGAACCAAGACCAGCCGACCAAATATGATGGCAGCAGTTGTTCGAAATCCAAGCTTTTTACTCCCTGCACCTGGACCTGGAAGGCAACCAAAAATAAGAAAACATAGTAAATAATATGCCTTTTCATTGTGAGATTAAGCGCACAAGTTTCATATGCAACAGAAGTACAATCTGTTTATGAAAAGTTGTCATGTTCAGCATACTGGGCACTGCTGTCCAGATAGTAGACAAGGTATCATCTACCTAATTCAGCACATAGACACTGCTGTCCAGAGGGTACACAAGGTATAAACTACAAAATTTTATCAGTGAGTAATATAAGTTTAGCTCTTGGTGAGTAAATCCTGTAACCTTGTTATCAACCTTCTTTGACACTGCCTCCCATGTAAGTAGGCTGGGTTTTTCCAAACACTGGCAACCATTGCCATCACAGCTTAAAATTTATCATCATCTCATACTTCCCATTAAGGTAGGCATCTCATACAATCAGTTACAATAGCAGGGCTCCTCTGGAAATAAAGGATTTTGTTTACATCACAGCATGAGTACAATTTTGCTGCTCGATAATTCCACTTGTATATATGAAAATTATCTTGGAATATTATATAAACATACAGGGTGGAAGCAAAAGTTTTTCGAAATAATCAAGCAAATTTTAAGAAAGCCCTTGGTACGTCATAGGTGCATTAATATAGTGCATTATAATGGGAAAAAACAGAGAGATGAATAAATGCAGAACTGGAAGATAACAGGAAAGTATGATATGAAACAAACGCTTGAAAATCTGGAAAAGCAGGTATACATTAAAGGGAAATAATATTTAATATAGATAAGCAGACAAAGCAATTGCTAAGCTTAAAATTTATCATTATCTCATACTTCCTATTAGGGTAGGCATCTCATACATTCAGTTACGGTAGCAGGGCTCCTCAGGAAATAAAGGATTTTGTTTACATCACAGCATAAGTAAAATTTTGCTGCCCCATAACACTTGTATATATGAAAATTATCTTAGAATATTATATAAACATACAGGGTGGAAGCAAAAGTTTTTCGAAATAATCAAGCAAATTTTAAGAAAGTCCTTGGTACGTCATAGGTGCATTAACATAGTGTATTATAATGGGAAAAAGCAGAGAGATGAATAAATGCAGATCTGGAAGATAACAAGAAAGTATGATATGAAACAAACACTTGAAAATCTGGAAAAGCAGGTATACATTAAAGGGAAATAATATTTAATATAGATAAGCAGACAAAACAAATGTTAAATATATTCACATGGCCATAGAGGTTGTTAATAAGTATGAAGAGTTCGAAGTCCTTCAATGATTTTGCTTAGGGATGATTGATGTTCTTCCACCCATGAGTATAGCAATAGCAAGAAAGCTTGATCATTGTAATTTATCGTGTGCCTTTAAGAGACTCTAATCCTTTTCTATATTCTAATGTATGCCCTCATATATGCATCTATAACAATAAATATTATAACCTATGTTTCGATGGAATAAGATATAGAGGTTGTTATAAATGAAGAAGAATAAAGTAGATTAATCCTATAATTAGTGAAAGAACTTCTATGACTCTTTTTGTTATCTAATTGTCGAATCAATTTTTTTAAGCAATCTTTTTAAGGAAAATATTAGGGAGCAGGCACTAAACAAATCCGAGTGTTAAAACAAGTTGAAATAGAAAAAATAAAATTAATTTTTTTGCACGTAAACCCTCCTAAATATGTGAAACTACATGAATACTCTCGCAAAGTATTATTTGCATATATACCCTTATAAATGTTTTCTTTTGCATATCTACCCATTAAGGATATTTCAGTCATTTTTAATTTTAAATCGCTAATTTTTTGACAGCATTAGTCATTAGATGGTGTGGGCACCTCCGTAAGAAAAAAGAAAAATAAAGGGTATACGAGCAAAACAAGTATTTTATAAGGGTATACATGCAAATATCAATTTTAGGAGGGTATTCATGCAAATTTCAATATTTAGGAGAATATCAACGCAAAAAAACCTTTTTAAATAAAACTGCATTCCATATTATCATAGCACATGTAATTAGCCTTCTGAACATTTTAGCACAATTCTTTAAATGGCATATTGCTCCAAGTCTATATTTCCTGTCATTATAAAGGTACATATATAATACATTGATAAAGTTTCCTTTTCCTCATACATAATATGATAAACATCATTGCATCATCAAACATCTAGGCCATATTTTTGCACTCACTCATAATAATGCTGTTAGGCTTGCATGCATAAAAGACCAGCAGGGGATTGAATGGACTAATTTATGTGTCAGACCCCAAATATTATGATGCTGAGCAATCTGAACATAACTACTGGATAGAAGCAAGATTCAAGAGGAATAAGAATTACTACAGAGAGTGTAATAGAAGACTTACCATCAACAAGATTACCACCCAAAGCGAGCAAAATACATGGAATCATGGCTTCCCTGACAAGAGGCATTAATTGTAAAGTTCAGTGAATAGAAAGAAACTGAGAAATTTCAAGGCACTAAACAACAAAAGAAAGTATCACAACGCACCCCCCAACCCACCCACCAAAAAGAAAAAACAATTAAAAAAAAAGCAAAGGATACACCAAAACACCAACACCAACAACAACAACAACACAAAAACATGCTTGGTACAGATAATATGCAGCAAAGGACATCACATTTCATTAACCATGAGACAAGCATTCATAATTTATTCGAGCAAGTGGGTAACAGTTTCTTGAATTTTACAATTACATTCTCCAAAAATAAAATTTTAAAAAAAAATGCAAGGAAAGCAACTACTGATGATAGATTATTTGTTTACAATTCAATGGATGATAGTGAAACAAATATAAAACATTGAATCTAAAATGGAAGACTGAAAAAGTGCTAAAAACACGATATATTCAAATGCAAGACAAAACCTTTGACAAAATTTCCTGTTTTCATGTTTCCTGTCTTACTGCATTGCATGCATTGTCTTGCTTATTTGAAAATGTACACCAAGTTACCTACCTTACAACATTCTTTATTGATCAACCTACCAATATATTCCACCAAGCAATAAAAAAACCAAGAAAAAATTTTAGTTTCCATTATCACTTCACCAGGTGCTGCCCCAAACACCAAAACAAGATATCCATAAGCTTGGGCAAGTAAATGCATACATCCCAAGAAGTGGCTGAAATTTAGTCTAGCAGTAAAAAGATCCAGTCCAACATGAATCTTTCACTAAAGGCACTAGCCATCAATTCCACACGTTTCCAGCACTGTGCTTCATTGAAAGGCGCGAGTGTTGCAACAGACTAGCATGGACAATTGTACATACATGCATACATACATAACAACATCCTTGAAATATTTTCCCCGTCAAAACAGGGCATGTACAGACATATATGTACATAAATATGGATATATTTAATGCGTATTTGGTCATTTATATGAGACTTGTCTTTTTCAACTTAATCACTAATAAGGACAATATAATTATAGATAAGCCTGTCTCCTTTATCACTGAACAAACTTCGACAAGTTGACAGCATCCAACCTTACATTGTTCTCTTCTTCCAAGATGCGAGAGGACTCGCGGAGGGCTGAGAAATACATCTGCTTTTTAAAAGGAACCCCTACTGTTCATCCAAGAGGAGTAAGTTTAATGTTTTGTGAACAATGATAATGGCACTTTTCCCAAGTAAAAAAAAATAATCATCGCTGTTCATTATACCAATCAGAATTAATGGAGTTTTTAAAGCATTTAAGAAGAATAATTCATGAGCGATTATACACTAACTGAACAGGTTGGATGATCTTATTTAAAAAAGAAAGACAAGTAAAATGAAGGGTGGTGTAGAATACCCAAGAATGAGGCAGCTGTCAGTGAAGAAGAAGAGTGGAGCATCATCCTTGAGGATGAAGTGCTTCAAAAATGGTACTGTACCAATACTGATTGCCAGTATCTGTTGTAAGCATGTACACAAAAGTTAATTGCAATAACAACAGAAGACATAAAACTAGCAATTCTGGCAAAGTTCCTTCAACTTAATTTTCAATCAGAAAGCAAGCAATAAGTCCAAAGAATTAAGAGACATTTTAGGTAAGGAGCTATCATAAGAATCCTGCCAATTGATAACTGCAAAATGTCCGGCATCTCCACATCATACTTATAATGCAGAACATATACCAGCTTGAAAAGAACACCAACTAGCCAACCAGCCTTAGCTCAAGTGGTTGGCATTGATCTCCACTTGGCAGAGGTCTAGGGTTCAAACCTTGGAGGTACATTCTCACCATATTTCTCAAAAAAAGAAAAAAAAAAAAAAGGCAAAACAATGAAGGAATTAAATCATCCAGAATGATGATGACCCTATCAGGATCATTTTCCAATAAGGACTGCATAGTTTCAACTTTTTTGAGATTACCAAGTAAAGACAAAAGCTGTTGCATTATGATTTAAAGTTATTCTTATCATTAATAATGGATTATCATGTAAGCATCAGGAATTTGAGCTAATGCCATGTATGTTTCAACATGTGAAGTACTGGACATGCCATATCTTTTTAAAAATATAAAATGACTATACTTACAGAAGCAATAATTGGGGGCTGAAAAAATTGTTTTAACTTCAATTTTTCGACAAGATACCATAATTGGCTGATTAGCTGCATCAAAAAGAATGTCAGTAAACATTTAGCCAAAACACACTCCACAGACAATTTCAGAAAAAAATGTTTCTCAGATCCAAATCCCAAACAAAAAAATATAACAAGCAATAAGGGCCTGTTCTTTGCCCCTGAACTACTATTCAGAATAACTGTGATCTTACTGCTTACACATCACATTATAAGTTCAGTACCATAAGGCCATGTTTGTATTAGCAGCATCACAAAATATAAAATAATTTACTGTCAAGCAGACAATTCTCACATGGCATACATCTTAGGAAAGTACATGTACCACATTCTGGGGCTGATTCTGCTTCCAGTTAATTTATTACTTGCAAGAAAATTTTCTCACTTTAATATAATGCAATTAAATCTAGTATCACAAATACCACTGCAAGCTTCATATATGCAAATTCTGATATACAGTAGTATTAAAGGAATAAAGTAAACAAGCAAATTCTACATCAAGTGTTGAAAACTGACCATACTGTGGTATGATACTCCCCATACCACCAAGACCGTACTGTACCATGTAAGACATATTGATAAACCACGGGTAGATACGGGGACATATCATGTTACAAACCATACCAAGACATGAACGGTACACTTCACACTACAATGTTTACATGCCTAATGTGTTGTCCATATATGAATTTTCTAATTCTAATTTTAAGTTTGTATGTATATCATGGACAAGACCGTGTATAATTTTGTTCAGACGCCCCTTACTGTGGTAACACATTCACAGAGTTTGAGATGACCTCTGTCCTACAGTAAATAATCAAAAAATAATAAGTAATATTCTTGCAGTTGAAACTTTAGTTATTTAGCTATTTACAGCTGTCATTTGCCTGAAATAATGTTACCAGGTTTTCAGCTCAGTAAGTCATAGACTCACAGCCTCAACTACTTGTACCAAAGGTTAAAGAAATTCTGGTCTAAGAGCTATTTTTTTGAGGTCGTCTTGGAATCTGAACTCATCAGTCAAAAATAAAATAAAATGTTCAAGGCCAACTGGAGAGCTGAGTGGCCTGTCTCAGACCGGCCATTGTTGTCTGCAGTAAATAATGCTTACAAGAATTTTCATGCAAAACCTAAAACATAGGCTTTGTAAATGCTGAAAATGCTTTGAAAAAACAAAGAGAAACAAGTAGTAAAGTGGGGTAACAATTATTAAGTCAATTCATTTAATATCATCAAATGTTCTTGTGAGCATCCGTGTGGGCGTGTGTTTAATCCCACATCAATTATTCATCGGAAAGATCTTGGATACTTATACAGGACTAAAGAACCTAAAAAATACCTTCCGGCTAGTCTTTTTGGATAAGATCCTAGGTTGTGACAAATGATATCAGAGTGGATCCGGTCCATGGTCCATATAGATTACGGGACACTGCAGCATAGACTTATTGAGGCTGACCACGAGCCGATCATGGTGCTTGTGATTAGATTTGAATGATTTGCACCCTTAGCCTGAAAAGGGCGTCAAGGCTTGCACAGGAGAAGTATGTAAGCATTCGTGCGAGCGTGTATTTAGCCCCACATTGGCTATTCGCTAGAAAGATCTTGGGTACTTATACAAGACTAAGAAACTCAAAAAATACCTTTCGGCTAGCCTTTTTGTATAGGTCCTAGATTATGAGAGTTCCTTTTTTTTTTGGGACGGCTATGTACAAAACAAAGGCACAGTTATGTATAGTAATACATACATACATACATATAATGTACAGACATATGTGTATATAGCTCTATATCCTAGAGATAATGAAAAAGAAGGTTAAAGGTATATACAATACGATGAGAGGCTTACTAGAAGAAAACTGAACAACATGAACTATGACAGACCAAAACAAATCTTTTTAAATAAGTAAATTCCGTAAAGAGCATTCCCTTCAAATTATAACTAGTAAATTTGACCACTAAGAAGTAAGAACATAATACCTACAATCACAATCACAATTCTATCATGAGTCTCTTGATGAGGGAGAGAACAAATTTAAGCTATAGCATGAAAGTTATTCCAAACCTCACTATAACTGTGAGATAAAATGAAGCACTTACAAAGCTTCATTTTACAGAGGATTTTCATTTATGATACTAGTAAATAATATAAAACAAAGGAATGATGTTTTCCCATGCAGTTGCAGGTACAGTTTCAATTTTTGGGTTCTCGCTTTTTCACAACAACCTGCATATAAAATAAATTTAAAAGAAAACACCTCTGCCATAATTTTTATTTTTTTTTGGTGCTCATTCCCATAAGCAACAATGAGAATTATATACATCGCAGTATGGAAAAGTTTACTTCTTACTTTTCCTTGTTTTGAAGATTCCAACCTTGTTGTTCCAGGCTCTTCAAAAGTTAGCAAAGGCACTTGTTCAGGTGCACCATTGTTGACAGGGTTCTTAGTTGGAAGATCCTCCTCTTCTGTGCCATCAAAGGTTTCACCAGGTGGTGGTGCGAGCATCTGAAACACATAAGTGTACAGAACAATTGCACCAACCTGCCACAAATAAATTCATAGGTTTTACCAACCCAAATAACTGCATAACCAAAAAAATTAAGACGGTAACAAGCTTGCGTTAGTTATATTAAAAATGATGGCATTTTCCCTTTCTGTTTGATAATCTACCATTAAATAGTCCTATGGAATTGAAAATGCTTAGAATAGACACGATCAGACAGATGCAGAGGAATGCATCTTATCAGTTATAGCAAAACAGGTGATATGTTTGTTTTATTTAAAATGGTATGTTGCATGTTCTTGACTGATTGAATCTTGACAATAAATATAAAAGTGGTTTCCACAAACAACTGTTTTACAATTGTTTGCAGAAAAATATTAAAACAATTATAGAGCTAATTTGAAATTTCCAACGATTACTCAAGAGGTTTGAGCCTGTCTTAAATCCACCATGCTGGTACAATTAAAGTGCGGAAATTATCAAAGACATGGAACAAAAACATACCACACCGATGACCTTAAAGCAGTTCATATCGAAATGAATATCACCAACAAGCACGAATAGGTTCAAGGCAGGGAGGTAAAAGGAGTTCAAAAGTACAATATGTGAGCGGTATATGCACAATGGAACTTGTAACAAGCATAAGTACCAAAACCTACCCACTGACCAAAAGAGATGTAAGCATTCCCATCTTGGCTACATTTGCTAGAGTCACCAAAGGGGTTGGATTTGTCTCGGCATAGAGCTGCAATCAGAACAAGAGGTATATTTCCAATGTTCCCTGTATGCAAGACCAAGCCAGTTATACATTGCAGAAAAAATAGCAAATTGATGTTAGGCATCAATAGCTTGGGATTTCATGTATTCATTGACAGAGCAACAAGCCTCTCACCCATAATATAAAGCCAAGATTGCAGAAAACTAGCTACTTAGTGGTGACATCAACAATGCCATTGACGCAATAGCAAGTAGTCTTACACACACAAGGGTAGGACATTCTGGTTATGGCTCATAACAGAACTGAAGACAAACATTTGATGATGATACTAAAGCAACATTGGTGCTGACAAGTTACATTCCTCCATATCAAGAAAGTAGGCATCATGGCAGGTAGCATGACCCAGGACACAAGAAATTGTGAAGAAAAAGAGATTAATTCTACACCTTCACCTCAAAAACCACGATGAAAACACACTGCTCACATGATAGGATCGATGACCAGAAACTTAACAATCATCGATTTGTCATATGTGTCATCAAGCAAACAGAGAATTATAACCAATTTGAAATACAGAGTTCATACAAATGGTATACATGCATATATATGTACATAGATATGACCTCTGCATGTCATTCCATTCTCATTGCCCTTGCCACTGCCCCGTTCTCCCCTCTTCCCTGCTGCATGCCCCACTCCCTAGCCCCTGGGCTCCCACACAGTATCTAACACCACCCCCCTTCAACTTACTTCTCTCTCCTCCCCCCAACCTTTTTTTTTTAAGGTCCTCTTGTCCTAAATACGTCTTATTTGTGCTCTTCTAGAAAGTTCAATTAATTATGGCACCATTAACACATAATTTTTGTCTTTAATTTATATTTAATTTTTTATTATCTAAACAACTCTTCTTATGCATATATGATATTTTCACAATTTTCTGATACTTGCAATTTTCTCTCATTTTATGAACTTAATGTGCATTACAGTGCAGCATACTAGTATATAATAAACAAGTACCATAGCACTTCCAGAAATAATGTATGCAGCCACATTATTTCAGAAAAAAGAAAAGATAGTAAATTACCACCACAGAATCTTACAAAGAATAAGGTAACTTACCAATCCCAATATGTATAATGGTGAACTTGAAGTATGGATATGGGGGACGAACAATGGATGCAACAATAAGACCTACTAGTGAACCTGATATCGTTCCCAAAATGACATTAACAGGGATAAACCACCTGCACACACAAAGTTATTAGTCTCTTTATCTTTTATATCCTCAACTGGAAAGTGAGGAAGGAATTTATAATTGGTTTTGAAGAAATCAGAAAAAAAGTGCACTATGATATCATAAAATGAGAATGAACCAATGTTCTTTATCATCCACTATATATAGTGGGAAAGCCTTGGAATCCAGCATGCACGTGCTTGACCCCAAGGCCTTCATCACACTTCCTTATCACACAGGGAGGAGTCCAGGATAATTCTGAAGCCTTCTACGCCATAAAATTATATAGAATAAAAATTACTTGGAGCGCATGGTCTCCCTTAGAGGAGCATTCTCATTCCAATGTCAGTTTATCCTAGTTTCCTGTCTTTCTTCGAGTGCGAGCACGAGCTCCATACTAGTGTAAGAGTAACCGTAGATTTTAAACCTTTATGCTCTAAAAAGCAAACCAAGCAGTGATATGAGAACCAATCCTTTGAGATGATAAATCTAAGCATATACATAGGATCAGGGAGGTAAAGAAAATGTAATATTTTTACACTAACCCTATATGAGTGAAGTTCTTAATTGCTAGAAAAAAAGAATATTGAGAAGTTCATTTGGAAGCATCAGGTACCAGGTGGGGAAAAAAATCTATATACGACAATAGATATTTTGTAAATGTACCTACAAATATGGACTATATCAACCATTTTCATCATCCAGGAAGTATGGTATCTACTAAGCACTATTCACACTGGATCCAAATGCATCTTAATTGGTAAGGCAGTCAACATTCAGCAAAATCCATAGTAAATGCTACGTAATTACAAGAAAAAATTCGGAAAAACTGAAACAGAAGAGTTTGCATTTCATATACTCAACAATGATGGTTGCATGGAAATTAAACAAACAACTCCACATGCATATCTAGCTTATTCGCATCCCAACAACAGGCTATATGAAGAAATCTTACCACTCTACCAATTTTTGCAAAGTGATTGCCCGTCCAAGTTGAGAGAATATCAGGCAAGGAAGAAGAAGAGAAAAGACTAGCTGCAACAAATATAAGGAACTGGAAGTCAATTATTTTGACATGAATCTTGTGAAAAATGCAAAGGAATATTAGCTACCAAGTGGCTAACACATTTCCGCTTGTAAGTTTTTTTCTTTGCTCAGAAAGCAAGTTCATACCTACAGTAGTTCGTTCATCAATTTCTGTTAGAATTGAAAAGCTACTTTTGGACAATCCATCTCCTTTATTCATCTTTCACGTATGAACTTCAATACCTTTTCTATAATCATGATCATTTTGGTAATTCAATAAAAGTTGAACATTAAAGAGACAAAGTTTTGCCGGTAGCCCCAATAATACTATTAGATGGATTTGAGAAGATGGACATTGTCCTTTGCATCAGACAAATGTTGTGGATCAGCGTTATAAAAATAAGAAGGAAACAAATAGCTATCATTAAGCGTACAAGCAAAAAGGCAATCATGTTGTCAATGAAAATGAAATACAAGGAGTTCAGAGGCACCATTTTCAAGAATGCACATGAAGAATACCGTTTCAGTTTATGAGAACTAGTTTCCCCAAGCAGAACTGTGCAACCTCCATGCAGGAATCTAATTTTCTGTTTCCATGTTACAAAACTTTCATGTAACCAGCAAGGTGAGCTGAGATGTTGACAATTGACATATATGCCCAAGTGTCAATGGGACCCACATTAGATCACCCACCAAGCCTATTTATATGGAACCCACCTGCATTTAAATTAGTAATAAGGTGCTGAAAAGGGCAATCTTTCCAGATAATTCCAATCCTTTGCCAGTATCTTCCTTCCTAACAGACTGTGCTCTTATTTTTCATCTAATTATTTATGCTTGTATCTATTATAATAATTAAAACCAAAAAGAAAGCATGAACTCAGGAATACTCTCATCAACCATACTTCTACAATCTACATAAAAACAAATGATTTAATATCATAAATTTTGTAACCAACTGATAAGCCATGCAGCTTTGGTCACCAACTCATCACCCTACCCACAACTCGATTATCTGATTTAAATTTTTTACATCTTCAACAACAATTACAGGATTGATCATCTAAATCAAGAAGTTATAACTCGTGAAAAACCAACAGATTCTATCAACTGATAAGCCACGCAGCCTGAAGCATTCAACAACTCATGACCCCACCCACCACTCAATGATCCGAATCTTCCAGAGCAATTTCAGGAATTGAGTATATACTTTAAAAAAGAAAATTATAATTCGTTAAACAACAAACAAATCTGGAAGCTGTTATATAGTCCATGAACTATCACAGATAGGCTGTATAACGTCAACTGTAAATAAAGGATAAAAAGACGGAAAAAAGAAGAAATTATTATTTGTGCGGCAATTGTGCCATATATTTCATATATAGAAATTTAGTAAACAAAAAGCATATCAAGCTTTTAGCATAATTTGTGGTGTGATGGCTTACAAACTTTGACTTACCCCATTAAGAAGCTTCCGGCCATTTGCAGGAAGAATATTGACATGCTTGGAGGCCATCAGAAATCCCATAAAGCACATGGTAAAGACCTTCGCAATTGGTAGAACAGCAAATTTCATCGATGCTAAGATTGATTTTTCTCCGCCACTCTGGCCATCCATAATAATTTCCAAAAGAGAGCGCTGCATTATTATTTCCCTTCCAGATCCCTAAATCAACATTACAAATCCTCCGCGCACAAACAGAGCCAGCCTTCTTTATTAGTGCATATCACCAGCAAATTGACGCGAAGGAAGGAGAGGAAGGGGAGAGGAAGGGAGGAGGAAGAGTGGTGCTCCTCCAAAATTCGAGCCTCCAGAGAAATCAGTTACTGTTAGATATAATGGGCCCCAGTTGCTGCAGCAAACCAAAAGAGGAAAGAGAGAAAATTAGATTCTTCTTCCTCGGAAAATAAAGAAAATTAGAAGATCCATTAAGAAAAATCGCAGAAATTCATCGAAAGGGTACTTCTTAAGAAGAAAAATTCCTATGAAAATAGACACCCGAAATGCAAATTTAGCTAAAAAAGATTAGGTCAAAAGAAAATCTATCACTTCATGAACTCTAGAGAAGAACGAAGAGTTTTCCTATCTTAGCAAAGAAGCAAGAACTCTTGATCATTGAAAAAAAAAAAATTGAGAAAAATGTCCAAAAAAGCGTCTTAAAACCTTTTTGCTCTCCCGAAAAGATTCATATCCGACTAGGATTTCTTCTTTTCTTCCGCTTTCGCTACATGCGAAACAACTATAACTACTAAATTGGCCGACAAACCAACATTTAGTAGCTAAAGGTTATAAAACGCTCGAGGAGAAAAAGAAGACGCTAGATTTCATGATTGCCTCCAAGAAAGATAAAAGGCAACGCTAGCTCTCTCCAACTTACCTTATCTCTTTAGAAACAAATCTCTATCTCTCTCCTCTCCCACACTCCAAAACCCTAGAAAAACGTGAAACGCCCTCAAATCTGGGAACCGCGAGGCGAACTCTCTTTCTCTCTCCCCCCTCTCTTCTTCGATCTTTTTTCTCTCACTCGGCCCTATCACTTTTTTCGTCTTCCAGCGAAATCAAAGAAAGCCAGTAGTATTCGGTTCTCTTATATAGGGCAGGGAGAAAGCGTGGAAAATAAGCCCCAACCTTTGCTAGAATTACGGTTTCGCGCTCCACATGAACCGTCCGGGCGCCACCGTAAGGGACACGCTTTAGGTTCTCGCCAACCGTCATGATGGGCAATTACAACGGCTGTGTTTGTGTTACATGTTGGACTTTATGATTCGTTTTTGATGCATGATCGAGTAAGATTTGCATATTTTGTGCGGCTCTAGTGGCCCCAACACTGCCCAGCAAGACCATAGTTCGTAATACTAGTCCGAATCATATATTACAAAACTTATCATACTTTACTGGTTCAACATCAGTATTCAATATAGATAATGTATCAATACTCAGTATGCTGAAAAAATCTTGTACCATACCGTACCGATATAATATTAATATGGCACCGAATTCGATACTAAAATGATGAATCTTGAATAAGATTGGGTTTACATCCATGTATTATCAAAGTCTTCGCGCGGAGACTTAAAGCTAATTGTCTAGGGTAGACTTAAAGCTAATTGTCTAGGGTATGAGTCCACTGTGTTGAAAAAAAAAATTAGGAGACTGACTTCATCATTTGTATGCGGTTCCTTGTGTGTAGGTTGGGGACTAATGCAATACAAAATTTTTGAATTGATCATTTTTTAGGGAATTGTTGAATTTATTTTCATAAATACTTTTAAGGGGGATTTTTAGATTGGCAGGCCAATGATGTTAATCTTAATGGCTAGATTGATGCTATGATGATTTTTTTTTTAATTTGGGATGAAATGTCATGAGTCTCAGGCAATTGTCATGGGTGAACTTTTCCTGCAAAATTTTTACACTGTTACATTTGTGGCACCATCTAGTTATCAACCTTTTTCTTAATATTACCATCAGGCCACTACAATTCACACCATGTTGGATGCTTGGATGAGTTAATCTATAAACATGTTTCATTTTACTCTCCATAATTATTTCTCTCTCTAGTTTCTTTTCTTTTTCTGTTTATTCTTTTTCTTTTTGTTGGGGGGTATATGATGATTGTAGTCAATGATGCATGGAAAACCTTGTAAAACTATCTCTCAACTTATATTTAGTTTTCCTTTTTCAATGAGAGGGTTGGTCAATACATTAGTATTGTCATACTGGGCGAGGTCCATGAACACATAGCATACATTTGCACACACATGCTCTATTGAGGAATTTTATGTTTCAAGCTTAAGAAAAAATCTATAAAATTAAAAATTAATTTAGGCTAGGCGTACCCACTTCTCAAATTATTTTATGATCTCAAATTATTCTCACTTCTCAAGTCACCACCTCACTCAGTAATGAAAAATCCATCCTTGAGGATGGGTACATAACATCACCCCAAAGCAATGATCTTGGACTAAAATTTAGAGACAAAAACACCCTTCAGTCTAGAAGAGAAAAATTAGTATAATCAATATATTAATATTATATATTATATTATAGTGGTATTACAAATATAGTTTTTATGATATAGATTGTATTATAATATATTATTAATTGTATTATTATCATACTGTTATTCGATTTTATTTTTAAATTACAATAAAAATATTTTAATGTATTTTATATTTATATTATAAAATTATTCAATTTATTATTTCTATTTACCATATTTTTCTAATTAAAATTAATAGTAGTATTAAAATAGTAATATATGATAAATAAAAATAAAAATAATTCATAGGATTTAATAAATATATTTTTATAGGACTAATAATTTATAGAATTTAATAAATATATTTTTATTGAATATATCAAGAGTAATTTTAGTACTATATGGTTAGCGATCTTGAATTTTCATAAAATACCAAATATGTTATTTATAGATACCTGAAAAACTTTAATCATTGGAATATAGCATACCAAACGTGGTGATCTTAGATTATCCTGAGATAAGAATCACCGGTGGCCTACGATCACTTCGGTTATACTATTTGGATCATCAAACACCATCTTACATTACATTTGCCGGAAGAATTCGGTTATCCTATTTGGATCACCAAACACCAATCTTACACAACATTTGCTGGAAGAAAGACTATGCAATGGAGTACGCTTCGTTTTTTATGCCCTTGGCAATCATTCAAACATAAGAAAGGTTCTTGCCTTCTTTTTAATTTTTTTCTCGGTTCCCCACAAGAAAGGTTCTCCTTCTCCGCCGTAGCTCTAGTCCAACAGAGGAAGAGAGAGGCTTGCATTCGACTTATGGACGACCATCAGCAAGACGACAACTCACCACAAAACGATAAGAGCCAAATGGGCACCTTTCCAGGAGTATAAAGCCCATGCAGTAAGGAGACCAACTCCACATCCATTGGATACAACGTCGTAGTGCTATCCTTCCATCGAAGAAGCCAAATGATGCGGACCTTATCCTATTTTATTTGAAGAGATCACGTAAGGAAGCATCATCATCCATTTTTAATCACAATTCCGATCTCCAGATGTCCAATTGTCCATAGATGCAATAATTGCATTGAAATAATATTTTATTGCTATTGAAATGAAAAATAATGCTACGAGGCACCCTCTCAATGCACACAAAACTTTCTTCTCCAAAAAAAATTGGTAAAATTTGTTAAAATTGGTAAGAAATGGCTGAATTATAAGTTGACACTAGGCCTAAGTTAATGTTTTTTTTTTTTTTTTAATTTGTATGTGTATGTGATTGTATGTCCTTGGTAGGTTTCCCATAAAGTTTTCCCTCAAATAAAAGGAAAAGTTAACCGCCAATCTTCATGTGATGTCATAAGTCATGGATTGGAAGGCAGCAGCCTTAAAGTGATCCAAATTATTGAAGTGTACACTAAGTTTTGGACACACTTGCCATGCCCCATGTTCCATCAACCACACGTATTTGTCTACGACTCACGAGAATGATGGCTATTATTTTAACGTTACTTCACGGTTCGGAGAAGTGAGGACATGCTGGCCCGCTGTGCCAATAAACTAAAGAGAGCCAACCATGTATACTCCCACCGCAAAGGAAAAATTATTAGATGCACCTGGTCCCATGGACCGGGCCAATGGTCACTGGCCACAATATTCATTCCTATATTTAAATTTTTTTTATGATTGATAAGAATTCATCCTCTCACCCACTACATATCTCAAGATTTATCCGTGACCGGGTCCATCTAATAATTTCTCCAAAAAAAAAAGAAGATTGGAGAATGGATACCAGCAGCTATAGTCAGGTAGGGCTGATTTTTCTTTTTTTTTTTCCCTCTCTCTAACTTAAATCGGCTAGATGAGTATTTTTTAAGCTCAAGAAGTCATATGCAGATAGATTTGAAAACATTTGGTCAAATTTAACAAATTCTCTTACTCAATAGGATAAGATTATGGTTGTAATCTAGATGCTTCAACCCATCTATTTGTCCAGTATAAAATATACAGGGAGTCAGATTTACAAATTCATAATCTTGTAGTTGAGAATGGTTGGCCTACTGTCGCAAGAAATTTTTTAAAAAAGAGTGAAAAATTAAAAAGTTGCATTTTTATAGCATACTCTCTCTGGCATGCGCGAGCAACAAAAAAAAATGAAGCTATATAAATAACGACAATTGATCTGATAGTTTCACACGAAAACTTGCAGAAAGGCTCCTCTAGAGAGCAGTACATAAACAATTAGTACTGTTGTGGTTCAAATTTAGCCCGAGGGTGACCACGCCAGAGGAGTCGAGGGAGTTGCCGAAGTGTGGAGGAAGAGGATGAGAGCCACCTCCCGCGCGACGATGTACCTACACAAAGCTTCACTGGTGCTTCCGGTGAGGGCCCTCCGACGATCAAGTTAGAGTGGTGCTCAGTTGGTCCAGCCAAAAGTTTCTTAGGCATTACCTGATGAGGTTATTTATAGTCCTGATAGAGGCGCCCAGGTGGCAGAGATATGGCCCGTTCCCATCATGAGGGGATGGCACGCAACCAGAACTTGCTTGTGGCACATGGTGCAGTCCGTTCTTGTGAGCGGTAGGGCGTCGACGGTCTTAACAGGGTATAGCTGGAGTAGCATGGCGTTGTCCTTGACTGTCGCTGGCCAGCAAGCAAAGCATGGCGTAGAGGTGTTTACAATATATAGCCACACAAGCAAGCGTAGGCATGCAAGTGGATACAGCTGTTAGCGAGGCTGGGCTCGATGAGGGGTCGCATCACATATTTGATGAGGTCGGCTTTGCTTTTTCAATAAAGTGCTCCGAACTCAAAGCTCGAGGCGGGTCGGCGAATACAGGAGGCGCCCCAAGCTTGGTCGGAATGGGTCGACGAATACAGAAGGCACCCCGAGCTTAGTCAGGGTAAGTCGGCGGATACAGGAAGCGCCCTAAGGTCGAAGAAGCTTTTAGGGCGTCCTGAGCTCGGGCTCGGGACGTCATCATGAGCATCAAAAGGTTGCTGCAGAACGCGGCAGCAGAGAAATTCGGCCGAGGTCAACCGTACCTTTGGTGGAGTCTGGGCTCGGACTGGCTCTTGGCGGGGCCGATATCCGGCTCAGTCGGTGCTGGAGCCCATTTAGCCAAAATTGAGTGGTCCCATTGTTGGGAGCTAAACTATATGTTTTGCCTCCCATTAAGTACAATCCACAAAAGGTGTGACATAAGATTCCAATCTCTTTTGAGTCATATAGCCAAGGATTCCTTTTTTTGTTGTTGATACCATGGATAAGTGTAGTTTCTCTTCTATGAAGCTATGCATAACTCTTTCTATTTCGCAAGCCCAATTAGTCTTTGTGCCACAACCATGGAGATGTTATGCTTGGATTAAAATGGATATATCACAACATGCCAAGCCTGCCAACCAAATGTGCATAGAAGAATTGTAGATCAAGTTTGGGCTTCAAAATGCCAGGTTTCTCAATTCCAAAACTACATCACCTGTGAAATAATATGGTTTAGTAACGAAGACTTTCCAAGTGGCAGACGACGATATATGATCATCTATTTGTTTATTATGATCGCTTGGTCTTTGTACTTATGATAATTTTCTATCTATCTATCTATCTACCTATCTATATTTTTGTTTGTGTTGCATGTTGCAACATATTTATCAGTAGCATTGCAACCATCGAGATATGATTTCACCAACCAATTTCTAAACCCACAAGGAACCGGGCATGCATCTGCAACGATCGTACCCAAGCTGATCACCGGGATCGAATAGATAGAATGGCTCATCTATACGTCCAACACAAACGGACTTAAAGTTTTTGATCTATCATGTTAAAATTGGACTGTAACCAAATCTAACTTGATTTAACAGGTCAAGTATATACAACAATCCACTTGTTATTTGGAGCTGCAGCCACCACTAAAGGCTTTTACCATCCATAAATTTTTCACGAACAAAAGGTCGTGCCAAGTGGTGATAGGATTGAGGATTCGGCCTGCGTGCTTCTTTTTCACCTCAACATCAGCTCGTGTTCCATACTTGCGTTGTTGGCCCCTGTTGCTCTACACCGAGTTCTCAGTGTCACCTTTTTCATGTGATTGCAATGTGGTTCCCTCATTATTGGAATCAGGTGGGTCTCGTGACAGCGTCACATCTCCAACCTAATAGTTTATATGGTTCAAAATAATATGAGCTCGTGTGAGCTGGAATCCACTCCAATTCATGGTTGAATCGTTTATGTACCATGAAACAGCTAATAGTTTGAAAGTATCTTGATCTGATGTTTGAGTGGAGATGGTCACATATTGCCGAATTCTGGCTCAATCTTTGGCTGTCCTGCAGTAAATGGACGTCTCCAATTCAACCATCATTTGGAGTTATGCTTTTAGTTATTTTAATTATTAATAATTCGTGTTTTAGTTTAGAAATGTAAAAAAAAAAAAATGTTAGTTGACTATTAATTTCTGGATATTAAAAAGAAGAAATAAAAGATTCATATTATTTAACAAGTGCATCAATAATTGCTTTTCATTTCTTTTTTTTTTTTTTGAGGAATTATTTCGTTCATGTTTTCTATATACATAATTTTTTAGAACATGCAATAAGTATTGGTCGATGGATTGATTGAAGGAGATAAAAGGAAGACATAAAAATAATTCATACATTTGATAGAAACAAACATATTATATAAACTAAAGTTTTATTCTACTTAAGAAGTTCATCGATAATTGTTTTTTTTTATTATTTCAAGTTTCAATAGGAAGCAAAATAACACATCAGGCTTAGGGCGGTTAAATTCCAAGCAATGGCTTTTTGAATTATCTTTATAACTCATTGGAATTTTAAACAATGTAGATCAAGGATGTTGGACCATCTGCTAAAAGATGAAGCTGACAAGATATTCCTTGCACGCACCAAATGAAGTTGGCCCATATGGCACTACCAATTGATTTGTTGAGTCATTGTTAATTATAAAAATTTCATTTCTAATCCAAGATGATGATATTTTAAGGCGCAATAGGTAGCATCACAGTTAGAGTATCAAAATTCCAGTGACTCCTAGTGGAGGATGGGAAAATGCCATGCCTCAATGTTGCTACAGAGAAATAATGCTTTTCATTACTTTGAAGAAACCTAAATTGGTGTGTATTGGCGAAGAAGGATATTGCATAATTTTTTATCAATTTGATCAGCTGGCATCTTCAAAGGATTCCACTATATATGTGTGTTGTTGTTGTTGTTCAGATGCTTCACAAAGCTCTTGAATAAATACACCCACTTATATTTGTTTTGAAAATATTCTGAAGACAATTCGATGAGGCATCACAATTCTCAAATCCATTACAATTAGCTAAATAAGAAGCCACTACATAAGTGATAGGGTTTGTGAGAGATCTTTGTCAAACACTGATAGGATTTGGATTCCAAGCTTGATAATTAAAAAGCAATAAAAGATCTGTTTTCTTCAAAAAGCAGGCCTATGCTTCAATTTATGGAAGAAACTGATGAATTACATCTCTCCAAATGAGACTCTTCTTCTGTTATTTAGTCTTCAACTATATTTTCTCGAGAAAGATTCTCTAATTAACTATTTATATTCATGTGTCGCCCATCGAGCATCTTGTTTATTAGTTATTTATATTGACTCTATCTTTCGAGCACATTTTTATACTGATTGATATATTGATTTATATATATACTGCTGATTGATTGATTTTGTGTTTTTCTGTTTGCGCCTTAATAATCTAATCTAAGCTAGATTTATATCTTCCTCCAGTAATTTTCAAGTCTTCAACTGACTTATGGGTAAGTATCTCTATAATTTGACGAAATCCAGTAATGGAATCACCGGCATGCCCAAATAATTCACAAGGAAAGTGTTTGTGCATGAGTCAATTAAATTGTCTCGGGTGCCCCAGACATGAGGATGAGTCATGACATATGTACATGTTCCTAATTGCTCCATTTTTCTATTTTGTGACATGACATGTCATACGACTAGACCATGGTCACTTAATTATGGCATGCTTACGAGATGGATACATCATCTGTTTTATAGGACCTTCATCTAGGACTTGATGATTTAATATGTGACAATCTTAGATCAGAGCTAAGATGGTCAGGAAAATTCACTTGAAAGATTGTGATCACAGCCTTGCGAGGGAACACACCAAAAAAGGTCCAGTTGACGCGTTCCACGTACAACTTTAATATTACCCACCGCCCTTGCGTGATAAATTCGACCGGGAGGAGAGGTTCCTATCATGTCCCATCCTGTCCTGTCTTGATCACCGACCGTCCGTTCGGGTGGGTCCCTTCTGAAACAAACGTTAGGTGATTGGACGGGACGTTTTCTTTTTTTTTTTTTTTTGTTGGTAAATGAGAGGACCATCAGGCAGCTCTTCGGACGGTGTTCTTCACCTGGGAGCCCCCACCCCCGAGTTTCCTCAAGGTCAATTTTGATGGTTCAGTACTAGACAGTGGCACGCGAGGTGGTGCCGGCTTCGTCATACGGGACCATCATTCCAGGATAGTGGCAGCGGGCGGCTGCCGGCTATTCGACATATCAGTGCCAGAGGCGGAGCTGCGAGCTGCCTGGACCGGCCTTTGCCATGCGCGGCGGGTACTGCGGGCTAGCTCGATCATCTTGGAGGGCGACTCATCCACTGTCATAGGGTGGATTCGGCGGGAGAGCACTGTCCATCCTTTGATCCGGGATATTAGGATGATGGTGAGGGATGGTGTGGCCCTTGAGGCCAAGCATGTATTCAGGGAGGCCAACGGAGCGGCTGACTGGGTAGCTGCATATGCAGCACACCATTCGGGATACGTCCTGTGGGCAGGTGAGCGGGAGTTGCCTTCGGCACTACGTGAGATTTTGTATTTTGATGTTCTTGGGTGTATTCGGACACGCATTGTCTGAAGCACCCGTTTTAAGCAAAAAAAAAAAAAAAAAATGAGAGGACCATCGCCACCAAGGTGGTAGCCTAGTGGTACTGGGCAGCAATTCTAACCACAAGGACCCAAGTTCGAATCGCTGCGGCGACGATTAAATTGTGGACCGAAGCTTACTACTTTGGCCACTGCTTGGACTTGTGGTATAGAACCGCTCTTGAACCGCTAGTAGCCGGGGTGGTGCCAGGTGTGACGTATTCACACGTGGGACTCGAGCCAGAGCTCAGAGGAGTAGCTGAGCCGGGCCCACGGGTGGGGAGGGTATGAGTAAAACCGGTCGGGGTGCCCAACACACGGCCATTTCTGCCCGCATCGAACATTCTCCTGGCGGGATGGGGGCCCAGTTGGGGGCTGCTACGCGGGGGTGGGCTTGTCCCTTCCACCCCCCCCCCCCTACCCCTTTTTTTTTAAGCAAAAAAAAAAAAAAAGAGAGGACCATCCTGGGTAGGTGAGAGTCCTACAGACCATGCTCCTGGTTACCTGAGTTGGATCCTTGATTAATGAGGCCAGATGGGCCCTGAGCTTAGGCCCATTCTCGTGTGAGCAATCGAGCCAGTTAATTAGTTATGGGCCGGATGTACTTAAAATAGGACGAAAAAAGCCCGAGATGATGGGCCGAGTCCATTGGCGTTGATTACGTCCACCTAAGCCTTACTTGACAATCTCTGACTCCCGCTTGGTGGAGAAGATCGGCATTTGGGCATTAAAATATAAATAAATTACAAAAACTAATATAAAATTAGAGGTCAATTAACTTACACTAAGGCCTACATTTAATCCCTTGAAGTTTATTTTTATGCTACACTTTAACCCATAACTTAACAAAATCTTAGTAAAATGGTTAATCTTTAATGGGGCTTACACTCCACATCAGAAAAAACTTCAAAAATAACAAAAATAATCTTTTTTTTGGTTAAAAAAATAGGAGGGGAGGGGGAGGGGCAGAACCCACCCGCGTAGCAGCCCTTCCGGGCCCCCTTCCACCAGAAAATGTTCGATACAGATTGCAAGTTTCCGCATGTCTTCCCTAACTCGTGAAAAACCTCACTGAGCCATCCACGTGTGAGTACGTCACTCAAGTGCCACTTCAGTACTGATAGAAGAAGAGCATATCCACACAGAGTCATTCGGGTGTGGGGCATGTGATTCCCTGATTTAATCGACGCCCGCGTGTTTCGAACCCGGACAACTCGAATGAAATCCAAACTTTTTACCACCAGGCTACTACCTTGGTAGCAAAAATAATCTTAACTAATATAACAGTCATCTAAGGATATCAAAAAATATGTGCATCCTCTTTTCCACCTAAAGATAATTTTGGCTTTTCATATAAGATAAATGATTTTACTAATACAGTTAATTTAACTGTAGATTTTACAAATTATTTAGTATAAATATAATAAATATAAATTTTAAAGAGATTTTTGTAATTTACTTAAAAGAAGAAAAAAAAGTTTACTCGTACCATTGATTAGCTCCAGTTCCGTGCACGGTGCGTGCAGGCTGCACAATAGAGGAAGGGGGACCTCACATTCGAAGAGTAGAAAAAAAAAGTTAATGCTATTTCTCTTAGACATAACCATTTATTTTTGAAATAAATAGACTTTTCTAGAATTAATTGGGTTAAAATGAAATAAATGGAATGAAGAAGCCTCATTTTCTTTTATTCTTAAACCTCGACCAAACACAACACACAATTTTGTTTCAAACAAATGAAGATTTCAAAATACCGATATTCTCATATAAATGACCTCCTGGCAAATTATTATTTTTATCTGTAAAATGGAAATTACAATTAGTATTTGCCAGGCTAGTGCTGTGTTGAGTTTTTATTTTCTTTTATATTGATAGAATAATTTTATGATGTGGAAATTGTTCATCATTATAATGAGAAATAACATATATTAGTAATAAAATAGAGACCTTTTTACTAATATCAGTATTCGTAAATAGAAGATTTGATAGATACTGTGTAGTAAGGAAAGGATATAAAGATAGTGATTTAATTTATCCAGTAAAATAATGACCATCATCATTCTTATTATAAATAGAAGCCATAATAGGATACATTACGAATAGCAATTTGTACAAACCCAAAATGAGGCCTTCAAATCTATTATATATATATATATATATCATGGAAGCTTACCTTATGTAGAGTCCTTCATTTGCTATGTGGTTGCAGAAATTAATGGCGTTGGTATTATTATGGTCAGTCAACAAGCTCATTACTTAATATGCAACAAAAATTTATTTAATAAAACTTTTTATTATAATTTATTACACTACAATGTCACGTCTCAAAATTAGTTGAAAAAAAATCGTACTTTATGCATCGCATGGAGCAAGCATCAATTGTATGTATCAATAATGGGAGTTCATGCATGGGGGCTCTTGTGCAAAATTCTTCATTTATCATATGAATGCTTGTATTAATAATGAGAATTTCTGCTTGATCATTGTTAAAATTTATTGTTTTGTGTGAGGTTGGTATTAATAATTCTAGTATCAATGAAGGAATTTTTGCCGACCTAACTTATACGAATATCATCAATATCATCAATAAAGGAGTATTAATAATGCTAGTATGAATGCAGACACCGATATTAATGATGGGAGTTCTACTTAATTATCATCAATATTTTTCGCTTAGTATGTCTTAAACTTATTCTGGGAAAGACCAATATTAATAATGCTGGTGTTGATCATGATGAGAATTTCCACTTGAAAACTCAATTTATATAGAGTTTTTCATTAAACATAAGAGTGTCGGTATCAATAATATTGATGCAAATAACAAAATAAAATTTATCGTTTGTCATTCGAAATTATTTTTTAATGTGCAATAGAAATTTAGTTGCTGAAGTATTCTATTTATTTGAAAGTAGTTACATTACTATATTACATTTCAAAATGATTAAAAAAAATAAATATATTCCGTGCATCATGTGGGTTATGTACTAATTAAAACTATTACAATGACTGTTATTACAGATTATGTCACGCCCTCGCTTGCGGAGGCATGTAAGGCACCCAAGTGCCCACGTGGGGCCACGTGAGGGGGGAACACAGGGCTCTCCTGCTAGATATTGTCCGGCTCTGAGGTCTACGTACGCTACTCAGACTACTTTTTGAATTTGGAGACATCCGCCTCATATGCTCGAGTTCTAAAACGAGTCTAGCCGATATAGGACCTTACAATTCTATACCTAACTTTGTGCACTAGCCGAGCCCTGGCATAACAAAATCCGCAAGAATCACAGGGATTTTGAGCTGAAGACCAGCCGCCCAGGAATTTGTTTCTCGACCAAACTGGCTTCGAGCTCCACCCCTCAGTCGATCCGTTTAGCCGATAGAATGCAACAGCGGTGGATTCGAGGTTCCATGAGACAAATTCGCCAGCATTAAAGAACTCGATAAAACTTGTACCGAAAGAAAATATATATATAAAATAAAACTATCTGATGCAATATAGAGAACTAATAAAACAATGAATGAACATGTGACCTCTTGTACGACAAGGAAGGGTGGCAACTGTGGTCCTCTGCAAGCGGTGATTAAAAGGAAGACCATTTCAGGCCAATGCAAGTGGAAAAGAGTGGGGTTCGTTGCTGCGACCCTTGTCCCTATAATGATGCCAAGAGCTGTCATTGTTTTGATTCTCGGATGAGGTCTACGAATCACCAGTTACATAGTATTATTTTTCTGAGAGCACATCACTAGTAATATAATACTCACCCAGCTGTGTATCTCGTTATCATCCATGAGGCCTGGGGCTGATTCAAGCAAAGGGAGCCACACTTGAGAAGGAAAAGGAGAAGGGAAAGGAGGGAGGGACTGGTGAGTGAATGGAGACTTCCTTGGGGGTTTTGCTTTCTTTCTGCTTGATAGGAGTCTGTAGCTTGAGCTTGTACTTCTACTATATCGCTTGGTTGCGGCCCGAGAGCATTCGCGGCAAGCTGAGGCGGCAAGGGATCGCCGGGCCTCCGCCGGCGTTCCTTTACGGGAACCTACCGGAGATGAAGAGGTTGGTGATGGCAGAGAAAGCCCGCAGAGAAGGAGGAGGAGGAGGCATGAAGCATGACTACACGTCGCAAGTGTTCCCATATTTTGAGCAATGGAGAAAGAAATATGGTATGAAGCTCTTCCTTAGCTGCTGCTGCCTCTTTTACCTTACAATTTTTTCTCTTTTTTTTTTCTGCAAATCTCTGGCTAGTAGTTACGAATCTCTAGATTCATCTTTTAGTCTTTTTTTTTTTGCTTCAAATTTTTCTTCCCTTCTATTCTGTAAGATCTATGGAAATAAACAGATTCAGGTGACATGATCTTGAAGATATGGTTGACGAGATTTAATAACATAAGAACCAATGAGAAATTACTTATTAGAGAAAGAAAATGAGATTTAATGATTAACTATATAGTTTCTAGGTCCTAATAAGGCTTACAATATCATCTTTCTTCCATAGTCTCATCAGTTTTTTTCTTCTTTTTTTGTTGTTGTTATTTTACTAGTCAAGCCACCATCTTTTCATTTATTTCTGTTGATTGGTGTTCTGAATGATGATCATGGTGATAGCTGAATATTATGAACTGCTGATAGGTATGGATTCCTAATAAATTTGTGCACCGAGGCATGAATTAGAGAAAATGACTTGCCACGTCTTGCATTTGTCCTTATGCTAGAGGACAGAGAAAGTTCAAAGTGAAACTATTTCCAAGTAATAGATGTGTAAGATGACGATATAAGCAAGGAACACTACTTGCATACATGATAGAGTAATTTATTCCAGAATAAAAAAAAATGTTACATTCAAGTGACTCATCAACTATAGATATTTATCCCAGAATAAAAAAAGCAAAGGTTACATCCAAGTGCTTCATCTACCATAGATCGGGTTATCGGTAACCAAATACACATTTAAATATGTCTCAATAATGATAAAAAAAATTTCGAATCGAAAACTGTACACTTAAGGCCTTGTCCAAAAAGACTAGTAGGAATGTATTATTTGAGTTTTTTGATACCATATAAGTATCAAGATCTGCCTCCGTTGAAGTCCCGATGTTCTTGTCAAATTGATGGTTCAAATCTAATCATAAGCACTACGATCGGCCCGTGGCCAAGCTGCAATGCCTTCAAGTCTACATAGATTATGGGTCGAATCTGTTTTGATACCATTTATAACAATTCAGGATCTCATCTAAAAAGATTAGTCGGAAGGTATTATTTAGGTTCCATATTATAAATATCTAAAATCTATCCAGTAAATAACTGATGTTGGACTAAATATACACCTATATGGGTCACAAAAACTTTGGGTTAGAATTCTATTATAAAGTGTTAAGTAGTGCATAATCCTCACCACTTTCCGTATTTGGAAAGAAATGTCTAAACCCAGCTTGGTGGGCCACCAGGCACATGGTGCTCACTTTATGAACATGGAAGACCGAAAGTTGCGAACATCGCCGGTCAAATTATTTTTTCATTGCATCCTCTTTCTTTTCTTTTCCCAATTCCGGCATTGATGCGGACTTCTCAGGTGCCATTAAATCGGACCGGAAGTGTTCGTAAGCCTAACAGTTGGAGCGGGCCCACGCCCGGAGAGGAGGCTATTCTTTCGGGGTGTAAAAAAGACGCGCACTTGCTCCATGTCGTCTCTTTAGGAGACCTCTTCTATAGCAAACTAGAAGTGAAAGATACAAACGGTACGATGGTCTAAATATGGCACTTTCTCAGCAAGTTAGATGTCGTTGAAACAGTTCTTAACCTTGGTTTGAATGTTAAAAGTTGAATAAGGTGATTCCATTCATGTGATAAGGAGTGGAGTTCTTGGATTATGCATCGTTAGATAAATTATTAGTTGGATCAGATCTACTACTAGGGCTAGCAGATATATCCAATCACAAAACAACAAGCACAAATATGTATGTTGCGCTCTTCATTTTTTGTCTTTGTGCATGTTGCTTTACGGCTGGACTCATCCACCAATTCAGCAGTGGATCCGATCCAACTCAACATTTCACTTCTCAATCAGGTACCACTTTTTTCAGCAACTAGAGCTCTCGAGTTGAATTCTTAGATGAGTTATGCTTTCCTTTAGCTCGAAAAAAAAGCAATTCAAAGTTCTGAACTGGATTTGTTACTACAAGTATCATTTCTCTCAATTTTCCATCTTTTAATTATTTTAATAAAATATTTTAGACCATCTTGATGATAGATTGGTTACTTTTAAGGGCTCTCTGTTCTAATTTGAAATATCAACCTGCTGAGACTAATAATAGTTGGATGATAACTTGGATGAGTTAAATTTTGCCGATGCGGATTCTAAGTGTTGGTGAAAAATGTTGAGGGTTGATTTTGTACTGAACAATCAATTATAAAAATATACTAAATTGAGAAAACGTTGAAATTTGAGCTTGGTGGGTGATGAATGATATATCAATTTCAAATAGTTGGGACAAATTATTTATATAGTCTAATGAAAAGTTCATAATCAAATTTTATATAGTTGAGACGTGCCACTACCCACTATTTTTTAATTTTGCAGGCCCTATATTCTCATATTCAATGGGAAATGTGGTCGCATTGCATGTTAGCCACCCAGATTTGGTGAAGGATATCACGCTTTGTGGGTCTCTAGCTTTGGGAAAGGCTACGTACCTAAAGAAGACCCATGAGCCTTTGTTTGGTCAAGGAATTCTCAAATCAAATGGGGAGGCTTGGGCCTACCAAAGGAAGATTATAGCCCCTGAGTTCTTCTTGGAAAAGGTTAAGGTAAGCTTCTCTCAAAAATCAAACCGTTTATTTCAACTAAATGATGTGGATTATTTCATCTTTTACTTAGAATACCTGACACTCTCCCTGTTGAATCTTGTAAAGACTTGCCTTTGGTATTTCTTTCGTTCTACCATCACTGAATTTATTATAGTTAGACCTCTCTATACACGGTTGGAATTAATTCCTCAACCTTCTTCCATCCTAGCTTTGAAAATATTTATAGCCAGCTTTTATAGAAAGCTATGCAATTCTAAAGAAGAAACTTAAATTCTTATGCAGGGTATGGTAGATTTGATGGTAGACTGTACCTTCCCATTGTTGAACTCATGGGAGAGCAAAATCGAGCGTGGAAAGGGAATTGCAGACATAAAGGTTGATGAAGATCTGAGGAGCTACTCTGCTGATGTAATTTCTAGAGCCTGTTTTGGGAGCAGCTATATCAAGGGAAAAGAGATATTTTTGAAGCTTAGAGTGTTGCAGAAGGCCATTTGCAAACCTAATATGTTCGTCGAAATTACCGGTGTAAGGTATGCTGCTCTAGTTGCTTTGATATTTTTACTTCTGACCGAAGCTTTGATATGTTTTATGATTTGTAGTTACCTGTAGAAAATTTGAGATGGAGAAAAGAAAAAAATCCTTGTACAATTGTCGTGTGAGACTGGTGGTCACACAGGGATGGTTGAGAACACAAACTTCATTTGAGACATTCTCAAGTCTCTTTGCTTCTGTTTTGGTCATAGTGTTGCTCTATTAGGAAGTTTCTTGTTTACATTTTATATATATATGTTTCATGATTGTTGATAACCTTCTTTTAGTTTATCTCCTCAAATTTGATTCTTTTTGTTGATGTTGTTGTGATTTCCAAGTTTCTTTGCTTCTATTTTGCTCACAGTGTTGCTCGAGTAGGAAGTCTGCTCTTTTACACTTTCTAGATATGTTTTGATAATTACAGTAAACTGTACATAGATAAACTAGCCTGAGCCATCTTAGAGAACGCTATATAGAGCTCATTCAAAAAGACTAATGGCAGCGCTTTGTTGGGAAGTTTGGCGTGAGAGAAATGCAAGGATCTTTCTGAAGAAGAGCTGCTCCATGTATTCCAATTCATGCAAAATGTTCTGCAACATATCTATCTGCTCTTCCAAGGTGGCGTGAGAGTCATGGAAAGTTATGGAGGAGTCTTGGACCTCTGACTCAGCATACGCCTTCCTGAGTGTTCCTTCTTCTTGCTCGAGGTGTATCACAATAGAAGCAGAGCTACTGTGGCTGGGCTCTCGTTATTCTCGGAGCTTGGGGAGAATGTAGGGGCTCTTGTGAATGTCCCACTGTGGGTTGTACTTTAAATTGTTACCGTTCTTTGATTTCTGCTCTCGTGTTTTCCTTCTCTCGTAAACAACTTTTCCTCCTCTTTTATATAGAACTCATTCATTACTGCCCAAAATATGCCAAGATTCAGTAGGAAAAAGAATCGAAAACAAGAGCTCAAGTTTATTGCGACAGTCTTTTTTTTTTTTGCTCTCTTGATTCATGACTTCAAAGTTCAAAGCAACTAACAGGCCAGTATTGAACTGATGCTATGTTAGGCACATTCCTACAAAGAGAAACCGAGAAATGTGGAGGCTGAACAAAGAAATCCGCTCGCTGATACTGCAGGTAGTGAAAGAGGGGAAAGGAGGAGATAAGAATCTATTGCAGGCCATCCTTCGCAGTGCAAGCAATGGTCGCATAGGTCCCAACACCACAGATAGCTTCGTGGTGGACAACTGCAAGACCATATACTTTGCAGGGCACGAGACGACTGCAGTCACAGCCACTTGGTGCCTCATGCTGCTCGGTCTGCACCCGGAGTGGCAAGCCAGGGCAAGGGCCGAGGTTGCGGAGGTCTGCGACGGTCGCCCGACGGATGCCCGGTCACTTCAGAAGATGAAGATAGTAAGTCTTGCTTGCTGCTGCTAATACTCTTTCTTCTGAACTCGAGCTTATGCTGCCTTGAAAGACACAGAGCTTGTTGCTGCTATGACAAGCCCATGCTGGTTAACCTGCTTTAACTTGGAATAAAGTTATCCTGCCTTTTACGGTGAGTAGCTTTAGTCCAGGTTAATTGGGTTAGGTGTCCAGAAAGTGGTCTTAACCAGAGATGCTATTGAGCAGAATTGGCTTAGTGTGCAAATCAAACTTGGTTATTAATATAAGCTTGAGCATTATTAATGCAAGCATGGCATGAGCATGATAGTTCTCTTATCAGATACAAGCTTGGTTATTTTCCTACTTATTTTGATCTATATATCATGCACATGACCTAACTTGATAATAAATGCCCCTTTTTTTTTGACATTCATCCTTGAACACTTTTGAGTGCCATTTCCTTTTCTGGGTCATAACTTACATATTTTACTTGCAGTTAACCATGGTGATTCAGGAGGCATTGCGACTCTATCCTCCTGGAGCATATGTGACAAGGGAGACCCTTCAGGAAATGGAGTTTGGAGGCATTCATATTCCCAAAGGTGTCAATGTCTATGTTCCGGTATCGATCTTGCACCATGATCCCAACATCTGGGGTCCAGATGTGCATGAGTTCAATCCTGAGAGGTTTGCAAGTGGGGTTCATGGCGCTTGCCAGCATCCGCACATGTATGTACCATTCGGCGCTGGGACTCGGACATGTCTAGGTCAAAATTTCGCCATGGTTGAGTTGAAGATTATACTCTCTCTCGTTCTTTCAAAGTTCAGTTTTACCTTGTCACCAAGTTATCAGCATTCCCCTACGTTAAGATTGATTGTAGAACCTGAATTTGGAGTAAGTCTGATCATGGAGAAGGTATAAAACAACATGGAGAGGAAAATATTTGGCTTATTAGATAGTGTACAGTAACTCATTTCATTACCCTTCATACTTGTAAGTACATCTCAAAATGGCAATGATATATAGTTTCGCTTCATATTTTGGTTCAATTTACAGTATCCAATAGCATCATGTCACAATATGCAGCATGGTTCAAAGATTCAGCTTTGTTTTGAGTACACTGAAAAAGTATATGTGGTGAATAAGACTTGCATTTTATTGCTTGTTGAGGTACACCTCTTGATCAATCATTTATGTCATATCCTTACTAGTAGGTTGGAACTGTAGGTATCATGCGAAAATATCATATAATGAGAGGAAAATTAAAGCAGAATGATGGAGGTAAATATTGAAACCTTTACCCATGTTACTCCGGAAAATATACCAAAAAATAGTCGTCCTTCCATCAAAAGGGAGCTTATCTATGACTCAACAGTGTTATTGTATTCCTATATGCCTCGAGACTCTATTATATCAAACCGGCCCAAAGCACTCAGAAGGAAAGGTGTCCATATGAGATAAGCCCCAATAATTTGTCATTTAGCACTGGAGCCATCGAAAGTTTCCAAGAAGAATATACCCTACTTCCAAATATAGTCTACGCTATTGCAATATGATCCTATCATGAAGCTTTTAAAAACTCGACACTCGTTTTAGGATATGAAGAGAATTGAGTTTGATTAAGGAGGTTGGAACAGAAGAAAAGCACTTCTTTTGTGAGTTTATACTCTTTCCATATTTCAGATTATGGAGATTTGAGTATGATATGTAGAACGGTATACTATCCGGAGTACATTGACTGTACTAGTCCGAGATTCAGAACAAACACCGATACAAAAAAATAATTTCAGAGAAATGCGAGAATAAGAAAAAAAATAGATGAGAAAATTAAAATTATTTTAAAAAAATAAAGGCCGAAATAATAAGTTCGAGACATCTATGTTTTCCTTCATTTTTGGCCGAAATCGGGATACTAAGCAAATGATGGAGCAAGAAGATTTGTGTGGCATGCCATCGGCCTATGGTTGAAACTTGAAGAAGATAGGATCAGATGTAGATGCCTTGAACCTTCAAGAACTTTCAAGGATAATGGAATGCTGTCTTAATCTACTATAAAAACTAAAGTAAAATAAAAAAATTAATATAAAAGAGATTTTATTATAAGTGCTCTTAACTAGTATAATGGATGCTAATACTTAGCTTTAGACACCAGTTCTTATTATTATATGCTACATAAGCCATTATTACCAAAGTAAATAGTGCTTCCTTTCTTCTCACGTCATGGGTAGTGAAAAGATGAGAACCACAACTCATTTTGTATACTTGTCTTTGCTATGATATGCCACATAGGCCACTTTGGCCACACTTGGTGGATAGTATTGCCCTCCTCTCACATCATGGATAGTAGAGAAATAGGTACCACTATTTATTTTGGATATTTATCCTTTCTATTATATGCTATATGGGCCATTATTTTCCACTATTGTAGGTAATGTGATCACTTTTCCCACATAATGGGTACTGAAAACATTTGGCTAGCCACCATTCTATGACTCTACTCTATTAAAGCCTCATCCTAGGCCGATAACTCTCGCTCTCCAAGTATACATCCCAATTACTTGGCATGTACACTTAGCATACTGGCTTGCACTTTTGGCGCATCGGTCTACGCTCTTAGCGTATCAACCTGCACTCTTGACGTACCAGTCTGTAGGTCTACACTTTTAGCGCACCAGCATACATTCTCAATATTTCGACTTGCTTTTTTTAGTACTTGGTCTAAGGTTGACATCTTTCTAATAGTAAATTGGCTTAGTAACTATGTATTTTATCCTGTTGTTCAAGTACTTCGGCCTATCGTAGATGCCTCACTAAAGAGGTTCAACACATAAAAAGAATTCTCTCCAACTCTTCACATAACTCTCCGCCCTTATTTATAATATTACACTCTCTCTCCTACTGCAAAATAAAAACATTAGCATCTCACTCCAACTTAAAAATTGACTTAAATATATTAAGCCCAAGACTCAACTTAACTAAAATAAGCCAACACTAAAAGATAAACTATTCCAACTAAAATTGAAATAAAATATAAAGATAAACTAAAAATAAAATCCTAATACAAGTGGGACAAGCAATGAACTTCCAACATGAAATGCATTTTCATGCAAATGGCTAGGATCCCACAGCTCAACGATGACTTGTCCAAGAGTGATATTAGCTAAAACTCCAACCTTAGTATATAAAAGAAAGAAAGCATGCTTATTGCTCAAAATATTGCAGTATAAAAGTTTAAATGGAAGAGAAACATGTTTTAGTTTTATTTCTAAAAAAATGCTTTAATTAATGTTTTGCTACTCTAATATATGCATGATGAATTGACAAACAAATCAAAGTATAGACAATAATTTTCATACAGTCATAACAATGTGTCAAGCAAGGACGAAGAAATTGGCAAAATGAAAACCCTAGATTTCCATTTAAGCGCCCGTCCTATTTTTTAGGCAAATAAATTGCAAGAACCTCCAATGAAGTAGACCTCTCCTAGGGCGTAGATAAATTCGGTAATTGCAGACTTCTATCAAAGTTGGTATAATCTGCCAACTTCACATAGGTTTTACTATTTCAGCAAACTGTTACAAATGCAATCAAGCGGTTAGCACGTTATCCACTCGATCCGATGGTTACATTTCAAGGTGAAGTGAACAAGCAGTACCAAAAGAGTCCATCAAAAGCTAGTACCAAAAGAGACCAACCATGGCCGATACAATTCCGACTCCACGGCCATGACTGGATTCCACCCAAATATGGTCTCTCCTAGTCTCCTAGTACCTAACTCACCATATATCTGGACTAAAATTAAAAAAAATGCAACTCCAGTAACTTAGATCAAACTCCCCCACATCCATACCTAATCCAAGGCCAATGTACATGCCCGGATGGTGGAATTGGTCTTCGATCCTTGTCACTGGATTTCCCACATATCGTTCTGAAACATATCCAACACAAGGCTGGGAGAAGCACTGGCAATGCTGAGAATGAAGATGGATGAAATAGGGATTAATTGATATAAATCGCGCCAATTTTGAAAGACACACCTGAACCACATAAGAGCTTAAGCCTGAGTGTCCTGATCAGCTTTCCTTTATCTCCATGCCTGTCGACCAGTAAGCACAGAGGTTAGGCTCACAAAAGGCACATGGTTAAGGAACCCTGTGGCCATCTCTGGGTTCATTTACAACATGAACAGTGAACTTGAGAGAGAGAGAGAGAGAGAGAGGAGCAAAATGTCATTCGTCCAAACTTAATAATCTGAAATAAGATATGGAAACACCATAGATGAACTCCAAACATGTTTGGTTCATTCTCAAGATCAGCACAATGATAAGCAATGCAAATTGGAAACAAACTTTTAGTAGATGTTAAACCCAAGTAAACCTGAGTTGGAAAATTCTTTGTTTCTTCCCTTCTTCGCTCGCATCTGCTACCTCCAAGATTTCCCTTCTTTTTAGTCCCATTTACAACCTGCAAAACAAAATTCGTTTTACTTGCAAGAACTTTCTCCCTTCCAAGAACCACCTTTGTTCTCTTAAGAAAAAAAAATGTACATTCACTTATCTATCAAGCTACATAATGGTCCTTCAGAGCAGCTTCACATGCCAATTTAAATTATATAAAAAAATGGAACAATAAGAAAAGTGGTGCTATGGAGAAGGGTCTAAATATATACCACAAAACATGTTGATGCATTTACCCCATGCATATGACCAACAGAAAGAATCATAAGTTGAAAAAAAATGGCAGCATACCGCTTAAAAGTCAGCCCGAAACCAACTTCACTACTATGATGATAACATTGAGAACTATTAGCGGCACTCTGAGGTACTGGGTGGCATTGATAAGCCCTATGAGCTGCCCCTTCAATGATTTTGACCGACCATTTGCTGAAACTACAGAGAAACTCCATCCTCTAGGAGCAAGAAATCGATCCTCATTCAATATGGCTAACGCATTTGCAAGAAGTAGAAAACCCTCAAGCAATGTCCACAATCCCATCCCTGCAGAATATGTTTCTACTATTTCAGTAAGGTATAGGTTGTCTGAATTAAATAAAAGGTGCAAATCACATTAATTCAACCAACTTGTTGAACAATTGTCCGAGCTTCTTGAATTTCTTTAAATTGCAAAACAACTTTGGAAGCAAAAGCACAGTAAACAAAAGACAGTTGAACATATCATCTCACCAGATGGCTGGCTTGATTAGATAATATTAGTCTTCTCAAAGTTTGAAGATTTCATGGATTCTTTTGGAGAAAATAGGAAAATACAAACATAGCACAGTGGCATGCAGAGGAGCTTCCAGATATCAAAGATGTACCCATAATAAATTTACTTTCTTAGCATTTTGGTACCACCTTCAACATAGTTGGAGAAGATAAACAGCATGTCCTATAAAAATGGATAAAATCTAACCTACCAATAATCTGAAAGGAGAGATGATATGTCCAACTGTAATGAGAATCCACTAACATGGTCCACGATAAAATGTAGATAATCCAACACCATCAAAAAGGGGGAAGTAAAATTAAATCCAAATTGTGCGAAGAAACCTGAGGATGCCAAAAGTTACCACAAGGCACAAAGGCATAACCATAGCAACAGAAGCATAAGGCACAAACCAGGCCTCAATAAAGAAGATACCAGAATCAGAAATACAACACCCTTCCTACCCCCTTGAACTCTCGCCATGAGAACAGCCAAGCAACAGAAAGCTGGCATTCCTTAGCCCTTTTTCCAACTTCTTTGCCATTGTCAAGGCACATAAACTCCAGGCGGAAGATCCAGTTTATTCCTACTGCCCTGATTGTCAATCAGAAGTGCATGAGGATATCTTCTGATTATTCTAGTGGGCTAAAACCAAAATCACAGAACACAAAGGCAAGTCCACATTTTGGTTGGGGAGGAAAAGACCTACAAAAATAACAGTGCACGCAGTCTTCTCATTCCTAGTAAAGAAAAGGAAAAGAAAGCTTGAACCTCACACCAATATCCTGAAATTTCTAGCAAGTGAAAACAACGCACTGTGTCAAAGCCCACAAATGCTTAAACTTCATTGAATTTAGTTAAGAAATAGCCAATAGCATCCCCTGTCAGCAACTTAAGTCTACCCAGGTTTCATAGTAAACTCATTTTATCTGTTTTATTTCCAAAGTCTTGAATGTCCCCGATACTAAACAATTTAACTTCCACTGAAAGCTTCACTTAATTCAGTTTCCTATCAGGTTCTATGAAATTCCTCCTCAATATGCAACATCGCACTGTCCTTCGATTTCCAAAGCCCAAACAGCCACATCTTAATGGGAAATATGAAAACCATCTAGAATTGGAACACCAAGTCATCCTTAGAAAAGATGCTCTCAGAGATGCCAGGCTCATGGATTGCACCCTTGGACAATGCAAAAGGTATGCAAATAGGGTGTTTAGTGAGACATCTTATGAAAAAAAAAATCCCAAGCTTGCAGAGAATAGCCTTAGGAGAAAGAACTTAAAACTTCCATTCAAATTTGATGAGCAGAATTAGGGCAAGCATCTCAAATTCTATATATTTTATATCTTGTTGGCTAGCCACCAGAATCATTTTTAGCAATGTTAATTCATGTTTCTTTACAATCTCAAACCAACAAACTTTGAGCTTCACTTTTGTAAAGAACAATCTAATAAATCAAATAAATTTCATTACCTTCTAAGTTGCCTCCATTGACCTTAGGATTGACCCTGTTTACCAACTTGCCCAAGACTGTAATTGTTGACTGAACATTGCCTTAGGATGCGTTTCCACTTTATTCCCAGTTTTTGACATTTCTGTCCCATAAGCTTTTCATTGAACTCAATTTTATATGCATCATTATTTTATTGAGTAAACCAATATATAAAACCAAATTATGGAGGACTAAGAGGTACTACATTTATGATAACACAACCTCCCAGCGAAATGTAAAAAATCTCAAACATAGCTTCAGTAGAAGTGTATTCTGTCACACAGAGCGACATAACTAGAAAACTCATAGGCATCTCCGTTAGAACTTGCTAGCAACACAAATTAAGAATGAGATAAAGAGCGCCATCTTCACTATCTGCCCCAATGTAGTCCTATCTTCAAACCTGATACCAAGTTGAATCTGTATTTTTAACAAAGAGGAGATCCAAACAGCTTTTATTTCAAACTAAATCTGCCCCACTAAAAATAATAGTAGGATATCTTTAAAAGTTGAAATTTTGAACGTAGGAACAAGAATTTCATATTATCCTTATATACCAAGAGATACTAGCTATCACGCTTATTTTACATCAAAAGCCCTAACTTTCTTCAACTATAGTTGTAAACCACGAACCCTATAGTCAAAAAATTCTCCATATTACGGGACCAATCAAATCTCTTCATCTATTTCAAAACAAAAGAAGGTGAAGACTAGGAAGCATTGATGCGAAGCTGAGATCTAATCGTCGTATAGAAGAAACGAAAACCCTAGGCCTCTCGATCGATTCCATGATAGAGGAAAAGAGGCAGAAGAGACGAAAAGGGACTAGATTCCATCGGCGAAGCGTACCTTTAGAGAAGTAGAGAGGAGAGCAGCGGGGCCGCTACCAGAGATTTACCGGGGCGCTGCTTCGACTCCGCCTGTTCACTTCGTCGGTAGTCGGATCGGAGGAGCGTTCTTGGAACGAAAGCCGAGTTATTCAACTGAGCTAATTTCAAAGGCCCAGCGTTTTTTTATGCGAAAGAATACTTTTAATACTCTTTCATATGTCTGACCCAAATTGGTCGAGATTCGCCCATCCGGCATTGCGATACCATTCAACCCATTTAATTTGTTTCGTCCGCTGTGGATCGAGTTAGATTATTTATTTAGTAAAATGGTAGATTCAAATTTTAATTTTTAATTTATTTAATAAATAAATCAAGTTTGGATAAATAGTTTTTTTGAGCTATTCTGTATCTGACTTGATTTGTATCTTATCCGATCCAACCAAATTGTCATCCCTACTCCAGCATGATCAAACAAAAAGAAGTCTTATTATCTTCATTAGTGTGGATCCAAGTCAGAGTTTCAAACTCATAGAAACTTGTCTTGTTCCATCTTGTTTCCCAAAGCTTCATGAAGAATGAGAAACACCGTCTCTCCCTCGCTCATCTTTGAAAGATAAAGCTCTACAAACAAATAAATTATCTAGTATAAGTAAATTTGATCAGAATAAGTGCTTTGTAAAACTATCTAGCATATACAAAGCTTGGAATGTCCTATGCGTGATGTATTACCCAACCAAAACTAAAATACAAAGCTTGGATGCCTTGTGCGTGATGTATTTCCCAACCGAAAACTATCTGTCTATCTTATATAGAATATAAATTTATGCCGTGACGAAAGAAACCTTTGTTAACAAGTTTGGATGATTCATGTGCACCAATGGATGGAACCATGCACTTTTAAGTCCAAAATTGGATCTAGCGAGATTTATTTGGATTTGATTTAAGTTTCATCTTGTTATATAGATTCATGCTATATCATGATTCTTGGGGCAGTAATAAGGCCGCTCTATCATGTTCTTGGAAGTCATAGATTCAAACATGAAAATAGCCTTCTTTACATATGGTAAGGATACATACATAACTCTTCTCGACCCTGCAATATGGAAGCGTCATACGCTAAACCATCCGTTTTTATGTAGGCTCGTGCCAAAACAAACTTTAGATTAGGTTTCACTTTCAGACCTACGCCTGAACCTTGATCCTAACCTTGAGCCTAGATTAAGTCAAAGTTACCTGTAAGTTGCATCTATAGATTAAGTCAAGCTAGGTATAGGTTGCATTTTTTCATAACCCTCATGCACCCTTAATCATATTATTGGCTTCGTGATTTGCATGAAGCGTTAATAAGTCATGTACCTAGGTAGCAAAGTTATTCAAACAAAATGTTCCCAAATATGCAGAGATTAACTATGGTGCTAGCCAACCTGTGTTATTGTCCCTTTTTTTTTGAAAAAATACAGCCCTGAATACGAATATGGACTGACATTAGAAAAGAATAAATACCCTCTCTCTATCTCTCCCTCAGGGTAAGTAAAAGTTCAAGTGCCGAAGGGTGTCTCAAATAAATAATGTAATGCAAAAATTTTGTAGAAAATAAGTTTAAGAGGACACAACCAGTTTGCATAATTATGCTAGATATTATAATCGATGGAGTCATACTTTTCCAATGACTTTTGAAACACGAAAACAAAAGTTAGACGGAAGGCATCAATCCTTCCATCGTAAGGAAACTTGTAGTACTGCTCTCACACTGTGTCACCTCAAGCAACTAGTAAAGGATTTGACCAAGTTGCCTCCTTGATAGAATGCCCACCCGTATAACCGTATATATATATATATAAAAAAAGCATTACTACGCTGTCACATTGCTTTCCAAAGAAATAGTAAACTATAAATTCCCATGCAAGTGGAATATTGTGATGTTATCGCATTCTGAAATAATTGACACCATTCATTTTTTTATTAAAGAATTAAATAAAGGAACTGGATTTAAAAGAACCAGGGCACTAGAACACTAGTTTTGAAGGGAATACACTATTATTACATGTTCGGAGTAACACAAAGGAAAAAAACTCTAATGACTTTGGCTTATATCAGCAATTCCATTTGCTTGTTTATACACAGAAGCAACCTTATAAGTCCACGAGAAAACGTGAACCACAAACATAGCAATGGGATAGGCATATTGACAGCACAAAAACTTTTATAATTAGATTAGTTCCCCTTCATCTAAATAATTTAATAAACTTCATCTCAAGTTTGATTTATCTCAATTATGTATAATTCCTTTTCTTTTCTTTTTCTGAAAAATATGATGGAGAAGCTACCATCATCTGTTCGGCTGAGGATATGTGAATCTCTCTCTTCACACATGCAGAGACACAAAAAGACACACAGAAGTGGCGTCTTGGTGGTCTGTCACTCTCTTCAGTTGACTCATGTCAACCAATTCTTTTAGCTCAATCGTAGATCATTCATATGCCTCACTGCCATTCATTTCCTTATCAACTCATCTTAGACAATAATATTTGTCCCATCTCGCAACTTATAACAAGGCTCTGGTATTGATATGCACATCTGAGTACAGTTTCTTCAGAGGGATGGTGTGCATGGCCACGTGTCGCATACAGTGTAGAAAATAATTTTTCAAAAGAGAGAGGATGTGAACACCTAGAGGTGTGCCCACCCAAGACTGGCAGGTCAGCAACCCGTGTCTCTTGCTTTGGAGTTATCGCCCGACTAAATCCACCCTAGCTACTTGACCCGATCCATCGACCGAGCAAGAATGTTCCACCTCTTATCTCATCTGATTACGCTGCTGCTCGTAGACAAAATGGCTGGTCAAGATTAAGTTAGAATATTCAAAGTACTGAGTAAACAAATGGGCAAAGCTCTATTAACATCTATTGAGATTGTATAATTTTCATTAGCCCAATATAGATGGCCTCCCCGGTCAAAATGATAGTGCTACTAGCATTACGTAATTTGTGCCTAGTTGACCTTCTCGTATGCATGGCTGTCAAGATGAGAGCAAGAGATTACAATGATAACACCCCAAAGCGTGATGTGTGTTTGATCCATATCCACAGCATATCCATGCCACCATGGTAGAGTCTTCTGTTGGCGGAGGTCTGAGGGGCCGAGTCAACGTTGGCAGAGGTCTGAAGGGCCGAGTCAGTCCTGCCGCCTGCCGACGTGGATGTGCTGGAGGAGTAGGGCGGTTTATACCACTAGGGGGTCCCTAAACCCACTGGCAAGGCTCTATCGGAGTCGGGCGAGGCTTGGTCGGAGTCGACTCGTGGCGCTATGGGCCCCTGCATTAGTTTAAAAAAATAAAGTTGCGCCTTCACTAACACCTGCAGGTTTTGGTGTAATGGTAGCGCTTGATCCTGACAATTGGTATCAGAGCCATAGGTATCTTGACAATTGGTCTCGAAAACCAGGCATCACGTTGGGGGGATTGTTTGCGGAGGTCTGAGGGGCTGAGTCAACGTTGGCGGAGGCCTGAAGGGCCGAGTCAGCTCTGCCGCCTGCCAACGTGGTTGCGCTGGAGAAGTAGGGTGGGTTATACCACTAAGGGGTCCCTGAACCCACTGGCGAGGCCCTGTCGGAGTCCGAAGTCGGGCAAGGCTTGGTTGGAGTCGACTCGTGGCGCTATGGGGCTCTGTGCTGCGCTAGTTTAAAAAAATAAAGTTGCGTCTTCACTAACACCTGCAGGTTTTGGTGTAATGGTAGTTCTTGATCCTGACATCTTCCCTTTTCTTTTTTTTTTTAAAAAAAAAAACAAAGTCAATACTTATCCTTAAGCTTCTTCTCTGGTCTCTACATGCCCTAACTGATGGAAACCGAAAGTCAAATATGTGATTATAAACTAATACCCAATCAATATTAGATGTTTTGAATAGCTGATCAATTAGTAATCACAAAAAATGCTTGACATTACAAATATAAAATGATTATAACCTAATGGCCAGTAGATTGAGATATGCCAAGCAGTGGAATAATTGATTGCCAATTTCTTTCCTAGATCCAACTCTATCATATATAATCCTAAGAGTCAATAACTCCGACCGACCGCAACCCAAATAACATAATTGCATTAACTTGGACTCAAAAAGAAATAAATCATGCTAAAAAGATCATTTTTTTCAAGTATTCTTAAATGTTCTTAATTGACTTAACTAACTCCCTTATACATAAGCCTTCTACTTTCAAAACATCGGCTAATTTTAGTCAAAATATCATCCATGAAAAGCTACTAGAATCATTTTAATTGAAAAAAAAAAGGATAGAATCTGCTAGATTCAAATTCAAGTCACAAGATTTTTCCATCTGGTCTTCACTAACCAAAACCAATACTTAACCCCATCCAGTCAGCTTACTACCACTGACCATGTCGCCTCTCTAGAACTAGAACACCCCTTACTTTAAGTTACCCCATTTTTTTCTTCTTTCTTTTACAAACCTACGGAGCAAGATTGACCTCCAACCACAAAATAATGAGTTTTCTAAGGATTTTAAAAGTCCAGTTCTTTTTGGCGTAAAGTAAAGCGGACTAGAAAAAAAAAAAAGAACAAAAAAAAGTTAGTTGACGAAATCACCCTTTTCCGTGGGGTCCGTTTCCTCCGCGTGCGCTCCTCACCCACCCCACACGGCAACTAATGCTCTCTCGCTTATGTATTGATCTCCCCTTCTCCTCCCTACCCACCAGCCAAATTCGACCGTTAGCGGGTCTCCTTCGTCTCCTCTCTCGCTGCCGTCCCGATCGGAATGGAGGGAGGAGGAGGGAGCCACTGCCGGAGCCGGGCCCTCCACCGGCCGTCGCCCTCCTTCCGTCTCCGGAGCCCCAGCCTCAACACCGTCCGCCTCCGCCGCATCTTCGACCTTTTCGACCACAACGGCGACGGTGAGATCACCGTCGACGAGCTCGCCCTCGCCCTCGACCGCCTCGGCCTCGGCGCCGACCGCGATGAGATCGCGTCCACCGTCGCCACGTACATCCCCCTCGGGCGCGCCGGCCTCGCTTTCGACGACTTCGAGGCCCTCCACCGATCCCTCGGCGACACCTTCTTCGGCGCTGCGGCCCCCGGCGACGAAGGGGCCGCGGCGGCAGAGGAGAAGGAGGAGCAGGACATGAGGGAGGCGTTCCGGGTGTTCGACGAGGACGGCGACGGCTTCATCTCGGCGGCTGAGCTCCAGGTGGTGCTGGCCAAGCTCGGCCTCCCGGAGGCGCGGAACATCGCGAGAGTCCGCGAGATGATTTGCTCCGTCGATCAGGACCGCGATGGACGGGTGGATTTCGGCGAGTTCAAGCACATGATGCAGGGCATATCCGTTAGGGGCGCCTGATGGACGGTCCGTGATACGTCCTCTTTTTTCCTGTTATTAGTTTTTGCCTCGCTATTTCCATTCCCCGTTCCAAGCCATCGCCTTTCTGCCGATCATGAGGTCATGTCTCTGGAGAACGAGAGGGTGGAATTAATTAACAACCCTCCTATTTTCTCTCTCTTTTTAATGTAGTGTTGTTTTCTAAGTAGTTGTATATTGGAGTGTTTAATTAACACTTTGACTTCGTCAATAGGGATGAAGGACAATATAATTTGAAAGGATAATTCTCCAAGTAGACTCTCTTTGCAGGCTAATGTTATCGAATTTTGTTTCTTTATCTTCGTTTATTTGTGAGCCTAAATTTTAAACATGGATAAAAAATATAATAAACCATTATTAAGATGATTGTTTTTTTTTTTCTTTATAGAAGATGATGGTTGCTTATTACTAACAGTTAGATGCCAAGGTTGTATTTATATTTTATTTCAAATGCTATGATTAAGGATAATTTACTACAAATTTTAGCTAATACATCATTACTAATTTCCATTATCTGCTAAATATAGTAATTTTTTAAAGTTTTATGATAGTGAATTTTTCGAACAATATATTTTCCATTGTCATGAATTAGGGTCCTCTACTTAGCAATTTGCATGATAAAATAAATAATAGCCAATACAAGCAACAATTAGATAAACACCTTTTACATATGTGTGAGTTGCTTGAATCCAGGCTTGGAACTCTTGGAGAGGTGAGAAGTGATACCGAACCATGTCTTCTGATGCTTGTTTGAATTGGTTGCTTTCAACTGCATCCAACTTAAATCATGGGAATACTTATTGGACGCATCAACTAAAAGTATTAATACTTCAAGGAATCAAAGCTGACTGAATCCAAGTTTTTATCAATCAACCACACTATGACACCCTGCAGAACCAGGAGGCAAACAAATGGCATAATAATCTTGACAATATTTTAATCTTATAGTTCCAAGACATTATGTTCTACATAATCTATGTTTTTTGTAATAAATAATTATAAAAATAATAATAATAACTAATATTTGTATAGTTAATAATAATTAAAATACTATATAATAAATATATTAATATGCAGAGATAATTCGAGCCAAGCTCAGCGGAGCTAAGCCTAGCTTTAGCTCAGCTTAGTCTTTTCACAGCTAGAAAGAGTGCCATCCCTGTCTCGGAGTATTTATGCAATAATATTTATTAATAAATCATATCAAACTAGGATTAGTACAATCCAAGACTCTAACTCGGTTTAGCTCATCCTTATATGGAGTTCTGCACTCCTTTGGTGCAAGGCTTGCCTCGGAGGCTAAGCTAGCTTCTTTTTTCTTCTTGTGAGTTGATGGTGTACTAATTTTGTGCTAAAATTTTGCTAGGACACATCTCTTATCTACCTGCCTTACAGAAATTGTCCACTTGACTTCATCAATCCAATGATTAGGAAAAATAAAAATAGAAAAACTTTTTCTATTCACTGCTCCACGCAACTAGTTTTATGCTCTAATGATGCACCTTGATAAATCATACCAATATCTTCTTGGGACAATAGGCGTGAAAATAGACTGAATGATATACATATCTGCTCTGCATCAAAATATATTTTGATATGAAAACCGATTTGTAAAATCTAGCTAATATCCATATCCATATCAGTATCTGATAAAAAAATAATAGATAGAGATATGAATATATAACTATTTTATTCATATCTCATTATATTTGTAACCCTATTTAGTCTTATATAGAAGTCATAAATTTAAAGGCTTCATTTAGTTGTGGAATTAATTTAATAGGAATAGGGAAAAGTTATTCAATGTATTGTAGCAAAATAGGGCTTACTATGTGAAATAGGGGATTGCGATATTTGGTTAAGTGGATAAATGAAGAGGAAATGAAGTGGATTAAATTTTATGATATATTTGGATTTTGCGATAAAAGACAAATATTTTTCCACCTTTTGGTTAGGTAAAGAAGTAAACAAAGACAAAAAAAAAAGGTAAGGTGGCAAGTTGCAATTCCATCCCTCACTTATGAGAAACCATACCCCAAGTCAAGTGCACCATGTTAGGTGCACCATACCAATCAGATTTATAGTTCCTATGGGCTCCATTCATAGGGCGGCTTATTTCGGATTGTCACTCTTCTTATTTTATTTCAAATTGTTCTAGTAGTGTACTGCCAATGTAGTGCATCTGGTGTAAGTATATTTTCTCTTCGCCCGCCAGTGGAATGGCTAATTCTTTAAAGGAATAAACTACTCAGTCAAATAATAGCCTATTTTAGCCTGGTAAAAATGCTTGTTTGAAAGAAATAGGATGAAATAAATTTCTTGTTGTGCTCGCATTGGATCTTCCAAACAGGGCCTATAGAAACAAGGGACAATATTAATGGCTTCAATTTAATTTATGAAGTTTAAGTATATGATTTACATTTATATATATTTTTATATGTCACATATATATATATATATATATGTATGTATGTATGTATGTAACCCTTAAAATAAATATAGATTTGAATTTTTATTCATCAATGATATACAAATGGATACATTAATACCCGTTCCATATCCGGTCTACTTTAAAACCCACGCTGAAGGGTTGTTGCATCCAACCGGTGCTTGTGAAAAAGCACGGAGGACCAAATTAGTCGCCAACCCGCCCAAGCTCGCCCGGCCCGTACTTAACCCCGCATCCATAAACCTGAGTTCAGCCAATCAATACGAGTGAGATATTTAAGTGGGCCAGTCCAATTTAGTAACAAAATTCGAGAAATGCGGCTCCCATTCCTCTTATATAATCATTTTTTTGTAATTTTAAATCTACATCAATAATTTATATACAAACATTGATTACAATAATGATTTCTTAAATGACTACTATCTTTACTTATATAATCCCCCCACTCCTACGTAAAAGTGGTAACGTAGTTACCTCTTTCACTCCGGAGTTACCTCTCCCTCACAGGGGGAATAAATTGAAGAATGAAGTGCTTCCTACGCACCCGCGCTCCCCGGCGACGACAGAGGAACCAACCTGCCTGCTGTGGCGGGGCGGCTTTTTTGTTTAACAATAAGACCTGGACGATTATCCCTACCCTCGGTAGCTTACGAGTTTACGTCCATCCCTGGTCGGGTACAGTTTCCTTTCTTTTTCTCCCTTGTAGCCGTTACCCGAATTCGCGCAAGTGTGTCCACACCCCCTATTTTAGTATTAACTTTGTACTATATTTGTGTAATATTATACCAAATACATGTGTTATAAATGTATGGGTCAGGCTTGGTTGAGCTACCAGGTTCATAAATCACTGCTCAAGCTCATGTTTAATTTAAAATCGGGCCAACACCGTAACCTAAATCCTGCCCAACATATCAAATATTAGGCTAACCTTCTGACAATGCAAGGGGGTTGAAGGTGCCACAGGCCTGCAACTTAATATACATCCCTAAATATCTTCAAAGTTTAGATATATTTCGGATGATTTTATTTTTTATTTTTTACTCAAAAAATAAAAATTCTAGACAAAAAATATATTTGGTGCAATTATTTTATTTTTTATTTTAAAAAATAATTTATATTATTTCTAAAAAATAAAAGTAAGAAACTATTACTTATAGTATTTTTAAATAGAAAAAATTATTTTTTATCATAAAGACCATAATAACCGTCTTTCTCACCACTACTGCTATCATCATTATCTCTCCACTATCATCGTCACTATTACTATTTATGTCATAGCTTACCACTATAGCTACTGTGGCCACACCATCGCCACTAACACCATAATTTTGAACATATAGTTGGCGCCCTCATTATCGTCATCGTGGCCATTATGGTTATCTTCACCCTATCACAACTCACGAGCATTGCCCACTACTACCGTCATTATCATAATCACCGTTTCTAGCCATAACATTGCCGCTTGGCTACATCCGCCACCATTTCGATCGTTTTCAACACTATTGCTAAATTTATATTTTTAAATAATTTATTATACTATATTTGTATTTTAAATAAAGAATAGTAGATACAGAACTTCTATATTTATTTCAGAAATAAAAAAAAAATTCTTTGCCAAACGAAATTTATATGCCAAAGCTACTGTGGTGGTAGCTCGGTGGAACAGAGTCTTTACTTCCACCCGCGCGGTCCGAGTTTGAAACGCGTGGGCGTCGATTAAATGAGGAGATTGAATGCTCCCCGCTCGGACACGTGGGTTGGGAGGGCTTATTGGTCCGCTAATAGTATCGGTGGTGCCGGATGTGATGTACTCATACGGAGGTTCGGATCGAGAGCCCAGAGAGATAACTGAGCCGGGCCACGAGTGGAAAGGGTATAAGTAAAGACAGCTAGCGTGCCCAACACACTGTCAGTTCTGCCCACATCGAATATTCTCCTGGCAGGATGGAGGCTCAGTAGAGGCTGCTATGCAAGGGTGGGCTTGTTCCTTTCTTCCCTTTTTTTTCTTCAGCCAAAGCCAAAAAAAAAAAAAAAAAGAAAAAATTATATGCCAAACAAAACGAAGGCAATAATAACTACCTCGCATTCATAGAGTCCTTGCGAAATTACCTAACCTCGTCAAACCTCCTTGTCTATTTATATGCCACCTCCTCTTTTTCTTCGAAATCGTTTCCTGCCGTTCCTCGAGTCCCGCGGTTCATTCCACGTGGAAAGCAAATAAACCCAATGACATTACGCATCCGTCACGTACAACGGCCAACTCCCGGTGTCCGTTGGATTCAGACTCGGGGGCTTCCCAGCCGTCCAATTTTCCTGGCGCAGGCCATATCGGAGCCCCGCCTCCTACTCTCCCTCTTCTACCGGTTTCTTTTCAGTTTGAAAGGGGAGGGAGCGAGTGGGGAACGACCGAGAGGGAGCGAAGGAAACGCGCCCCAAAGAGAAAGAAAAAGAAACCCTAACGCTCATCGCAATCCTAATCTCAACCCAGTAAGATCGAAATCCTCGATCCCTTCTTGTTGATAGAGTTTTTTTTCGATATTTCGTTTTTTTTTGTAGTCTTTTTTGTGGAACGATGTTCTCTGTAGGTTTTTTTGGTAATTTGGAATCCTTTTTGAGGATTTTTGATCTGTTCTTAGGGTTCGATTTTCATTTGTTTGCTTTTTTGGGAAGGGATTTGAGGAAAGATGTCAGAAGAAGCTGGAGAGCACCCCTCCATCACGGAGAGAATCACCGAGAAGGTCCACGAATACAGAGGGTCCTCATCCTCTTCGGATTCTGATAATGAGAAACCCTCCTCTCACAGAACCAGGAAGAAAAGGTTGTTCGGAAGGAAGGAACCGGTGCACACCGTTCTTGGTGGGGGAACATGTAATTTTTTGTCCTAAAAAATCTTTTATTTTTTAAAATTATCATCTTTACTGTTTGTTTAGGATGACATTCTTTTTAAGTATATTAGATCTCTGTTTTCTTACTTTCATATTCGTGATGGCATTAATGTAAGATAACAATGTCCGGTTGTTCGGTTTTATGCATTCATCAACCAATATAAATAGGATACTTGTTTTATTGGTATGTTACAGTGAGTGGTGAAGGGCTCGTGATACTGAATCTAAACAGGAGCATTGGTAGAGGCGGAAGGGATGTGTTGTTGTTTCAGAATTCAGATAAGTAGGTTCTTGGTAGTGCCATGTTTTTCAAGTGTCAATTGGAGTTAAGGAAAGTATGGATGGATTTTGTTTTGAAGTTATATCTATATTGAGAACTACATAGGCAAATAAGTTTTTTTTTTTTTTTTTAAAAAAAAGCAAATTGAAGACCTTTTAAATGCAGAAATTGCAAATTCGAGGTGTAGTAGATGATGGGTCATGTAATGGGGGAGCCTAGGCCGTCTATTTACTAATCAGTCATTCTACCTGAACTCGGCCATTGGACGTGTATCAGCCTTAAGCTTGTCATTGAGCAGTCAATGTGTTATTAGGCAATGGCAGCCTAGCCATGAACAGCCCTGCTTCTATGCTCTGATCTTGATGTAAGACACATTTGTCATGTTTGAACATTCTTTAGTTGAAGTAAGGTGTGCATATATAATTAGCCTTTGATCATTTGGTGCTACATTCATATATTCAATTTTCTGGTTTAAATGTAAATACATGTGTCATGATTATATATAGAGAATCATATCTTACGTCATCGAAAATATCAAACGTTAAGGTGCTCAAATGTGGTACAAGCTTTTTCAATGTCACTGTTGAATGTTTTTCCACAGTTCTGTTTTTTTTTTGGGTGGGGGTGGGGGAGAGGGGGTCACTAATTTTTTTTCCTTCTGAGTACTGCAAAGTTTACATCCTAGTGCAATAAAGTTTTTTCATGAGTTAAGCTACTGCTGGGCCTTGACTATTCTGCTTCTAATATCTACCTACAGTTTGAAGATCCTGAGTTATTTAAATATTCATCCATATTAAATATTAATATGTATGATACATATTCAATATTCATATTCTATCTGCATTCCTTTTTATTTTTCGGTTTTATGAAGTCAACATAAGAAGTATTCTTCCTTCTCATGGTGAGTTATGTGCAGTCTGTGGACGTATCTTTCCAGAAGTTTGATTTAGTTGCCAAGGGTTTCCCATTTTTCCTCTTTTTTTTCAGTTTGAATATTTCCAAGCTTGCTGTTTCCCCTCAGATTCAATAACTTATGTTAAACAATTGTTGTGGAGGATGCATGCGCTCTTGAATATCTTGTGTAAATATTTATGAGAACATAAATATGTTTTTGCACATAGGATTTGTTGTTGGCTTGTACATTTAATGGATTCATTATCGATTTTCATGAAGCAAAACCTATCTCATGCTGATAAAGACAATCTTTTTATCAGGTGAAGATGGTATTATGAAAAGTCAGGTCAAGTCCATTTGTTCTCTAGATAAGGTGACAGGAAGGATCATGCCATCTTGCCATCTACTAGAGCTAGCATCTTTGCTTGAATATTTTATTGCTTATATTATTTGTTTGGTTCAATATATACTTATGTCCTTCGTTGATTATTTTGTTCTGCTTGCAGCTGCTGATATTATATTATGGAGAAACAAGCAGATGTCAGGCAGCATACTGTCTGGTGTGACCATTATTTGGCTTCTCTTTGAATGGATGGGCTATCACCTACTGACCTTTATTTGTCATTCTCTTATATTTTTACTTGTAGTATCCTTTATTTGGTCTAATGCAGCTTCTTTTGTCAACAGGTAAGGACTTTTTTACTCCTTACTGTTGCTGAGTAACTATTATTCTTTAGCTAAAATTTCCTATATAACTTGCTTTTGGATTAACATAAGTTGTTTGAGTTGGTCACTTGCTTGAAAATACATATGCTTTTATACTAATAATAATTTTCATATTAAGTAGAATTGGTCTTATGCTAATATAATTGAACAATGCTTAACCATATAATATCCATGTGATTCATGATTCCTGTAATCTGAAATTCCTCAAGACTCAAACGGGATGATGGATAAATCTAATTAAAAGTTGAGAAGCATATCATTATCTTAAAGGTCCTTTCTAGAACTAACATTCTGAATCTCTTTGCCTCCTAGAATTTCCTAGGTTATCTAATTGTCGCTTAGCAATAGGATAGCATATCTTGGAACTGATTTCATGCGTTCTTTTTTTTTCTTGGAGCACTTGCAGCTTATTGCATGCATCTACCATACTGAGAATAATCTGAAAGTGTTTCTTTTTCTAAAATTTTTAATGATTATATATTTTCAATTATTCATGTTTTAGACATTATGCATTTTTAGTTTAATTTTCTGCAATTTTGAAATTCAGGTCCCCTCCAAAATTTCCCGAGGTTATCTTGCCTGAGGACATGTTTCTGAACATAGCTCATGCAGTAAGATATCAGATTAATGAAGCCTTTTCAACTTTTAGATATGTTGCTTCAGGAAAAGATTTGAAGCAATTCTTGATGGTAAAGTTCAGGTACTTACTAGTTTCCTTTATGCTGTTTGGGCTCAGAATCTTAGCATCTAAATTTGTTATGCAGGTGACAGCAGGCTTGTGGGTCGTTTCTGTAATTGGCAGCTGGTTTAGTTTCCTAACACTTCTCTATATTGGTCAGTTCCTTTTCATCTCTTGGTTGCACCATCATGGCTGACTATAATCATCTTAGTTCTTTGATTTGCACGGGGATATGCTTCCAATGTCACATGTTACTCTGTCTTAAATGGCAGCAACAATAATTCCTCTCCACTTTTTATTGTGGAAAGTTGAGTTATTAGATCATGATACTCTTTCTTTTCTTTTCTTTTCTTTTCCTTTTTTTTAGTTGGAAGTGGGGTATTAGGATGGGAGAAAGCCCAGCTGAGTGCGGGCAGGATTTGAACCCAGGTCGCTTTTCTTTAATGGTATCAACACTCAGTGACTTTACCAATCAAGGCAGTTGGCATCCTCATAGATCATGATATCTTTTTCTATTTATCATCCTCAAGTTTATCATGGAATGGCCATTCATTTGCCTTCAATACTTCTGGGTGCATATAAAACTAATCTGTGTTATAAGAAACATGTATGCTTATTGAAAAGAAAACATAGCCTAAGGGTTTTCTACTAAAGAAAATAAAAGAAAACATGCTTAATATGATAATGAAACATTATGGTAGAAAATGCTGGATATTATGATCCTTTTTTAGAATAAAAGCCTGATGGATCCAGGATGTTTTATTTTGGTCTCTCTCTCTCTCTCTCTCTCTCTCTCTCTCTCGCCCCCCTAAATGTCCCTCACCATGAAGTGATTCAGCCTCCAGTGAATGACGTTCTGATCGCGGTGATTCAGAATATTGTGGGGCGTCTCGCCTTGTTCTTAGTATAATGGCATTATCGCTACCTATTAAATCAGATAAGTGATTGGGAAACAACACCACCGAGATTCAAACCCAGAATCTTGTCCCATGTGGAGGATGCACTTAGACTATAGACAAGTTTGGCATATAGTTTTATTAAAATGTTGTTGAAATGTAGAAGAAAAATCACATGCCTATTGAACCAACAAAATATGATGGGAATTTGCTGAGCGGAGTGCCATTTTGCAGATCGAAGTCATACTGGTGGTTGCTTTTTGAGGTCATCATCTATTTGATGTGGTGTTGGCAAAGTACACCCTGACGTCGGTTTAACATATCAAATATGAATGGTTGAACATTTGCTGCTTCAAAAATAACATTGTATTGAGTCAAATTTTCATCACTTTGGCAAATGTTTTACTATTTGCACTCCGTCAATGTAGATTGTTCGGTTTGTCTTATTGATTTAGTCATTTGAGAGTGGCGAGCTAATCCTTAAAAGAAAAGGTCTGGAAGTCTAGAAGGAAATTTGGCAACTATTTTGAATTCATTTATCAGCTAGAACTGCTGAATCCTCCAGAAACTGCTTTTGAACTTCATATTACCTCAACTCAGCCTGTTTAATCTGTTCACTTGCTAGTATGTTTATCTATGATCAGGGTGAAAGCTTTTACAAATTCTTTTATTTGGAAGCATGAATAGGCTACAGATAGCATTTTTCCTGATAAATTTGGAAACTAAGGCATTATATGTCTCTGCAGCTTTTCTGATTATATATACTGCACCAGCTCTCTATGAGAAATATGAGGATCAAGTTGACACCGTTGCAGGGAAGGCAATGGTTGAAATTAATAAGCATTATGCTGTGCTTGATGAAAAAGTACTCCGGAAGATTCCCCGGGGCCCATTTGCCGATAAGAAGCAGTTTTGAGAAGAATTAATTCCCCTTCTGGTTTGCTCTTCTATAATCCACGGCAGCTTTTCCTTCATCTGCTGCTGGTTTTTGATGAAATTTTTGGTTAGAGAATGGGGAAAGAGATGGATGTCTTTGAACATTTCTCTTAGGAGCACTTTAGCTTTTATGCCCTGCACTAAAAGACCATATATAAAATGTGCCTGCTGGAGGATGCTTATTGTGAAGCAGGTATAGAGATGCTCTTCTATTACTTTTTGCAGCATTTGACTTATTATGATGTGAGCCTTGATCCAATATCTTGATATTGCAATTTTTTTTATATTTTCTTGCAATGCTATTTTCCAAGGTTTATTGATCAACATAGAGAGTTTATGTAGAAACTTTAAGATAAAATAGATAGCTTAAAAAGATTTGAGGGTTAGAGATAAGAGGCTGTTTTCATGTTTCAAATCGATAATACCTAATCACAATGGAGCAATCTTTATATTGTGCCAAAACATGTCCTAATAAAATAGATAGCAGCTAAGATTGCAAATGTAAATGCATGAATAAACCTCTCTCTATAAGCCTTGGAAGAATGGAAGTTCCCCTGATGCATGGGTTTGGTCTGAAAATTTTGATCCATTCTACCCAGCCAACTGGGAGTCGGGGCAGTTGTTATACATCTTAAAGACCACACACTGAGAACTTCAAAAAGGAAAAAAAAGGCTACAGTGATCCTTTCCAATTTAAACTTTCAAGGAACCACTTCTACAGAAGTAAAAAACCATTGAGCAAGCATTGAAGAGATTACATTGTGCAAAAACTAACAATTAATACAGATATTATATTAATATGGCATTGCCAATAAAAAGCATCCACTTGGTGAGTCTTTTGGCTGCTTAACAATAATTACCCTGCTTGGCAAGCAAGCAAAGTAAAATTTTTAAGTCAAAAATCATCACCAATAGATATTTAAATAAAATTAATCAATTGTTTATGATAAGAAAAAAAAGCTTATCTCTAAAAGCAACTTTAGCAAACGTTTGAAAGCTTATAATAAAATTTTTATTATCTATTATCCAAAAATAGCTTCCATTACTGACAGCCCTGTTCCTGGCAATTGACTCCACTGAAATCTCATTCTTTTTGTTTATTTGCTCTTTGGTTTTATTTTGGAGAGAGCTGCTGCCACTGATTAATTTATGCAGCCGACAACATAAACCCAAGGATTTGAAATAGGTAATATATTCATTTCCTCAGTGAAGCAGTTGGAGCCTGAGCCAGACAAGCCATTTCTGGTGGCCCTTGGCTGGAGAAGAGTATACTGATTACTGAGTTGTTATTCATACTTAGAATAATATTAGCATCTAAAATATATAACTCACTAACCGCAAAAAATACATACAATCTCACAGAAATCCCAATGCTGCATGAAGGAAATATGAAACTAGACAAGATAAACATTTTGAATCTATGCCATAACTCCGCAGTTGGAGCCTGAGCCAGACAAGCCATTTCTGGTGGCCCTTGGCTGGAGAAGAGCATACTGATTACTGAGTTGTTATTCATACTTAGAATAATATTAGCATCTAAAATAGATAACTCACTAACCACAAAAAATACATACAATCTCACAGAAATCCCAATGCTGCATGAAGGAAATATGAAACTAGACAAGATAAACATTTTGAATCTATGCCATAACTTTGTTGGATCCTGGAGGCAAAAAGGGTTCCCACCATCCAAATTCATATTTCGGGTAAGGTGCTGCCCATTTTTCTGGCTTCTCAAACTGTAAGTCGACTGGATTATAAGCTAAAGCTTCTTTGAGACTATCTGCTTCAAAGTTATCTGCTAGAACTCTATCCAATCTAAGCTTCATGAACCTGCCAAAACCATTCTGGAATACTTCAATGCAAGGAACCTAGATATGCCAATGTTCATCGTAAATGTAAACAAGACACTGTGCAAGATATACTTGTTGTAAGCATCTAAGATAGACATAATCAGTGCTTTGTTCATATCATTTCAACAGTAATTTGCTGGCAATAGCACTGTATCAATAAAGCAAAAAAGCAAGATTTGTTTTTATATATTACTTTAGCTTATTACATGTGAATCCCCATATTCTTGGGGCAGTTAATTACAGAATTCATGAAATAGCGGTAAATAGAACTCAAGATACACAAAAACATGCAACTAGTCTAAGAATGATCACTTGAAAAGGAAATAGAGCCTCTTGCAAAGAATTTAGTCTTTTTTTTATGGCTTTGCAATTGTGTGGCACTTGATCTACTCAATATAGAGAGGTCAAACTTTGCATCAGCAGATTTCTCTTGAGAATTTCGAGCTCATACATGGAACACAAATGGGGGAAAGAAGAGAACTAACTTCCAGAATACTGAGTGATGCCAGTGACTCTAAACCCCCAAGTACAAATCATTGTGATAGAGTACATATAAGAAGAAATAGAACATGTAGCTTATACGCTGCAATATGTTATCATGTTTTGAAATGGATGTAGATCATATGATATATATTTCTGTTTCACACAGTTTTGCTCTTTGGTCTAAATTAGTGCTTCTGAGATGAATGCCATTCTTGATATTCTGGTATTGCCTTTGCACTCTTCATCGAAAAACTTTTCAATATACATGCTCCTTGAAGCAAAAACAGTACAAAACCTAATTCCCATGCATATTTGCCTTGTCTAGCATGCAGATGCAGGCAAATATACATGTTCTTATTGCTCCTATAGGCTCTCTTGGTGCAATCTTTGCTACTCTGCCACCCATCTTTGGTGAGTACCAAGGACACTTTCAACATTCCAATTCTCCTAATCAAATTATTTAAACAACTTCGACTTGCAGTACTTAAAAGAAAAAAAAAAAGACTCTTTGACAAGAATTCCACGGCTATAAGTAAGTTTGCCGAGAAGAAATAGATAGCTTGAATCAAACAAATTGAGATTTTTTTTATAAGTAATAATTGTTTCTGATTCACCAATTCTTATCTCTTTCGAGAAGAACAATAAACAATAGTAATGAAAAAAATAATAATATATATAATAAATTATATATATAATTTATTTGTTTTTTTTATATTGTTAAATGTTAAATTATGACACGGGAGCTCCTCTAAGTGTTCCAATCAGCAGAGCTACTCTCGGATGAATTTTCAATGTTCTTGGGGAACATGATGAATCAGAGCACAAGGGACTGATTATCTTTTCTTCTTAGTTAGCTTCCAAAGAAGACAAAGAAGATGGTGTAAAAACTTTTCTGTTGATAATTTAGGTCCTCTAGATACTCGTACATCTCCTATTCATAGATCTATGCATGCCTTTATACAGTTAGATACGAAATTATCAATCTTTGAACCAGGGATTAAAGTGGTGATCTTTTAGCTCCTTATAGCTGTGGAGGAAAAATCGGACTATTTGGGGGAGCTGGAGTGGGTAAAACAGCACTAATCATGGAATTGATCAATAACATTGCCGAAGCTCATGGAGGTGTATCCGTATTTGGCCGAGTAGCTGAACGTACTCGTGAAAGAAATGATCTTTACATGGAAATGAAAGAATTCGGAGTGATTAATGAAAAAAATAATGTGGAATCAAAAGTAGCTCTACAAGGCAAGTTACTGAGGCTTACGTGATCCAAGGGCCATTAGTGGAGACAAGGGCGACAGCAGGCCTCTTAAGCCGCTTGGTGATGTTGGGGAACTTGTCCAAGAACTTGGGCTCCACCACCAGCCAGAAGTCCTGCTCCTTGTTGCGCTCCTCATAGTTGCGCTGCTTCTCGAACAGGAGCTCCTTGAAGTGCTCCTCCTCATCCAGCATGAACTTGGCATTCGCCACCACAAAGTAATACTTCCTCGGCTTCACCTATGGTTTTTATCTCAATCTCAATCTCAATCTCGTGCTAAACTACTAATAGAAGAAAATGAGGTGCTTCTTTGTTCATCAAATTCTTCGAAACAGATTCTAAATCTGTGATATTTGGCAACAGCTCCTGTAATTTTATCTCATTCTCATGAACAAATTCACGGAAGAAGAGGCGCATATCCTTCTCCGCTCAAGAAATTCTTCATAAAAACATTACATTTTTGTGGAAACACCAACTAAACTAATGAAAGAACGAACTTTTTTTCGTTAATGGGCGAGAAAGTTGACTTCTTCTCTGATTTTTCTAGCAATATCGTGGCAAAATTCTTCGGCAATTCATCAAAAATGACGCCGACTTTGCGTAGAACGTAACCAAAATTCCTTTTTTTTCCAAAAAAAAAAAGAGAACTTCTAAAACAAGAGGGCGAGAGAGAGGGGCTGAGAGGAGATAACCTGTTCGGCCGGCTGGGACGAGCCGAGCTGATCGGAGTCGACGGCGACGGCTCTGACGGCGGGGAGGTGGTTGCGCAGGAGGTGGAGATTGGGTCTTCTGCTGGAGGCCTGAAGGTGGACGGAGGTCGGAGGGAGGAGATGCGAGGGTCTCGTCGGGAATATAGCTCGGCCCGCTTGGCTCGGTGCCAAGCCGGCGCACGGTCCGAGGGCAAGAGTCGCGGGAGACGCCATTGCTAAAAGAAAGGAGGAGAGGTGGAGAAGACGTTGGTAGGACGAAAGGCCCTTATCTATAACGCGCCTAAAGTTTAATCGGTTGTGATGCTAAGGACACTTAACTGGGTGTCCCGCACTCAGAGGAACGGCAGATGAGTGTGTCTGGATTTTTGACATTTATATGAGCTTTTTCTTTAGGTGTTTGAGTGCTTTCGCTTTCAATTATTTTGTTTCACATGTATCTCTTTTCTATATACTAGTTGAAGTGCCTGTGCATATAATATATAGAAAAAGAAAAATTAGTTCCTTAAAATACTAACTTCAAACATATGCGTGACCGGCACCCGCTGCTTCGGAATATACGTAAGTTTGACTTCTTTCGGGCCACTCATATTTATCGAAAGGCGAATAGTGTTACTGACTAGGTTACCTTTTATGCTGCAAATCATTCAGGAGAGATTTTATGGAAGAGTCACGAGTCTATTTTTTTTCTCTTCGTCAACTTTTTTTTTCTGACTTTATTGGTTGTACTCATACTCGATCTGTGTGAGTCGTCGTTGTATAAAAAAAAATACATTCCCAGTATAGTTCAAATCTAAATAAATAATTATATTGATAAATATTATATTCTACTTTTATGGCCTTTAATTATGTCCGATAAAAGGCCGAGCCTAGAATTCCATCTAAATTTGACATAGGCTCCCACATTGGACAGCATATTGAGGTATCCCAACCCATCACTAAGCTAGGATCCAACTTGGCGCAGCATGTTTAGTAAATCAAGTGAAGGTTTAGTCTAATTTACATGATAAAATCAATACAAATGCAAAGAGAGAGTCAATATCTTCATTGCAAATTGTGGATATCTACGTAAGAATATGGTTGTTCATGGGTTTACGAAGCCATCCCACTGATAGAGGTTTAATTTAAAATCAACTTACTCGTTACAAGCCAAAAACTCAAAATTCTATGTTTCCTCCTTAAATAGAAGACTGATTAGGAGTCCAACCGATTAGGAAATATTCATAGAAGTCATAACCGTTGACAACATTTAGAATATAGCTATATTTGCGCAAAAAAATGTATATAGTCACTAATCCTCGAGATTCCATTAATGCTAACTTTAGTTTTTGTTGGTTGTAACTGGACTATAGAGACATCATTTATGGATTTCTTAGGTTTCAATCACTATAAGTCATCACTCAACATAAATTATCTTTCAATAAGTTATAGAAAATTGTAAACTTTATGCACTGCATATATTCCACCCGGCTTAATAAGTTGCGAAACAAAGATAGGTAAACTTATGTCTTATGTGAAAATCGCGTTAATGTCGACACCAAAATCTTGAAACCGATTGGACTCTTTCACTTGGAGGAATGTTTTTTTGTTATGATGCAAAAATTATCTTCTTCCTTTTGGGATGGTTATTACGGCAGTAATGCCTAGTAATTCTCGGTCCTTGTTATGCATGATAAGAAAAATGTTTTCTTGCCGAGTGCAAACGACATCCATCCATTTAATTTTGGGCGCCATTTAGACCTGAAGTGAGAAAAAAAAAACTTTTATTTTCATGAAGATCTGGGCTGCCAAGCTTCATTCCAATGCAATCTAGCTGCAAATTAACAGTCTAAAGATTTCTGTTTGGTCAAACTACAATACTTACCATCGACATGGTATCAATTATAACCCTTGTATTTTGTTCGAACTACGGTACTTTAGTATGCGAACTCGGGCTTTCCACTTGCCATAAGAGAGATATCAGGATAATTCATTATACAGCAATTATCCTGCATAGATTACAGCCAAGCAACTATATATGTGGGTGAATCGGATTATGCATCACTAATGACAAACACGAATAAGATTATTGTGATGAGGATGATGCATCCAAATATATAGTTAGTATTAACACCTTATTCCAAATAATTAGTCAAAAATCACAGATGACAACTATTATGCTGGAGTACAAGCAGCCATGGAATCATGAGGCCATCTGTGGTGATTACATTAGTAGAAGAGATGCCTAGTATGTAACTACATCAAAAAGTGATCTTTCCAAGAATTAGTTTGACAAATAGGAACCTCTTCTATCAAACGTCAACAAGGTATATGTCATGCAAGATTTATTTACTTGCTTTACATGGAACTTAATAAAAGTGTTGCAGAATTCTGCTAACATCTCAATATGTTTAAATAGGTGACATTAAAAAGAGTGGGCCCGAAGCATTTGCTCAACTAAGAGAAGATCCATTCTCTGAACCCATGCATGGATATCTGGCTCGTCATCAACTGATGTAACTGATCCACTTAATGGCAGATGGAGCTGATGAAACTTATGTAAGTTCTTTTAAGTAAGAGAAAAAGGACCTCTGTGTACAATTGTAGAAGCTTGCTTTGCCAAGCTGGTATTCGGAGAACCAATAAGGTAACAGTAAATCATGCATTCGGCTTAAGCTTGGTGCAAAAATTTGCCTCCTTTTTAATCAATATGCATCGATAAGAAGGATAGCATCAATATTGGATGTCTATAGCACCTAAATTAGCCAAAAATGGAGAGGGCGAGATCTAGCTAGCTTTTCAAGACGAGTTACAATGCCATCAGGCATTCATGTATACTACCAACAGGGATGGGGATCAAATCATCTACAGTAAGCTTCCGGAGTCTTGCTCCCAAATAAAATAATGAAGATCAAGGCCCCTTTCCCAGTATCCCGTCCAACACTCAACTTCAGATAGAAGGATCCTAAAGCTGGACGACATAAAGTAAACTTTAAGAAGCTTCTAAAGCAAACTTTTGCAGTTCAAACTAGAACAAGTTCCCCAGTTAGAGATTAATAGATTATAATAATGATGATGATCAACAAGGAAGTTTGGCTAGCAGGGAATACTAAAGTAACCTATGAAAACAAGGACAATTATAAATCTAAATTGCACTTGGCAAGCTAGAACAAGGAAACATCACAGTGCTTCCATAACTGGAATAGTTCTTTAAGAACATTACAGTTCCTATGCTCCTGACAATTCCACAATCAACAGTACTCACATATACCATCCAGAAGCAAGCTTGATGGTTAAAATCCTCTAATGTCATCACACCAGTGACCACTGCAACCCCAAAAGCCATAATAATTTAGTGCTCAATCAAATCTAATAAATCAATTAAATCAATTAAACCAACACCACATATTCATACTGTATAGGAATTTAACTTGGCTCGATTGCAGAACATAGCAAGCAACTCAACAATGCAATCGTATTAGGTTTAGACTTTAGTATGTTACTCGTAGCTGAAAAAAATATAGCCTTTGCTCAATTACAACTGATAACAATTCATTCAAGAGCACAATCCAATGTCTAGACTAGTATTAAACAATAAAAAGTAATAATCTTGGATGTAAAATCTCTACTAACTTGCAAACAATCCCATTGCCAAGCTCAGAGCTTTGTCTTATACTTGCAATCCGAGTTCTCCACGGTCCGATTCCGAACATTCACCACAATATCGCACGTAGTATAGGTCTCCATGTGATGCTTGAACACCCCGAGGACCGTCACCCTCCCCGGAATCTCCGTCGTCGTCGTGAACGGCACCGAACCTGAGATCACGTCGGCGTACACGGCCTTGTTGCCGATAAGGCGGCCGGCCATCACGGTGACAAGGACGTCAGTCTGGACCGAGCCACCGGCGGAGACCTCCCCCGGCGGGATGGTGGCCTCGCCGACGAGGGTGCCGCGGTAATAGAGGTCGGCGGTGCCGTCGCCGTACCGGAAGCTGGCGTGGTTGGGGTTGCTGGCCGTAAGGTTGAGGTCGAGAGTGACGTTGAGGTCGACGCCGAGGTTGGGGACGTCGAGGCCGGCGCGGAGGCCGGCGAGGCGGACGGAGTTGACGGTGGTGATGGCGTGGCGGGGCCGGAAGACGGTGAGGCCGAGGACGAGGAGGAGGAGGGCGACGACGATGAGGGCGGCGGCGGAGATCAGGAAGCAGCGCCGCCGCCGGTTGCGGCGGTGGGAGCGGTGGTGGGGCTTGGAGGAGGGGGAGTCCATGGGCGGTAGGGAGGAAGCGAGAGAAATTGGGGAAAGTACGTTTCCCGGAAGGCGATTTCCGCCGTGGATTAGTTCGGGCTGGGCGTTCCGTTGCTCCTGAGGTATTTGGGTGCTGATCGCTGGTTCCGCAGGAGAGGCCCGTAGAAATAATCACGACCGTTCACGTATGATGTGATGGTCTCGATGCAATCACAGCCATCGCGTTACACATGGACGGCATTGATTGATTAACCGGCCTCATAATATAAATGGAGAGGATCAGAGTAAAAGGCTGCGTGGAAAAGGGATTGGTATTATTTAGAGGAATCGGTTAAGATATGCGTTCGGAAGGAACAATTAAGCTCTGCAAGGGACTTCGGTAGTTGCTGCGTTGGTGAGAGTAGGGCGAGCTGTTGATTACCAATAAAAGGATTGGATGTGCATGATAGTCGGATGAAAAGTTGTCCAACTTCAGTTCTCTGGTTGAACGTTTGGAGCTTCAAGTTGAAAGTTTATCCGTTCTTTGCTTCTTTGGTTGAAAGGTGCCAATCATTGTATAAAATGCTTAATATATTTGAATAAATTGTATTTAAGTATTCTTGATAATGACTGCTCATTTGTTTTTATTATCTTAATTATCATGATTGATTCCGAGGATACCAGCTTACCAAGCAAATAAAATTTGTCGGAGACTTGGGTTCAAATTTTATCAAAAAAAAAAGTTGGAGGTATTAGAGGTTTTCGAGAAAAAGCTAGTCCCATTTTGTTATCCTCTTCTTCTGAATCTTTTCTATCAAAAATAGCATCAAAAGAAAATTTGTCTATGAATTTGAAGATAAAAAGCTTAAAATAGAAGAAGTGGAGGAGATAAGCTCTAAATTGCTTAAAACTAGATATGAATGCATCTTAAAACTTCGAAAGAGCATTGTCATAGATGCATGGCAGCATGAAGATGTCCAAGTATTAGTAAAAGATGTGGATGATCAATAATAAATAATAAAATATTTTTTATTTTTTCCAAGGCTAGTCCCATAGATAGGATATGCAATGTAGCTTGTAAGAAAATACATGTTTCGCTTTACAAATTAGAAATTATAAAGAAACATATGTTAATATGGCTTACAATGGGCCTAGTCAATTCGTGTTGATGAAAAAATAACATAAACAGTTATTCCCTAGCCCTAAACATATCTTATATTTGGGTTCATTGAGCTTTTCTTTTATAATTTTGTATCCAATCGTAGATTATAAAAAATTTTACCCTCCATCATGGGGGTGGTAAAAACTCTCAATCATGAAGAATCATAGCATACAAAGCTTTTTAACATTTCGGTGAGCAACCTGGTGATTGCATGCACCATGATAGAAGCTAGTAGGCTGCGTATATGACTTTTAGATCGGTGATTTAGAAAATTAAGTATGATCCTTAAGACACAATAAATTTTTCTGGACTTTGGGGCGATTCAAGCTAAGATTGCAAGGATAGGATGATGTTCTTAAACCATCCTTTCTACTTGTCACAATAACCAACTAGGTTGGCTTGTAGCCTAACCTAGATTTATACAGGTCACTATTGTTAGAGCCTTTATTTTATTTCATTCCATTTTGTTTCTTTTATTCCCGGTCGTCCCTGGATGCAGCTACGTTTGGAAATGGGCTCGACAAAAAGTGGGCTTGCCTAATTTGAGCAATGGAGTTGGATTTGGGCCAAACAAGTTGGGCTCTATACAAGTTAGGCTCAGCTTTTAGTCTCATCAGTTTGAGCGGCCGAGGACATGACTCAGTTCTGACCCAAAATTTTACATAAACATACTACTTTCGTTCTAATTGCTGTAATTCAAACAGAGTTTTTTTTTTCTTTTCAGAGAGAGAAAGAACGTGAATCATAGTCACTGGAAAACATGTTTTACATTTTTATTTTTGGAAACATGCAAGTACGTAGCATGCACCATGAAAAAAATTATGGTAGAATATATGAGGTCATGTACGGACATGTGTTTAGTCCCACATCGGTTATTCGCTGGAAAGATCTTGGGTATTTATATAGGATTAAGAAATCCCAATAATATCTTATGGCTAGCCATTTTAGGTGAGGTCATGAGTTGTTACAAATGGTATCAGAGACAGATCTATTAGGGCTGACCATAAGCTACATGTGGTGTTTGTGATTAGATTTGAATGGATTTAAATTTTTGGCCTGACGAGGATGTTAGGGGTTATACAGGATCAAGAAATCTAAATAAGAATTTCCGACTAGCTATTTTGGATAACATCTTGAAAAAAATGTTAATCATCCTTTTATATGTTACATTGATTTTGCATCCATTTCCCACAATAGCAACTATCTACAAAATAATTATGTGATGCCACGGGGGCTTGATCTAGGCACATAGAAATGTCCACGATGATTAGATCAAGTTTATAAGATACTAAATTTGATAAACAAAAATATCTTACATAAATATCTAGAAAGCCTCCACAACACTTGGTACGCTTTGAGTTTTAAGAATGCTGCTTGTCCCAATATTTATGCGTCAACTTAGTATGCATGGTGGATATTAGATCAAGAGTTTTTGGATTTACTTGTTTTAAAACTAAGAACAGGAGGAAGACTAGTCTACAGTAGGGCAAGGTAGGATATAAACCTAGCTAATTAGTATATTAATTATTTTTGTAATGATAGCATCTTCAACATAAAAACCATTTTAATTAGATAGATAGTGACTTTGATCAAAATTTAAAAAAACAAAATTTAAATAAAATAATAAAAATAAGAATGGGAGTGCACCGGCTATCTCGACACTCGGTACTCTATGATATTATTCAGACACTGATGTGCGCATGCAGGAGCATAGAAAGGAGAAATTATGTTTTGGTATGATATACCCTATTTATCAAACGCCCGTAAATAGAAAGGAGCTTGCAGAGCTACATGGTGCATGCTGAGTAGGATATAATACCTCGAGAGAAAAGGGGAGGATAGGTTCATGTATGTGAGGCAGAAAAGAGAGTATAACGAGAAACATTTACAGGGAAGGCACACGGAATCAGAGAACTTTCCATATTATAATTTATAATATCGTACAATAGACAACCATGGTAACATTATGCTATAGGTTGGTCTCAAGTATATGATTCATACCATGATTTAAATAAAGTTTAATGGGCACTTCCATTCATTTCAAGAAGATAGAGCCAAGGAAGCACCTGATGTCTTCCATGGCTTGAAAGCAATCTTTTATTTCATTAGTACCCAAGGTTTAGAAAATGATCCACGTGCTGGTTTGAAATGGATCTTGCTGTTGCGTCTTAACAAGCGCATGCTGCGCCCGATCAAAAATTATTTGTGGACTTAGTCATTCAAGATAACATAGCATTCACAGACTACTATAGGAGAGTGGCGCCCATCAGGCCACATACGTCTACAAAAAAGCAAATAATACAGTTGATTGGGTTGCCTCCTATGCGGCCCATCATTTCGAAGGATGGAGCGTGATAGTGTGTCGAATTCTTTATCTATTCTGTTATTTTCTGATTTTATTGGCCACATTCATATCTGTAGAGTGTGGACCGCTGTTGTAAAAAAAAATAAATAATAACACAATTTGTCATATACATTCCGCTATCTTCCCTGCCTAGAAATTTATTAATTACTAACAATAGCATCTATTGGTTTGTCACCTGAGTAGATGAAATATCAATTCAAGTTGTCCAGTTCCTTGGGGTTGTCATTTTTGTATGCATCTACGTAATTACGTGACTATCATAAATGCCATTAATTAACCAATTGAATCCAAAAATTTTAAACCTATGAATAATGGGTTAACAGGTTTTACACCCCGTTTTGTATAATCCGGACCACATACATGAAAAAATCTGTCAAAAAAAGCAAATAATTAATTTGAAGAGGATTAATTCATAAATCATCCATTGCACTCTTTTATTTGGAGGATCATCAGAGCTCTCGGCTCTTTTAAAACCATTCATGTCTGTAAAAAATTTAGAAGGTGCTTTCTAGAAATCCTTTCCCCCCGTTCCTTTACAGCTCCGAAAGCTACCGATTGTTGGATACAGAATTGATCAAACACTAAATCATACCGGACTCTACAATAAAAGTTAGATCCGATCTTGAAGAGTCAATTTCAAACCTCTTAATCGGCCTGATTTTCTCTTCTCCTCTGTTGTTATAGACTAAGCGCAATATAATTTTGTTGGCCATCTGGCTCGTGATCAGCTTTAACCAGATGTTGTTACATCAGGATTGTTTAATATACCCATCTAAACAAAAAAATCATAATCCTGAATTTGGATACTATGTTAATTGATTAATTAACTCCACAATATGAATTGAAATAAAATGAATAACAATTCAGATTAGCATAAATTCAACAATGGCAGCGTTGATGCGACATCTAATGAGATCTATCTCATGCAACAAGAGGATCCTAATCGATATTAATGAGACTTCAACCTTCAACTAACATGATCATATATTGTTTATAACAAGTGGGGGCCTCTTGCAGGCAATAACAGTGCAGCTTCATTATGCCAGCAAAATGACCCTTCTTTCACCGTGCACTCGTGACCCATTAAACTCAAGTCGGCACAAGAAAAATATTACTAGGATCAGGTTTGGTCTTGCAAGCTTCCCTCGCGCGCGTGGAGGGCTGTCTAACCGTTGGGTGATAACAACCACGCATCCGCAACCGGTAAGTTCGGACATGTGAGCCGGTGGAACGACCGGTCCGCGAGCGTTTGGTTGGTTGCATAACTGGTGGGGAGTTTGAATAGCCGGTGACGGAACCCCATTCCCCCTATATTTATTTCTGTAATCTTCTAAAAGTTCAGATTTGTATGAATACCCTCTTCAAATTTATATTTATTTCTGTACCTTCATAAAATACTATTTTTTTACAAATGCCCTTAATATAATGGTTCTTCTAACACCATTAATAAAAACTATATTTACTTTAATTATAAATAAAATAGAATTTTAAAATTACTTTTTTGTCTTCCATCACAATCATAAATGTTTCTTTTTTTTACGTATCTATGTACTAAGGATATTTTAGTTATTTTAATTTGATACCGTTAATTTTTTAACAGCATTAGATAATGTGGATATATATATACAAAAATAAAAAAGAAAAAGAATAGGATAGTAAAACAAGTGTTTTATGAGGATATGCATGCAAATATTAATTTTGAAAGAATATTCATGCAAAAAAATTTTTTTTTCTTCTTATAAACCGAATAAGTTCTAGCATAACTACATTCAATAAAATAAAAAAAAAAACAACAACATAGAAAGGCCTTTTAGACGTCATAAATTCAACCACTAACGTATTGAACAACATATCAAGCAACCCAATCGGCCGTCATTATTTTGCTGGCGTCCTTTCAGCCCTCACTCCCCCATGATCTAACTAACAAAGATGAGACATGCGGTCTCTGAGATAAAACTGAAAATGGGGCTGGCGTTATCGAAAACTATGGGAAAAAACAAACATCTTGCGAGGACCGGCAAAACAACCCCGACTAATGTCCAAGAGGATTGTTTAAAAGAGTGGCAGCTACAGCATCAAAACAGCTGATCTCATGTAAATGGTATATATATGAATCATGTAAATAGATGTATGCATGTAATAGTTGCCAGTGTTACTTCACCATGTAACAAATGTAATATAGTGAAAATTATGGTTGTCCTTTGTCATTTATGCTAATTATCTTATTAAATAAAAATGTTTTAATATAGTTATTAGCTTATCATTGCTTGAAGTCTCTTGTTGCATTTAAGGCTAATTACCATTATGAATTATCCACTTTTGTATGGAGTTTTGATAGAAGCCATGTATTATTTGCCAGAGAATTCAATCAAAAAGTATTAAGTAGATTGGCTTTTTTGTTTTTGGTTATTACCACAATCATTAATAATAGTTATAAGGATTTTTTTTTTTTTTTTTGAGAGAGAGAGAGATAACAATGTTTTTTGAATAGATAGCAAGAGGTATGAAACAAACATGCCATTTTTCCACAAAAGAGTTGCAAAAGTGTGTGGGTAGGTGAGTCTTTGATCTGCCATTCAGCTGCATTCTTCTTTTCCTCGATGACGATGTTGGATTTTTACTTTAAGCACATCGAATGACACAATAGCATTGTGGGGCATTGCTCTCGAGATGTCGCACAATGCCACTTTCATTCTTGGGCATTGCATAAACGGATTGGTGCAATTTATCACCCTATAAATAAATAAATAAAATTATGACATGATAATTTTGTCAACAATGCGAAATTTATAATTCCCATGATGATATTATTCTTTTATATTTATTATTTTAGGGAGAACCTTATTAGAATCTAATGTATACTAATGCAGTATCATAATGAACATTGATGATTGACCAGATTTGGAAGACTAGGGTGTTGCTGCAAATTTAGGATTCGCTTGGTTCACGAGGAAGAAAAAAAAGGATGGTCAACGGAAAATAATAAAAGAATCTCTTGTTTGGTTGGAGTTTTCAGAGGAGAGAGACGTAAAAGTAACATTTCCATGATTTCTATATTCATGAAAAATAAAAACTCATGAGGGAGATGGAAAAACTACATTTTCACCGGTTGGAAATCGAAAATTACTTTTAACCATCAAAATTTATGGATAAAGTTTTTCTCTTTATTAAGTATATAATAGATATTTCATACAACGTTCTCAGAAAAATAGATGCTCAACCAAACATAAGTCAGTCTAGAAAAAATATTTCGGTCATAAAAAATTCTTTCTAAGAACCAAACGAATCCTTGAACGTAAATCTTCTAACTGGTGGCGGAACATCAATGATAACGACGGCTATGTTTGTAATGAATCCTTCAACGGAATGCCCGATAGCAAAACAAGAAATGGCCCCATTTGATGTTTGTGGTGAAGAAGATATGATCCACCCATTTTGAAAATTTTAATTTCGCGAGCGCCGCCTTTGAGTCCCAGGGCCGGGTCGTTGCGGGAATTCGTCTTTCTTGAGACCTCGCATTCAAAGCGAAGCGCCCAAGTCAGCACGGCGGCAAACGAAATGCCGGGTCAGGAGCGGCTGCCACAGTTTGAGCAACGCAGTGTGAACCCAAACATTGACCCTCCAATTTCTTCTACATATGAAAATTCCCAATAGTTTATCTCTTTTTAAGATTTTTCATTAATCTAGAACGGTGCATCTTATGCCTCATAAAATTACTTTTTGGTCAAGCAAGCACTGTTGAATCCAGGAAGCTATCACCTCGCACCTTGATGTCATTTGTTTGGAGGTAATTGGCTACCAAAGAATCATACATAAAAATTAACTCCCAAGACAACTTTAGGGAGTGGTATCGATTAAAAAAATATGGATAATGCTGGGATAACGCACAATGCTAACCTTATGAATATAATGAATTTGATACCGGAAGTTTAGCATGTTTACAACCATTCATTTTATTCTAAACATGAATTAAGTGCACCCATGAAAGTGTTTCAAGTATCATTTCAATGGCAATGCTCTTGCATTCAACGGACATGTTTTAAAATTATTATAATGATCATAATAAAATATTCCAAAGTAAAAATAAAATAATACTATCGATTTTGATGACAGCTACTCCGATGAACTCATGGATAAAATTTTTTTTGAGATTCGCTAGGATCCAAATATCATTATATTAATAGTCATGACCATGCCCATAAGCTAGTTCAAACTACTATAGCAGCCACACTGAGTTAGGCTCGGAGCCAGTCATTATTAGTTTGTATTGTGTGTATCGACTCATAGTAGTCACTTAATTTCTTACATTCTAGTAACATTATTTTTATATGCAGCAACAACTGAATTATAATTATATTAAAATAATAAATTGGTAAAAGGGCCAAGGTATGCCTATATGTCAAAGTTCTTAATCAGCCACGTTAAAATTTAACATACAAAGCGAAAAAGACATGCAAAAAAAACAGACCAAACTACACGTCAAAGACTTTTTTGGTTGTATTACTAAAGAGAGAGATTTTTCGCTGTAACACTGATGCAGGTCATAACCGTCATCAAGCATACATGAATTAGTTATTACAGATGCAGCTCGCTGTATAATTTCTGGTATTATTATTATTATTATTATTATTATTATTATTATTATTATTTTGATATGCAAAAATAAAATGGTAATTTCAGAACATAATTATATAAAAAAATTTAAATTATTTAAAGATTTTTAATTTTATTTTGAACTTTAATTTAGTATAATTACTTGAGCTCTGGCTATTAATTTCATCTGGTTGCCGATAAAATTATCATGGTAGAATGTGAAGCATCATTTTTTTCTACCATATAAATTATTATTTAAAATTATATAATAAATTTATCATGCAGGTAAAATTTATAGCTCAAAAAAAAAATTTAAAAGTTTGATAATCCTATTACACTAAATTAGGGTTCAGGCGGAAATTGGAAGCCCCCAAATAGCTTTTTTTTTTTTTTTTTTTTTGCGTGATTACTCCTGGAGGGGAAAAAAATGCAAGGACCCAGATATTCGGCACGCGTCACGAGGTCTCATCCAACGGTCAAGGACGTCAGCACCTGGTGGGGCCCAACACAGATGGTCCCATAAAACCCCTGGGGACCTTACTCTAGTTTTCTCTTCCCTCTCGGACGCTTTCTTTTGTGCCTCTCTTCTTCCACCGTTCCGTTTATCAGCGAGCAGCGCCCCCGCGACGGGCGGAGCGGACCAGCGAGCGCCGGCGGAGGCAGTGGAGATGGCTGTGGAGGATGAGGCGGAGGATTTCGGCGTTGGGGACCTGGAAAGGCGGGTGATGGCGGCGGTGAAGGCGTCGGAGGAGCGTGGGGACCCGCTGCTGGCGCGGGCGGTGGAGGTGGGCCGGTCCGTCCGGGAGAAGGGGCTAGGGTTCCCCAGCCCGGAGCTAGGGCACGTCCTTGTCTCCAATCTTTGTTTCTCCCACAACACCCCTTCCCTTTGGAAGCTCCTCGACCAGGTTATGGCCTCTCGCCTTATCTACCCACTCCACGCCCTCGCCCTCCTTGCTCGCAGGTTTGCCGATTTCTCCTTCTACTTCCCATCCAATTCTCTTTTCTTATTCTTAGTGGCTGATTTTCTTTGCTATACTGGACTCTTGGTGCTGGATTCAGAGTTATTCCTCATCGCCGGGCACAGCCGGAGGCCTACAGGCTGTACTTGGAGCTCTTGAGTCGATATGCGCTGTCGCCTCCTTTGGTGGAGGCTGGGCCTTGCAGAGACAAGTAAGTTATTGGCTTCTTATTGATAAATTTTGGTTCAGATAGTAATATTCCTCCTTGCTTATATCGCCATAGATGGGAAGAAGGTTTTTTGTCTTTCCAGAAGTGATCTTTTGTCGTGGATAAGCTATTTTCGAAAATAAAACTAGGGTTCGAGTCAGTTATCTCTAGTCGGGGAGCATATCAAGAAGCATGGCAAAGTAAGGTCCTGAAAAGTATTTTCTTATATGAAGTGGGAATAGGGGAAAGAGGTATGGATCCAACTCTCGATATTTTTAGACTGCTAGGGGTCTTGAAGAAAATGCCAATTGAAGAGGAAAAAGACTAACGAAGAGATGTCTTTGTACGGCTTAGAAACTTAAAGAAGATGAATAAAACAAAGAAACTTAGTACAAGGAAGGAGGGTTCTATATGAGCAGAGTTCTCATGTTCTAAGTGTACGAGGGTTCACGGTATAAACAGAGAGGCAGAATAATTTCAACACGCGCAGACACATATATATTCATGCATGCATGCATGCATGTATGTATGTCTCATGATCACTGCTTTATGTAAGGGTAATTTTACTTCAGGACCCTTATTTAAGTTAACTTGTTTTCTGCCGTGACTGCTGGTTGTCACATTTATATTTTCATGCTCCGAGTTAACCAGATTCAGAATAGATTTGGATGGAGAATGCCATTTTTGCACCAGTTGGTGGACAATCACAGTTGTCTAATCTGTGAATTAGAGGTTGGTTAACTTTCAGCCGCTTTATCAGAGGCTGGCTTGGTCATCATGTAAGTGTGTGGGATTTGGCGCAACACTCTATCCTTTGAGAATTTTGTGCTTTTAATGTATGCTCTTGAGATGGTAGAATTTATTGGCAACAAGTCCTTGCTTTTCACAAATGTAGCAAGTCTATCTTTTTAGAACGTAGGGATCCTAGACTTGGGCGTAGGATAATTGGTTTCTGTTCTTTAGAAAACTGGACCTGAATTAGGGGTCTATTTGTTGCTAAAACTTTATCCCAGTCACTCTATTTTAAATCACTGCCCTGAAGTACTCAAAAAAAAAAAAACTTGCTTATTTTTAAGAAATGCATCATATTCCTTAGTGATGTAGGCTTTTTACTAATAACCAGTGTCTGTAACTTGCCCACTTGTTCCACACCACATTGAGTAAATTGTAGTGAGATAACTTGTTGGATACACCTAGCAGCCACCAGCATCTTTGTGTTTGATGTTATCATATGATGCATTTTAATAATGTTTCTTTAGCCCATATTGACAGGTTTTTCGCAATTGCTACATCTAATTGTGGAATGGTTGATGTAATGGTGCTTTAAAATGCAGCTAGGATATGATGGCATTGAAATCAATCATGTTTCTTGAACTTAGCATGACATTCAGCTTTGTTAAAGTTGCTTAGAGTCTCTTTAAGGGAAATGCTTTGACCAAGAAGAAGCTTTAAACAAGTATTCATCTATGTGAATTGTATTTGGCACTCGGTCAAATTTTCAAAGACTGTATCTACTCTTTCTTTTCACATGGTTGAGGATTGGCATGTAAGTGGAACTGCATATTCACCTCTAGAAGGGGTTTTGTGGTATATGCTATATAAGAAAACCTGTTCTCATTTTAGCTGACTGCAGCTTTCCTCTGCCTGTGCATTTTTGCTTATATCCTCTTGACACTGTATGGGAACTGCATGCTGATATTGGAAAATAATATATCATGCTCATCAATTGTTCAGCTACTGGCTACCTCCTTCATATTTGTTTGACCCAGAAATGCTTAGCATTCTAGTTAAAATGGGTTCCATAGCTGGTGATCACTGTGTCTTGTGACTGATTGATCCTATGCAATAATTACTCTGTTTTGCAGGATAGTTAAATCTGTTGATGATTCTCTACAACTTTCACGTACATATGGGGTTCACCAAATGGATTTTGGACATGCAGTAGTTTTGTCCATCTTGAGTTTCATGACATGTTTGATCGACTGCACACTAGAAGACTGTGGCTTTCAATTGCCGTTCAGAGATAAACATGGAAACTTTTATGCTAATGAAGGACATCAAGTTATGGAGATAGATGTTAAAGAAAGTTCAGATGAGAGGCGGAACAGGCATCGTGAACAGCTACGTGGAACTAATGCTCTTTTGGCTATAGAGGTGGTTGGGAAAATTACTTCAAATAAAAAGGCCAAAGTTTTTCTCCGTCTCTTCTATCTCAATATGTGAGTCTCTCTCTATATCTCCCTCCCCCCCTCCTTTCCTCCCCATAGTATGTGTGATCACTATGGCAATTTGAAACTTATATCTCTTTAGCTATTTTTTTTCATTTTAGTTCATAATAGGACTTGGTATTATCGCTGCATATGTGTAGTATTTTATTAATAAAGTGGGAAAGGGGACTGGAACATTGTTTTGGATGACAGAAATGGAATTATGACCTCCATGAATTTAAGTATATGGACTAAATAATGTGTATATGTCATGGAAACAACAATTAAAGATGCTAGAACACTCAAGTTGTAGTTGGGCAAGGTGACCAACTTTATGGTTATGTATAAGAGCTAATAACTCTACTGAATTTCTCGCATACTGTACGTGACTCTGTACCGATCATGCATTCGTACAGTACGGTCACCCCTGTTCTGGCACATGGTATGTCGTTAGATGTAGCACACGATTTATGTCATGCTGGTCTGGGAGCATACTGAGCCCCTATGATGTACTGGGTTGGTATGGTTCACCTGGTAGCTGCTGGTATCTATTGACCTTCCTATCTACTATCTACTACATTATAATGGGAAAACTGCGGAGTCTGGCTTGCTGCTGAACTTCAAAGCCCTCACAAATGAATGGATTCAATTTAATATTTCAACTTTTTGGAAAACCACAACTCCTTTGAAGATGTGCATCACACATGCCAAATTCTAGATTTATATAAGGCAAACAGGCTAGGGTGGCTGGACATGTATGTTCGAGGCCATGAGGCCCTCCTTCTGAAATGCATTTGATTCTTTACCAAATATACCTACTTTACAGCCACATTATCTTTTTTATTTTATGTGCACTGTGTTCCTTTTTTTTTTTTAAAAAAAAGAAGCAAATTGACTAGAAATAGGAGTATTTTTGTTAATTTACATGAATCACTTATTGTAAGGCAAGATGTTTATACTATACATTTAATGGTTGACGAGTTCACAGCCACTTATCAGCAGAAGGGCATGTCATGCACATGCAAATGGGTGTGTGGGCATATGTGCTATGCACAAACTGTTGGAAGAGCTGGACGGTAGACTTGTTTAAATAGACCCAAAGATTGACTTGTAGGGTCCTACCCTCCAAAGGGCATTTGCATGGTTACATTCCAAAACATGCAATTTTGTGCTTATGCCTGACTTCAACCTATCATGGATGAGGTCCTGCTCTTTATCCTATAACAAAGAAAAAGAACTTATCTCCAAACATGCCCCTTGGGCATAGGTATGAATATGACAGCTAGGCCGAGTTCTTTGCCTCTTGCCACTTCAAACCTGCATATATTAAAATGTAATATATAATTATAGCAAGAAGAATATTGAAAATCACATGTGGATTTTCTCAAACAGAAACAATTGATGCCTATAGGAACTCATAAAATGTCTTTCTTGAAGGCTTAGCGTGCAGTCTGTGTTAAATGAGCACCCATTTGTTTTGACTGACTTTTTTAGATGAAGACATGCCCTTAGTCATTGTCTTTAGAGAAGATCATGCCATACAAGGTTCAATGAGTGAAACTGCATATTTCCTTCCAATTTATCTCCATTTGTCCTCTTGCATTGTGCTTGGTGATGATCATAAGAATTGATTGTGCCATATCACTTATCCGAGACTGATTGTGGAAACATTTAATGGTGTCAAAGATAAAGACAAATGGCTATTGGTTTGTTTAAATTACAAGGAGAAGGCTTTACTTAGCTTTATTTCTCCTGTTGTTTGTATCTCTCAGTATAAATACTGGGAGATAAATGACAAACACAATGACACATTGCAATCTGAATTTGTATTCAGCATGTGGTTTATCTTTATGAAGAGCTTTTGATCCTTTTATTCTTTAATCTGTCTTTTTGGGTTCAGTTTTCCTCATCCCCTTTGTTTTTTTTTTTTTTTTTGATAGAACCTATCTACATCCTCTTTTTCTCTCACTCTGTAATTACCATAAAATGTGCTTGTGGTAAAACGGACATTTGACTGGAAGAATTATATTTGAACATATTTCCCTATGTCATATGAGATACAGATGTGAAACATGACTTATAATTTTCTTCATAATGATTACTTTTCTTATGGGCCAGTTCTTGTGATTCCATTGTTTGTCATCCCAAGTGGATCCATATTTCTCTGTAACCTTCTCCCATACTGGGGAATTCATACATTTTGTAATCTGCATGAGAGCTCCTAACTTAACATGGCAATCCCTTTTGTGGTTACTTGGCCATTCTTAAAAGTTCCAGCGAAAAGCAGATTCTGCTAACTGTGCTACATCCGATGCTTCGAAAGTCTAATTTATGTTGTTGAAAGAGAAGATGAATCTGATATTTTGATTTCCCTGCTCTTGTGTTCAGATATATGTGCATAGAAGATTTCATTATGTATGATGGATTTTCAAGTGGAGTTACTAATAAATGTTTGCTTGCAAGCGTAGGCCTGAGAAGTTCAATGATCTATTGGAGAGACTGCAGTTTATTGAATCGCATAAATCAGCCTCACAAGCTTTACTATCTGCAAATCATATATTAGATAGCTTGTCTGCGAACATACAGAAGGCTATGGACTGGGAATACAAGTTAAATAGACATCAGCATCTTGGAGTTCTGTTTGATGATGGGCCCAGTAGCTTGCTCTCATGCCACATTTTTGGCGCCAGTAGGGATGCTTGTTGGATTACTTTTGACATGTTTATGGAGAATGCAATGGATGGGAAGCAACTCCATCCTATATCTGCCATTGAAATACTTACAGGTGCTTGTTGCTGACAGTTTTCATGGTCTTCCCATTCATGAAATTTTAGGCTATTCCATAACAAAAGTGACGTTTATTCTTCTTTTGATCAGAGCTGACCAAGTCACTCAAAGTAATGAATCAAGCAAGCTGGCAGGAGACATTTCAAGCTCTCTGGATTTCAGCTCTTCGACTTATACAGCGAGTTGAGATAGTTCTCTCTTTGTGCTTGTTTTCCTCCATAGCAAAGAAATTTGTTTAAATAATCTATTAATCTATTTGTCAATAATTGTTATCCTTGCTGTCCACAAGCAGGATCGTGAGCCTCTGGAAGGACCTATACCTCATCTCGATGCACGACTTTGCATGCTATTATCTATTGTTCCTTTGGCAATTGTTCCTCTTGTGAAAGATGAATATGAAATGCCTTCTCTTATAAACAATGGCATAACCAGAAGCTGCGTAAAGGGAACTGAAGGAAGCAATTTTGCTTCTAAAAAACATGGATTAATATTCTCTCTTCAGGTTTTAGGACAGTTTTCTGGGCTTTTATCACCTCCTCCATCAGTGGTCAATGCAGCTAATAGTGCAGCTTCAAAAGCAGCAACGTTCATTTCTAATTTAAAGACCGGAAGTGGTAACCTTGGTGCTCCCAATCGCAACGATTCTTCTGTAAAAGCAGGTTAGATTGTTTTGTAAGGTTGACTTATTTGCATCTATCTTTGTTGAAAATTGTAGTAACAAAACAAGACAAATATCTGGATTAACATGACTGTTCACTTGGTCATGGAGTCGGATTGCTTTCTGTCAGTGAGTAAGCTTTTATTAGACCTAAAAATAAAAAGAAATGAAAGAAATGGAAACATGATAACATTGGTCTAGAAAAAACCATGAATGAGTTAGCTGCCTTGACAAATCTTGAAGGCTTCCTTTATATCTTTTCTTTTCCTCTAGATAATTCTAGCATGAATCTCTGTTGGTTCTGATTGATATAACATTTTTGCTCTGTGACAATTTATCCATATTAGTAGATCTATACAGGAAATTACAAACTCAGATATAACTGACTTGGTCATGGAAAAAATATATTCTTGCCAAGGCAGTGAAATTCATCAATTGATCAACCAACGTACTGGTGAGAAGCAAAACTCTCTTTAATCTCTTTTGCAATTGTAAAGCTTGCAAACCATGCGGGCTTGGGAGATAAGTGGAATTTTTTTCTAAGAACTGTATTTCCTCTAGGTTCACAAATTATTTTATGCCGTGAAGCACCTAATTCTGTTTCTTGATTAGCTTTTTGAAAGCTCTTTTTGTAGGCTAGATAATATAATGAAACCTATTGAATGCAATTTTTTGGACATTGGGTTAAAAAAAGCAAGAGAAGAAACACAAATTCTAAGAGATAATGCAGCTTTGGTGTGTTGATAATATTACATTCTGGATCTTTGACAAATCATTCATTTTTGTAATACTTACTCAATATAGATAGCATAAACCTTCGGTTAGGGTTAAGGTATATACCGCATATTATGCCTCATGGAGCTATTATATCATTAGGAGAACAATAGCTCTGCTTTCCCTTAGAGCACTTTGGCCGCAATCTATTGTGTTACCTATTCTCTCTTAAATACTCTCTGGACAAGTTCTAAGCACTGGCTTGTGCCGAACCATTTATTGCTTTTGCAGTTGGAAACATGCTGCATCTTATAGTTGAAGCCTGCATTGCAAGAAACTTGATCGATACATCTGCCTACTTTTGGCCTGGCTATGTGGTTCCATTGACACCATCAAAGGATTCACTGTTAGTTCAAGAGTCCCCTTGGTCAACCTTTATGGATGGAGCTCCACTAAACAGTTTGCTTAAAAATGCTCTTATGGCATCTCCTGCTACGAGGTATTTAAAAGGAATCCTTACAAGATTGATTTGGTAAACATTAGAAGTGCATGATTCTGTTTTTGGACTTCTAACTGTGCATATAGGCTGTTTTAGTGATCTTATGGTTGTATTTTTGGATTTACGATTTTGGTGTCTGCTTCAGTGTAGTGGAACTGGAGAAATTGTACCATATTGCACTAAATGGATCAGAAGAAGAAAAATCAGCTGCTGCAAAGATTCTATGCGGCGCATCCCTTGTTCGTGGCTGGAATATTCAGGTGGGACAGTTGCATACTGTTGTTATTATGGTATGCTGTACCGATTGGTACCGGTCGGTACCGGACGTACCGTATCCGTACCGATGGATACCGGTATCGGTACGCCAATGTCGGTACGCCTGGCGTACCGCATACTGTACCGTACCGACACTCGGTACGCCTATACTAATGCGGCAACGGTACGGGGTTCGGTACCGGTACGGCGAACCTTGGTTGTTAATGAAATGTGGCCTTCCAAATTGAACTCTAGTAGTTGTATGGTAAACATTATACTTTCTAGTTTTTTTCCTCAGATATATAAAACTTCAAATCATCCAAATTAGTACTTGATGATTTCACCTTAATATGCCTTATAGTTATCGACATCTTCTGGCGATTTCACCTTCAATCATCTCTTATCTATCCTTGACATCTGAGACATTATGCTGTTCGGAGCCTCCTAGGGCATTGATGCAGTAACTGCACTGGTTGATGTCCTGATTTTTTTTGGAAGCTTTAATCTTTTGCTATTAACTTGATATTTCCTGTTAACCCAAATCTCTTTTATGTTTCAGGAGCATGTGGTGCGCATTGTGGTCAAGCTACTGTCTCCACCTGTGCCTCCTAATTCTTCGGTATCTGGAAGTGGGAGTAATTTAATCGGTCATATGTCTATGCTCAGTGCTATTTTATTTGGTGTTTCTTGTGGCGATGTTATTCATATCCTCTCTTTATATGGTGTGGTAAGTAGGCAATACATGCTATTGTCATAATTCTTCATCATTTTTTAGTTTGATTTGTTTTATGATGCTTCTCTCAGAACTAAAGTCTTACACAGAAATGCATAGAACTTTTGCTGCCTTTAGGTTGATGAATTATTCATGTGTATTCTCATTCATTGTTTAGCTACAAAATATTTCATGCAATATTTTTTAACGTGTGGCGAGTTCAGATACTCGATGTAGATGTCATCTTTCCATGAATTTAATTTGCATGTTATATTTCACTCCTGATAAGCAAATGATTTTCAAATTCTGACAGTTAGGTGTTATGTCATCCACCTTTTTTTCATTTCTTGTGCTCATGTCAAGTGATTCTACCCAAAGAGTTGGGGCAACTTATTGTTCTCTTGCAATTTCTTCTTCTTCTTCTTCTTCAGTTGCATAGATTAATGCTATTTGCAGATTCCAGATGTTGCAGCCGCTCTGATGCCACTTTGTGAGGCTTTTGGGTCACTACCGCCCCCATTCAATCATAGATCAAGCATCTCTGATGAGACTTCTGTTTATGCAGTCTTCTCATGTGCATTTCTCTTTCTTCTTCGCTTATGGAAATTTTATAAACCTCCTCATGAGCACTGTTTGGCTGGTCGCGGAGGCCCTGTCAGTTTGGAATTGACTCTGGACTATCTCTTATTGATGCACAACAGTCGCATTGCTTTGCAAAATTCTAGTGCTATCGGTAGGGTGGGAAGTATTACAGATCCATTTCAGTCAACACCCAGTCAGCCAGTGTATATCGACTCATTTCCAAAGCTGCGTGCTTGGTACTTTCAGAATCAAGCTTGCATAGCCTCGACTCTTGCTGGCCTGTGCAATAAAAATCCAGTTCATCAAGTTGCCAATAAGATTTTGAATATGATTTATCGAAAAATGCCTAAAGCTGGAAGTGTTTCTGGTAATCCTTCGTCAACTTCCAGTAGCAGTATAAGTGGATCCCCCATGAATGCAACAGAAGATGCTCATCAAAGGCCCACACCAACTGCATGGGAGTTTCTAGAAGCTGTTCCCTTTGTTCTTGAAGCTGTATTGACTGCATGTGCCCACGGAAGGCTTTCATCCCGGGACTTGACTACAGGTTGGATGCATTTTAGGCACAGCTTTCCTTGGATATTATATATTTACTGATCATTACACAAGATAATAGAAAAGTCTAAAAAGAGTATTTTTTGCTCCTCCAGTTATTTGATTTATATATGAAATCTATGATGGGTGAGTAGTATTGGCCTGGAGCATGTGATCAAATGATAAGGACAGTAAGGAATGCTCGTTCTTTGAGCAAGACTTTTCTTGCTATGCTTAAAGAATATATCGGCCACATGCTGCACGGTTGCAGTAAGTTTTGGAATCTCTTTGTTGTAGGAGCCTGTGAAGATGTCATATGACAGGCTGAAACTGGTTTTCAATTAGAATGTTGACAAAGTGCTTATATGGGAGAGCGGCTTGGATCAGTTTATGTCTTGCTTAAATTTATAACCAACGGCATGAGTTTGTCCACATTTGTCCTGGCGTGCATGTCCAAGTATCTGGATTGAAAGGTTCTTTTCTGGGGAGATCTTAAGGATGTTAGATGTAAATGAAAGCGCGAAACAACTTCTGGTGTCATAGCAGTGTTGTGATGTCTCTAGATTCTTGTCTAAAAGAATAGGTGAATTTGAAGTGACTAAATTTATGAAAGGCTACTCTTGTCTGACCTTTTTTCTTGGTTAGAAGAAGTGCAAAGGCCCCAAAAGAAAATAGAAAGGGCTATTTGTGTCATTTCAATCTTGTTAATTTGACACTCAAATGCGGGAAGCTTTATTTTATAATTTTCATTAAAAACCAACCTTCAAAGAATTGATGCTTTCTCATTTATATGCTGATTGGAAGATGACTGCTGTAACTTTAATGGCCTATAATGGATCATGTATGCCTAAGTGGTGCAGATGACAGAATGGCATTGGATGATGTTGAAGGGCTTCTTTAAGAAAGTCATGGGGATATCAGGTGTAAGAGAAATTTAGCTGTTTCTTTTATTTCCTTTTTGTTTCTTTCAGCATAATTTTGAGTTATTTTTGGGAGCAAGCCAGACTTGAAGTTTGGTGTAGTCATTGGCAAGCTGTGTGATTCAGGAGTGAGTGAGTGGGGAGATTGGATTGTAGTCACTGCAGGCTACAAGTGTAAAAATTCAATGTTGGAAGATCTTTTTTGGTGATACCATTGGTAGATCTTTCTTCCTTTGACTAGTATTTTAGCAGTCAATTAAGATGTTCTTGTGGTAAGCTTTTTTCGTATTGACAAGAACTTTTTGTTCTTGTCAATATCTACATAGTATGTGAAGTACAAGGAATCTATCACCTATCATCTCTTAAATGTTGTATAGGGAAGGCATCATCCTTTTCATATCAATATGTGCGAGCGAGTAAATTTAATAGGGTTGTTTGGCATTAAATATGGAAAGGTATATGGGGCTGCCTTATATGGAAGGACAAACCATGTCTAGAAGTTAATACTGAGAACACGTGGCATGTAGAGTGAGATTGGTTTTGAAGTCCAGGAAGTAGGATCAGGAACAAAAGCAGGAATCTTTGAATTCCCATACCAAAATTTAATAGGAACCCTATGGTAAGCCAGTTTCTTGGATTGGATGTTGGTGTAAAAAAGTGTATTACGAGACTACATGCCAGTGGTGGCCCTTTTGGGAGTACCAACCTGAGCAAGTTGGAGATGAGGGAACTTGGTTTTCCTTTAAAAGGTGTACTCACAGGCATTGCCAGTGGTTCATTGCTCGTCATTTCATTATACCAGATCACTGCAGTGAGCATATATCTGTAGTCACTAGTCAGGATCAAATGATATGTTCTAGGGCATAACTTTGGGTTTCACCTCAATGAAAACTATATGATGATCCCAAAATTTACCATAAATATATACATGCATACATGCACGCATGCATGCATGTGTTTATGTGTTTATAACTGTGCAAGTGCATATTGATGGTGCTAGTTTATGGTCATGTTATGTAAATAAGTTAGTGCCAGGAGTTAGTTTTTCCATATCTATATGATTATTATTCAGAATATGAGCAATCTGTGTTGATTTTCAGTCTTGTATTTCATCTTGGATTATGTTTTATTTAATCTGACAACACTCAAACCTGCTGTAGGTCTGAGGGATCTTGTGGATTTTTTGCCAGCTTCTCTTGCCGCTATTATCAGCTATTTTTCGGCAGAAATTACTCGTGGAATCTGGAAACCAGTTCCAATGAATGGGACTGACTGGCCAAGCCCTGCTGCAAATCTTCTCTCGGTTGAATCTGAAATAAAGGAAATTCTTGCATCTGCAGGGGTTCATATTGCCAGCTGTTATCCACGTATGATATTATATCACCTTTTTGCCACTTTTGCTGTTTCTTCTTTTTTGCTAATTTATGGTAGTTCCTGTTTGCATCTGTGATCCATGTCAGTTGTTTAAGCTCTTGTTTGTAAAAGTTTTGCTTTATTTTTATCTCCCAGTATGTGGTGGAAATCTTGCTTAACTAAAATTGATTGGCTACCTTGAGTTTGTACTTCTGACAAATAAATTTTGAAACATTGCAAGAGATATTATTGACCAATAACTATATTGAGTTCTGAGTCGGCTCTATTTTTGACCTAAAAACAGCTGATGGGAAGAAGCTTTCTCTAGATTTTAAGATACTTTAATGAATTTGTCCAACATGTTATGTTATGCCTTGCAGCAAAAGCTTTGTTTATCAAAAATAAACTGGTAAATTAGTGCAGGCATCTCTGCCCAGATCCACATGCATTTAACTTGGTAGGTCTCTGTGGCCACTGTCTGAAATGCAAGTTAATTTTAAGGTTTCTTCAGAAACAGCATACCTGGCATATGATAATAAACCTACGAAAGATTGTGGACATAACACACACCCATTCCATATTCAGCATGCTTTTAATCTGCCTTGTTATAATCAACCTGTCAAATCTTGAGCCTGAAGCCTAGCCCGAGCCCATTTCTAACCCTATGTGTATATATGTATAGATATATTATATCTATATCTATATATATATTTGCGTGTTTGTATGTATGTATGTATATGTATCTATCTATCTATATATCTATATAAATGAGCCAATTCTCAACTTGGGCGGCCTGAACCCATGTGTACTCTCATCTGTAAGCCGCCTAGTAGTTAGGCTTGGCCTATCTGTTAGCTGAGCTTCGAAGTGCTGGTTGTGCTTGTTTGTTTTGTATACAAGCTACTTACCGAGCGAGGTCCTAGCTGCTCTTGAATAGCTTGGTTCAGTTGCATCCCTATTATCTGATATCTCTATACAGTCAACATGTTAGCTGAATTGCATTATTTCCTTTTGATTTTGAGTCTAACTCTGCAGTGATATTTGTTATTCAAAATTTATTAGCTCGGCTTTATTTTTTCACAATTATAAATAGAAAAGGATCCATTATGTCCACTTAATCATCCCACATGCTCTCTTTCTATATTGTTCCCTGCAATCTGAAGGAACAAGCCAAAATGAAAGCCATAGAAAGGTTCATTTCTTGGATTGCAACAGTTTCAGGTTAATTCTCAAGCTGAGGAAAAAGCTCCTCTATAGAAAGTTGGCACCTTTCTTATGTTTCATTTATTTAATTGTGAAACTACTGTTACATAGGTCAAAACTTGTTAAGAACTTCTAACTCCTAATGTCATCCAACCAGAATCATAAAATGCTGTTAACAGTTTCTTGATATGATAAACATTTAATGAAACCAATCGTTAAAGATATTGTCTTGTGATTGTGCTACATTAAATATCTTGAACAAGTATATCTTTTTAAACAGCAAAATGGTTATTGCTGGCAACCCTACATATGACACTTATTTCTGAAATGCTGATTATTCTCATAATTTTGATGTTTTCTGCAGGTGGGATGCCACCGATGCTTCCGTTACCGTTGGCAGCCCTTGTGAGCTTGACAATCACATTTAAACTCGACAAGAGCCTAGAGTACGTCCATGGTATTGTGGGCCAGGCATTGGAGAATTGTGCAGCAGGCTGCTCAAGGCCGAGTATGCCCATCATAGGAGCCCTGTGGACCCAGAAGGTTCGGCGGTGGCATGACTTCATTGTCCTATCATGTTGCCTCTCCCCCTTCATTGGAGACAAAGAAGCTGTTACCCAGCTGATCAGAAGTTGCTTCTCCTCCTTCCTTGGACCCTCTATAACTGGAGGATCTCTCCTTTCTGCCAATCGGGGAGTAAATGGGCTGTTGGGCCAGGCATTGGCCGATCAGGGGGTCCGGCTGCCTATTGCCCCAGGTTTTCTCTACCTCCGCACATGTCGTACATTCCATGACACTCGTTTTGTCACTGATGTGATTCTCAAGCTGGTCATTGAGTGGGCCAACAAACTAGGGAATGAATGGGCTTGCAGTAGACCTGCTCGCCTGAGATCTGGTCGGATGTCGCTTGCTGCTGCTGTTTCAGGAGTTAAAGAGGTGGCAACTTTAGGGGCAAGCCTGCTTTGTAGCGTTGGCGGAGTCCATCTAGTCCAAGCGCTGTATGAGGAGTCCTTGCCCACATTGTTGCTGTCTGCTGGGGAGAAGCTGGGTGGTGCTGGGCCAGTGTCCAATATCTTGGAGGGCTATGTGATGGCATATATGGTGATCTTGTCAGGGGCCTTCGTATGGGGAATTGGAAATACTTCTCCTGCCTACACATCTGTGTATTCATCAAAGCGAGCCCGAGTGATAGAAATGCACATGGATTTTGTGGCTGGTGTTGTGGAGGGGAACATATCCCTGGGGTGTGACCCAGCAATGTGGAAAGCATACGTATCCTGCTTCGTGGGCTTGCTGGTAAGTTTTGTTCCGACATGGGTGCCAGAGGTGAAGCAGCTAACTCTGCGTAAATTGGCCAGTGGGTTGAGGGGTTGGCATGAGTGTGATCTGGCTCTCTCGCTGCTTGAGCGAGGGGGACCTGCAGCCATGGATGCAGTGGTAGAATCTGTGTTGTGATCTATCTTCTGATGGCACTGTAGTGGTTTTGAGTCTCGTCTAGTGGATACGATTGTAAATTTTTTGGAAAACTTCTTGGTCCGTTCCTGGCCTCGCTTCTGACCAAACTGCTTTGCATAAAGTTTCAGCTGGGTCTGGCAGCTGCCTGGATGAAACTTGAATAGCATGCGACCATGGAAAAAACATATGGATCCAGTGTTGCCATAGCAAAGAACATATAGGTTCCCCTTCTGTACAGTAGATTTTACAAACAAGTCCAGATTGGAGCTTTAGTCTTCTATCAATGTAGGAACCAGGTTGATAACAAATCTGATGTGGTTGTAGCAAGGTGGCTCTTTTCATTTTATATCTGCAAGGTAGTAGCAATGCAATTTGTAGGACTCTTTTCATAAAGAAATCAAATTTTATTCTGGAGTCAGATTGTCTAATGTTCATTCCAGTTTTTAAGTCAGTCCCATCATGGACTTGCACCTATGTTATCATTTTATTTGTGCATGGTGTGAGACTTGATGCTGCATTGTAGCTTGAAGTAGCTCAAGGAATTGAGAGATCAGGTGGTTGAACCATTGTTATTAAACAGTCTATAATTAAGTGGGTTCCAAGAGCACTAGTCTTCGTCGACTTGCTTAACTTTGAACGTGATATTCTGCATGATACTTCAGATACAATACATAGTGAACTGCACTTTATCTGGGACTGCAGGATCTGCGCCCTTTTTGATCCCTCACTTCCTGTTTGCCTCACTCTTCCCTGCTTAACTAGTTAGGAGCTCTCAGCTTATCGTTCTCGGTACGTCATGCAAGGACTGCATCCGCATGCATGCATGATCATTAGGTCCTTCCAAGGATGCTCTCCATGATATACTCTGGTATGGCTTTGGGAGTTATTTAGCAGGGAAAGGGAAAGAAGAGTAGATGACAAAGAATGTTCCACGGTCCCTCCAATTTCTTCATTCTTCATTCTGGTTTTACAACTCCTTTTCGCTCACAATGGAGACCCCGCGCTGAAGCTGGTAAGCATTTGGCAGCCCAATGTATCAAAGATCATAGATTAAGGAAGAGGTTACCCTTCCACTGTACAATGACTCCGACCTTCCTCTCCAATGAATGCCAGCACCAACCAAATGGGCAAAGCCTAGAGGACTAAGGTTCCAGCGATGCCCCGTTGAACCCAATTCTTTGGCATGGGTCGCTCATGTAGTGGGGTCACCAACCTTTCTCTTCTCTTTTCTTTTCTTTTTTTACTGAAACGGGCATTTTATACAACATGGGTACGAATACATCTCCAGTAGAATCTGCAAACAAAAAATTTTGGAATGCACCAGACAAGTCATCCTGTCCAACCCATAGAGTGCCTCCTGAGTGGCTCGCGACATACGCTGCCACCCAGTCCGCCTCACGATATACGTGCATAGTCTGAAAAGTAATCATTTTCCTCACCATCAACCATATATCACGGAGCAAAGGATGAACTCCTCCATCACTGTGCGGACCCTTTCGGACCTAGCTGATCACCGTGGTCGAATCGTCTTTCAAAAGGATGGAACTCGCTCTCACCAGCCTTCCCTAGCAACCGGGTGCACCACATCGACCACCCAATCCCGTCCCCCAGGTTGGGGTGGAGGGGCCCAATGGTGCATGTACGTGCTCCAAAGCCCTCCCCACCCCCCCCCCCCCCCCCCCCCCCGGCCTACCTCCTCCTACCGCTCCAAGATCCGTGGTAGGCTCAAAGCAAAACAGCAAATATTAAAGTTTAGCGAGAAGGAATCATAATGGTTTTGGATCCATTTGTTATCCTTTTCCACCCTCCTTTGGAAGTATATTGGAAGCCAAGCCAAGCCTCCCTTTCCATTTCCCTGCTAACCAATACATGTCGGTTGCCTCCCCTGTACGCCAATCAATGTTTCGGTTTTTACATAAATGCCCCCCCATACACACCGCTCGTTTTTATAGTAGTACATTGAGATAAATACTTAATGAATAGGATCTTTAAAACAGAGCGATTGTAATCGGTGGTGTGCACGGCCATATAGCTCCCACCATATGTAGGATATAATTTCTTCCTAGGCCCATTTCTATACCATTTGTACTACGAGATTTAAGGGTGTGACAATAAATGAAGATGCCAGATATCCATCTCTTTGATTGGAGAACCTTTGCATATTCAAAAGTATATTCTTACCATTTTTGATGGTTATCATTATTTAATCTTTAGCCCATTTTTTAGGGCATTAGGTTTTCATCTTTGCAAATATGAGACGAGTGGGATGTATGCAATCTTATCTTATTTATAGAAAGATTGTTTTCATATTTTAAATCCATAATCTCTAGATCATGAAAAAGTAATCTCATAATTATGCAAGCTTCACATTTACCTTCTTACAACTTTATAAACATTATATAATTTTAAATATAATTATGTATAAAATGGAAGTAATCATATTAAAAAACACTATCTTAAATATGAGAAGTGAGAATTGAGGACCTATGCACAACCGTGCAAGATTAAGATATTGCATATCTTCTTACCGTTGTGCTGCAGAAAAGCCAAGTGTAATAAGGCAGTCAACCCGGGCACTCTAAAAATGTTACCCTATCTATTTTAGCAATATCCCTCCCAGCTAAAATGAAAGAAAAACCATACGTGTATCTAACTTCCCAACCATCAGATCACCATGCTTTTTTACTGTGGAACCATCAACGTGCATCCCCCAGCTACCAATGTCGAGCCTAATCTAGTATCCAGTACCCTTCTCCAAATAAACTTTTGATTAAGGGCAGCAATCTATGACCCAATCTGTCAATCTAATCTACAAACGATCTACTTTAAATAAATTTGGTTTTGTCATAAATAGATTTAGGCCGTAAATAATTCAACTCATTTAAATGTATTTATTCAATAGGTTAGATTTAGATTTAAACTTATGATATATTTAATTCGTTTAATAATTAAGTCAAATTATAATCTAATCCGATCAATCTGTTTAAACTATTTGAAATCTATTTAATTTATTTCCAACCTCCTTAACTCGGCTCATTTAATTTATTTAAATTTATTTAATTCGTTAGAAACCTATTTAACACGTTTAATTTGGTTTTACGTATTTAATAGATAGGTTGTATAATTATTTATTCAATAAATAAATCAAATTTAAATTTATTTAATAAATAAATTAAATTTAAATTGTTAAATTTTTGACCTGATTGGCGATAAGGCAAGAGTCAGTTTCCCACCGTTGGGACATTATTGGAAGAATGAGCAGAATTCAAGGCCGTCTGTTTTGGGGAGCTGACGCCACGCTGATTCCGGGACTACACCCCCATTTCGATCCGCTGTTCCCAAAATGCCCCCCTCGGGCGAAGCGCCTCCACCGGTCCAGTTGTAATGACCAAAATGCCCCTTTAATTTAGGCGTACTCCTGCCTCCGGAGAGACAGCGCACGTGGAAATCACGTGGCCTTCAAGAGACAAGACGTCGCATCGTGGGGGCCGTCGTGGGAACAGGCTGGAAAGCAACGCCATGGCATTGGTCAGTGAGGAATCGATAACTCGGGCCTCTGACCGTTGATCGTGCTGGGGTCCACCGATTCAACGGTCTTGATCAGTTCGTACTGGACGTCACGAGATCCTGGTGCAACTTAACTAGGCCAACTTTGATTTTTCCTCGTGGGGACCCCCACTCACATACCGACACGTGTCCGTGGCTCTCTGGTTGCATTAACTAGGCACCGTCCACTGCCGGTGTGTTTACAGTTTAAGCCACGTGGCTCTAATAATCTTCCGTCCGATCGTCTCCTAGCTGTCGCCGTCGTGTTTTGAGTAAATTTACGTTGTCAACCGAAATCTCCCACGTCGTGGAGACTGAGCTGCTCACGTGGCGCTAGAAATTTCACCCTGATTGCGGTGTTCCAATTTTAAAGTTCTGGTTAGATATGAAAGCTAAAATCCCTCGTCAAATTATCTATTTTGAAGCTAAAGTCCCTCATCAATATTCTCCATCTTATCTGCACTCTGAAGGCCTTTATGCTTCAACTATCCAGGAAAAAGTTTTTTAAAAAATCTATTTTGCTCAAATGGAGGTATTAAAAGCTTCCTTCTTGTAATCTTTTGCCCGTGTCATGTTCCGTTGCAAGAATCAAATTATGCTTTCTTGTAGCTCATTATATTGTTAAAAATTATAATAAAAAAAAAACTATATCTCAAGGGTGCACCCCTTAATGAAGCATTTTTGCAAATAGAGCATGAAAGACATCACAAATGATTAAATGATTCTTTCCTTGACCACCTAGTTTAATTAACAATGCTCAATAACATATGGATGTAATTACCCATTCCATTTTTCAAGTTATACACATGCCTTGTACTAAAATTAACAGGGATGTATCTAACATTTGGGACTTACCATGATACAATTAATGCTATGTTTATGTTCACAACTAATATTTTTCATTCAGTGATAATTACAGATCGGCTTTTTAATGATCAATGCATTTGAATTATTTATTTACCTTTTGATTCAAATATATATAAATTTAGTTATGTATCTTGACTAAATACATCCATTCTCAAGAAAAAAGGGGATCGGTATTCTAAAAGCGCCTGGGAGAAGAACTCGATCTAAATATTCTAAAATGATGCAAAAGAAAGGGTTTGATTTTTGAGCAGAGACATTCCTAAAAGTTGAAATCTCGGTAAATAAAGCATAAGCGGAACTCGTTCCTTTTATCTCAAATTTCAAAAAAATAAATAACTTGGCTTGATACCTACCATCTTTACTCTTGAGCCTAAACTACAATATTAGTGCAACAACCAACTAACAATCTATGTTCTAATCAAGTCGCAAATTCCAACTATTAAAACCAGCTTCTGTTCTAATGGGTCCTAAACGTAAAAACTCCATTCGATTATCGCCCTGATATCTCTCCGGTCTCTTTTGCCGACTTTTGCGAAAGCATCCTCCCAAACCTGGAGCAGCTGCGGACCCCAAGGCGGTCCCCGAATCTCTACGGCATCCCTCGCAGCGCCTGCCGTCACGTGACAACGACGTTACGGTGGAAAGAAAACGGAATCTTCATAGGGGCATTTTCGTCAGCCAAAAGAACATCCCGACCGACGTAGCGCTGGGCGTTGGGCAGTTCTAAATACACCCCCCCTATTGCTCAGGACACCCCCCAAAAATTAAAAAAAAAATACCCAAACTAACCTTTAGTGTAATTACCATATCGCCCTTGAAATTTTCTCAGTACACCCCCCCTTCCTCCTCCTCCGTTTCGTGCTCCGTTCGGCACTGGATCGCCGAACAAAATGCTTCTGTTCGGCTGAACGGTGCCGAACAGAAGGCTTCTGTTCGGCGATCCAGTGCCGAACAGAAGGCTTCTGTTCGGCAACCCTCAACCGAACAGAATCCTTCTGTTCGGCGGAGGGGAGGGAAGGAGGGGTAGGAGGGTGGGGAGGAGGCGGCGGAGGGGGGAGGGGTAGTTGGAGGAGGGGGAGGTGGAGGAGGAGGAGGAGGAGGAGGAGGGGGAGGTGGAGGAGAAGGGGGTGGAGGAGGAGGCAAAGAAGGGGGAGAAGGCGGAGGGGGATGCAGAGTAAGAGGGGATGGGGATGGGGGGTGGAGGTAGAGGGGTGGAGGAGTAGGAGGAGGGAGGAGGGAGGAGGAGGAGGAGGCAGAGGCGGGGCGGAGGAGGAGGGGAGAGGGATGAGGAAGAGGCAGAGGTGGGCGGGAAGAGGGGGAGGGGGAGGAGGAGGATGAGGAGGGGGAGGAAGAGGAGGCAGAGGCGGGGCGGAGGAGGAGGGGAGAGGGATGAGGGGGAGGCAGAGGTGGGCGGGAAGAGGGGGAGGGGGAGGAGGAGGATGAGGAGGGGGGAGGAGGAGGAGGCAGAGGCGGGGGTGGGGAGGTGGGGGGTGGGGAGGGTGGGGGTAATTTAGGAATTTTTAATTTTTTAGGGGTGTCCTTAGCAAATGGGGGGGTGTAGAGAGTATTTAATTTTTTTTTAATTTTTGGGGGGTGTCCTGAGCAATAGGGGGGGTGTATTTAGAACTACCCCTAGGCGTTTAACAACGTCCCTCAGTGGTATAATCGTTAATTTTTTAAGATGTAGTGGCAAACGCGTCATCCGGCTCGCGCTCCCTATATACTCTCGCTCGTACTCTCCTCGCTTTCCTCCTCCCTCCCTCATTCCCTCGCTTGCTTTTTCGCCTGCCAGCGGCTTATTTTATTCCGTTGCTAGGGTTTCTTCTTGGATTTGGATCTGGTAATCCTCGCGTTTCTCCTTCCAGGGTTTTGTGATCTCTTTTGCTTGATTCTTTTCTTCGAGATCGCGGGAATTTGAATGGAGTAGAGCAAAGGGGCTCTCTCTCGGAGTGAAGATCTGATCGTGGTTCTGAGTGCATGTGCTAATCGGGCAATGTATGTCGGATCTGCGGATTTTCTGTGCTTTTGCTGGTTTTTTGTTGTTATGTGCTTGTTTTGAGGGCGATCCTGGTGGGGATTCGAGTGTAGAGGGTTCAGGAAGTTGGAGATGTATGAGTTCTTTGGTGTGGGTAGGAGCTTTTAGCTTGATGTCTGGGGATTTGGGAAGGGTAGGTCCCTTCGGAGCTTCTTGTAAGATTGACACGTCGTTTTTGGGATAAAAGTTTGAAGTTTTCACCTATTTTATGGTGGGTTTTGGTGGTTGATTTGGGTTTGAATAATGCTGCTTTGAAGGTTTCTTGTGTTGCGAGAGTTTGAAATGTGTGGTTGGATGAAATTAGATATTTGCTTTTCAAATTGTGTGCCGTAGTTGAGAGTTAATATGGCCTGAGATGTGGGAGATCTGAAGCTTCGCGCTTGGCTTAGAATTTGAAGGTCTGATTGTCTGTCTTGCCTGTGAGGAACCAATTCTTTTTCTTTAACTGTATTGTTCCGAAATGATGTTTCATTTGCGACAATTTAAGATTCGATGGGGCTTTCCTTCATAGCTTAAAGAAATCTTAGTTAAATAGGTTGATCTGGGATTCTTGCTTTATTCGAGAGTGTTTTAGAGCACTTTTCTTGGGTATGATGGTTTGAACTGCATAGGAGGGGTTTCGCTTGCGGTGCTAATGAAGATTCTTCTTTCTTTTTTCAAATTAGCCTGATATGTGGTTTTTGTGAACTGAATTTTTCTTTATTTCTCTGCTTTTTTTCTTAGATGATAAACTTGAGCTAGAATCGATGGTACCAAGCTTCATTTTAAAATCATAATTTTGAATGAGGTGGTTAGTTCAATGTGTTGCGCGCTTGATTTTTAAGGTGGAATTGAAGTACATTTTTTGGTTTCTTTTTTCCTTTCAAATTGCACTAGTCCTAACAACTTTGTTCTAACTTAAAACATAGTTGAGGGCATTAATGCTTATTTTACATTAGAGCATTTAAGGCCATATGTTTTACTCTCTCTGTCTCTCACACACACTCTCTCTCATAATGGATTTTACTATTAATTGACAGTGTATGGTGAAAGACTATTTTGATGCAAATGCAGTTTTTGAAAGTGTTCGCTTGGATGGTGTAACATGGATGCTATGTGTAGGAGGGATAGGAGGGATTCATGTTTTATTTGGCTGCGCTAGTTCTGTGAGGCATTGAATAAATTGGGGATAGTGTATTGGGTTTTAGTATAGTTTAGATATATCAGGAGATAATTACTTGTTTTTTCTAGCAGCATTTTTATCTTTAACCTGCTTGTATCTATTTGAAGTTTTCTTTCTATATTTGACATCTGGCAAATGGTTATTACTACTGGTAGGTCACTGCAGATTTATTGCAGCTTATGCTGTTGATGCTCACAGTTTTACTGGGGCTGCCTTCATGGAAACTGCTGGAGATAGGCACATTTCTGATGTCTGTAAAGTCATTCTCTGAGGCGAAACTCCTTTAGAACACCAAGAGGAAAGTGCAAATAACAACATAACAAGATGGAGGGAGAGATACGTGCAAATACAGTGCTGGATTATGCTGCCTTCCAGATATCATCAGACAAAAAGAGGTGATACATGGCTAACTATATTACCCCATATATTTCCTGGTTACCCCTTTCCCATTTCTTAATTGAATTTAGCCAATTACTTGAAAAAGCATATGCATACATCACAAGAAAAAGAGTTTGATTTTGTAGTAAGCAACTTTTTGATGATCATCATCAAGAAAACTGTGGCTAAACCCAAGATTATATTAACAAGACTTGTCATTTTTATGATTTACTTTAGATTTCACTACCACCTTATATTTACCTGGATTATGAGTTTGCTTATATTTTTTAAATTCTTTTTATTCCATGCTGCAGATATGGGGCACTTGTTTGCAGCAAGGGCAAAACAGAAAAACTAGCTTCTGGTCCTCTGGATCAGCTAGCATTGCATTTACCAGAAGCAAAACGATGTCAATTTAAGTCTTCCAGTCAGAGCTTCCAATTACAACTGGTCGAAAGCCTTAAAAGCTCATCTTGGTTCACCAAGTCTACTATAGCAAGGTATTTATGTTGATATGGAGTAAGACACCCATTTGTAGTCACGTTGATTGTAGGCACTTTTGTTTTTCAGATTCTTGCATATTGTCAAGTCGCCTGAGGTGTTAAAATCTGTCAAGGAAATTGAAAATGAGATGTCCCAATTGGAGGATACTAAAAGGTTTCATCTCTCTCTTTATATCCAGGTAATGATGTTTTTCTGTTTTGGACCTTTCTTTTTTTCCCCCTTTTATCAAATATCAATTGGTGAAGCTCAACATATGTCCCTTTATCAGGATCATCCGGATCATTCTGGAAGTAGAACAGCAGGTATCTTCTGAGGGGACTCTTTGAACTAATTTTGGTTACACCATTGGCATATATATAATCATGATACTGTTTGACTGAGGTGCATGGCTAGCAAATTTGCCAACCATAGCAACTGGTTTCCAAAAGCTATTTATATTGGAACTCTGCAATTTTCTTTCACCTGTATCATTGGAAAGCTTGGTTGTTATTAGTAAACATGCATAAATTTTCTTTTTCTGGTTTTCTTTTGCATGTCTTTGTTGTTTCAGGGTCAAGAGAGAGAGAGAGAGAGTGCTTTGAGAAAACAAAAGCTGCATAAGGTTTACATCCAAGAAATATTTAGATACAAGTTCTTGGGTAGTTCCAAGTACCTCATTAGTGCAAGACTGCGAGTACATAAAAGGATGACCATTGCTGAGGCAACCAGCAGAATATATTTGATTGAGAATTAAAAAAAGATGCACAACAATGTGTCTTACTGGATTCTGAAAAATTTGCCATGTAGGGCTGTCAAACAGAGTGAGCTGTTCATGAGCCAGCTTGAGCTTGGCTCAGATGAGCTGCACTAGATCTCGGCTTACTTTCCAGCTCAGTTAAGCTCGAGCCAGCTCATTTAATTTTGATCACATTTAATCTTCATTCTCATTGCCACAGAAAACTTTATCGGAATTGTTTATAAAATTTAATCCAAGTTCCTTGTTTTCACCTTTTCTTAGAACATTTAGTACATTTTGAACTGCCATTTTTTCTGTTTTAAAAAGCAGAAAATATTCCTAAAATTGTTGTCAAGATTGATTGGGTAAATTCATGCTTTTGTTTTTCTAACAATTAGACAAAATTTTTGACATTTGCCTTCCCCTTCTTTATTTTATGTTCGTGATCTGACTTTGGTTAATGGTTGAACTGCAAAACGTTATGCATGATATAGCCTACATAATAACTATCTGTATACTGCCACATAGGTTTAGCATTGTGAGATACCTTGTTTTGTCATGCTTTGCATTCTCATTTTCTAGTGCTTTAGGTCATGTTTGCTAGTTTTTCATTTAGCTTCTCAAAATGTCATTTTCTTTTATCCTGGCAGGTGGCTGCTTGAATGATGGGGGATTAACCCACAAAGTAATTCCCTTTCTCCATACTGCTATATTTGGTTTAGTTACTGTTACTTCTATGTCACAGAAAATTAGTATCTGGTTACTAAAAGCTTGTTTTTGAATCCATCCACAGATAAATGTTGAAACAGTGTCATCAGATGCCACAAAGTAAGTTCTCTAGTTTTTCCTACTTTTATTGGATGCTGTTCTGGGCGTAATCTTAACTTAGCTACTAAAATGGACACTTTCAGGAACGAATTGTTGCGGGCAATCAACTTAAGGCTCACAGTACTAAAAGAAGAGCTGGCAGCTTCTTTGAACCGAGCTGCAGGAACCACCTTGTCCACTAAACAGATATCTGATATAGAGGCGTTTGCTCACCATTTTGGAGCAGTTGATTTGAGGTATGCTGTCAAAAGTTTGTTGCATATTTTACCTACAGTCCATCTGGATCTAGGTTTAACTGATTTGGCCTGATGACCAAGTTGAGTTTTCCTCTTAATTCTCATCACGGTTTCAAGGTTTGACTAAATTAATTTGATATTTTGACCTTTCCACTAATTTAATGGTCACTTAAAACATTGCACTGCTGTTTATGTTGGTTCTTCAGTTTTGGGTGCCTAACATCTTTTTTTATTGCTGGCAACTTTTCTTACTGTTCTTGAATTTATTTTCCTGGGTCAACCAAGTTGATCCTCTATTTTCTGTGGTAATCAGGAATTCCTTGTTGAAGTTTTTGGCTCTGATTCCAAAGGACGAACTGGCAGAACCTGCAGTTGAACAGGCATGTTCAGAAGACACAAAGAACAACTCTGAAGATACTACTGAAGCGATTTGTCAGCCAGGCCAACAAATCAATATAACAAAACCTTTCAATGATGCTGCCTTCCCAGCAAAAATTGCACAAGCTGAGCGTCAAAGCTCAACAGAAAGTGAGGAGTCCTCTGACTCAAGTGATAAAGACCAGACTTGTGCTGAAAGAAGCAGGCCTCTTATAAGATCTGCATCACCTAGGAGGTCTGCCTCCCCAATGCGACGAATCCAAATAGGAAGATCTGGATCTCGGAGATCTTCTGCACTTACCATTAAGAGCCTTAGTTATTTTCCTGCCAGGGAAAGAATTCCATTCAACAGGGCTGCTGATGGGAACACCAGCGGAGATGAATCTGACCAGACACAGAAGAAAGCCGACAACACAGTAAGAAGCATGAGTGTTCAAGATGCTATCAATCTCTTTGAGAGCAAACAGAAAGATCATAATTCGGATATCCAGAGAAGGAGAGCTTCTGAAATATCTATTAGTACTAATAAGTCTGTGTTAAGAAGGTGGAGTGCAGGTGCGGGTGATTCCTTCAACCATAGCTCGCAGCAAAGTGCCACAGATGCTGGATCTCAAGACACTTCCACTGATGTAGCTCCTGAGACAGAGGAAAAGAAATTGACTGAAGTGAAAGCTGACATAAATTCTCCAGCAAGGTTGGGTCCAGATGAAAACACTCAGGATGGTGAATCATTAGAAGTGGTGAAGATGGCATCCCCTCCAATGAATGATTCTGCTGAGCTAGTAAAATCCCAAGATGAGGAAATTTGTGACCGAGCAGTGGCCTCTGCTGAATGGAATCGACGGAAAGAAGCGGAGCTTAATCAGTTGTTGAAGAAAATGATGGAGAGCAAGCCTGGAAAATACCAGGATGATACTACTAGTTCTGGTGGATACCAAGATGCTGCCTGTGAGCAGAGAGGGGGCTTCTATAGTCAGTACAAGGAGAAAAGAGATGAAAAACTTCGAGCTGAAAATGCTGGAAAGCGTGCAGCAAAGGAAGCTCAATTTAAAGTGATGCAGGAAACCCTAGAACAGAGCAAAGCAGTAATGGCCTCGAAAGCTGGTGGCATCACAGGGAAACATGATTCACCAAGTTATTCGCAGAGGCTACGAAGAAATTCGTCTCCACCTGTGTTAGGCAAGAAAGAAGTTTCAAAATCAGCAGGTCCAAGAAAAGCTTCACCAAAATCATCACCCTTGCTGGCTTCACGTAGCTCATCGTCATCTGGACCTTCACTGAAAGCTAATGGAGCACAACCTACTAAAACCTCCCCTGGGATGACTTCCAGTACTGCCACGCCAAACCGCAGAAAGCCCCAGTCAACACCTCTGCAGACTCAACCAAGCTCCAGGATGGAAAGACCTGTACAGAAAGGCAGGAAGGGATCCCCAACTGAGGCCAAACCAATTATGAAAAGTCAACAAGAGAAGAAGAAAGCAATGACAAAAGCTAGCAAAGTCACAACAACCAAAAGCCTAGCAGCTACTGGAGATGACTCTGGTGCTGTATCAGCCAAACCGAGTTTCTACAACAAGGTTACAAAGAAAAGTAGCGTGGTACCTCTAGAGTCAAAACCCTTCTTGAGAAAAGGAACTGGAATTGGCCCTGGTACTGGCTCTGCAATAGCCAAGACTAGAGTTTCTCAATCAGATGATTCTGCCAAAAACAGTGGAAATCTTACTCAAATTGAAGAAAAGGAGTCTGCTCCTGTGACAGATGAATCAACCACTAAGGTACTAGAGGTTGATCTTGATCTTGCCCAACCAGCAAATGATGTTGATGCAAATTTAGAAAATTCACTTGATAATGATTTGAATCTTGAAAAAACAGAAAACTCAGACCAGATATTAGCTGTGGTGGACAATGGCTTCCAGAACCCAGTAGAACCTCCTGTTCCTGAGATTCAACAAGATGAGGATATGGGCATCTCATCAACTGCGTGGGTGGAAGTAGAGCATCAGAAAATTTCGGCTTCATGTGACAATGACACGTCAGAAATCAGTGTCTCACCTGGGCTTGCACCAGCAACATCATCAAGCCCCCGGGTCCGTCATTCACTATCACAAATGCTGCAAGCTGACAGTAGTGAACCTGAGATCATTGAATGGGGAAATGCTGAAAACCCTCCTGCCCTTGTCTATCAAAAAGATGCTCCCAAGGGGTTGAAGCGGCTCCTAAAATTTGCTCGAAAGAGTAAAGGGGAAGCAAATGTGACTGGTTGGGGAAGCCCATCGGTCTTCTCTGAAGGAGAGGATGATTCAGAAGAATCTAAAGCTGCAAATAAGAGGAACTTGGATTCCCTATCGAGGAAAGCTGGTGCAAATTCTAGCAAAAGAGCTGCAGATTTCCGTGGGATGCATGATATCTTATCAGGTATACTTGATTTCCATAGGACACATCTCTATTTTATTTCAATCGGCAAATAGACTTGCCTCAAAACATAGAGGCTGAGACTGCAAGAATGTTGTCTTATTCTCTTGCTGTTAGGCATTTTAAAATATTTAACTTGAAATACGTGCTCCTATAAAGACCAGATGGTGCGTTCTTTTCCTTGAGACGAAAAACTACTTGTCAGAATGCACTGAGATCGTATTTTCCTTTCCTAAAACTAGCGAGGAGAACTTGTGATCCACCTGACAATAAAACTAGTGGCCGTTTTAACATCTAATTTGCGATTTTTTTCCTTTAATTGAAAGTGCACTCCTATTTTTCTCTCCCTTTCCTCTTTCCCTTAAGTTACCCTTTTCTTTGCTTACAATCCCATTTTCTCTTGAAGATAGAGAACTGAAGCAAGTGGGCTTTATTTTGTAAAGGATATGTGAACCATAAACCTCATTGGAAGGGTGGCTCAGTGGCTCATGGACAGGCAGCTCAAGTTATTTGTGTTATAATGGAAGAGATATCCCAGAAATTATTAGCTGCATTCTCTATGTTTCCTATTATTATGGAAGAAAATAATTGAATAATTATGAACATATACAAGTTTTTGGTATTATGAATTCATAACCCTAATCTGTTGAAGTCAGCTGGTTAACTCAACTTGCAAGAGAGCAATTTGTTGCGAACTAATGATGTCCATCCAACTTTAAGTGGTGCCTTTGATTAAAAGCAATAGTTAAGTGGATACTTTCACTCATGCAAACCATAAACCAAGAAACATGTTGAACTAGTGCTATACTAACCATTTGCTAGTTTATTGCATTTATTGCTTTTTAATACGTGGATAATGTTCTGTCAGCTCAATCAAGTACAAGCAGTCTCATATCTCTCAGTTCTGACAAGTTGCGGGAAGGGCATGTTCCAGTGACAGCCACGTCAACCAAGGGTAAGTTATGTTGCCTTGGGCCTGTATAATTGTTCTTGATTGCATTAATATTGGCTGCAGCTTCATTCCTTAATGTAATCGCAACCACTATCCCCCTTTATCTTTACTTCCAGCTTCGAGGTCATTCTTCTCTCTCTCAACGTTTAGGAGCAGCAAATCAAGTGAGACAAAGCCTCGATAATGCCCAGCATTGCTCCAAGTCATGGCGGAGATAGGTTGCCATCAAACAATTCCCCTCAGCCAGGTGTAGAGGCCAGGTCTGGTTTGAGGAAATTGTTTTTCTGCATCCACTTTTTCTCTGTTTTTATTATTTTTCTATAGTCCCCGCTTATTTTGTTATGCTTTCTTCTGTAAATGCAATATCTTAACTATCTCAATGATTTCCTTCAGAACATTAACATGGTTTCGTATAAGGTTAGTTCATGTCTAAGAGAGAGTGCGTGTTCAGAGTGTATTCACACACTATAAATGAATAGCTGTTAGTTATTTTATTCAAATTTGTATTTCACATTTGCGATATTTGTCTGATTTCACTGGATACCATCCTAAATATGCTGGTTAACCTTCAGCTAAACATGGACATAAGAAATTAAACAAGCAGGGGCATTTGCACCGGTTTTAGGCGATCTCCTGCTTACTATTATGGCTTTATAAATGGGCCTATCAAATGCAAGTTAGCCTTGCACTGCCCTGTCATGTATTTTACTTTGTTGTTCATAAGGAGGCATTACTCTGTCACGCGTTGCTATTGACGGACATGTTTAACAAATGAGGGTTCACAAATTTGATTCTACATATGTGAGGTAAGACATGATGCTTTTGTCATGCGTTGCTATTGATGGAAATGTTTAGCAAATGAGGATTCACAAATTTGATTCTACATACTTAGTTTAGACATGATGCTCATGCTTATAAGATGAATATAAATTAAGAAGCTACAAGGCTCCTAATGGCTGCTACCATATTTTAACACCCTCTACGGCTGATAGTTTTGCACCCTCCATAGCTGACCACGAACCATAGCTTGAACATGAGCATGCAAGCTTATAGTTGTTCTATTAAGTTAAATTCTGGAGCAATACACTGATTTTTAATTGCTGGGCATTTAAACGCCGGTTTCGTAATTACCATTCTTTTGCCCCCTCTAAGTTTCTTTGGAAAAAAAAAAAAAATTAGAATTGCGAGGGAAGGATTTTCTTTAGTTTATAAAATTGTAGAATTTTAGGCGAGGTGTTCCTTTGGTAAGGTTATAAAAGAACGGAAGATGAAAAGTATCATTATTCTGGAGTATGACTTTTCCAACTTTATGGTTGTAAAATGTCTGAATTTCACAATGCATCAGGAGCACTTCGATTGCAAAGCAACACAGTGCCAAATAAGATTTACCGAATGGCCTGTTTCAGATTACACATCTCAACCATTTACAAGAGATACCAGTTGCATGTATTTGTGGTTGTCATGAAACAAAAGATGATGCATGTTTTAAGTTGAAACTGGACTAAATATTCATAGCAATTAACACATGCTGACAATCGTCATGAAGTTCCTGAAAGACAACTAGTGATAATAATACAAGCGTTAGCCAAGCTTGCCAGCAAAATCAAACATCTTTAGCACCAGCGTTTGAACTTGAAGCAATTTGCAGAATCCAATTGCAAAAATTATTTAACCTCTCCTTACACGATAAGGCACTGGATGTTGGATCAGCTGTCAACGACATCAATAAGGGTTGGTTCATAGTCACTGGGGGCCTCGAAACCATGGAGATTCATCACGGTTGCAGCAACATTGGCAAGACCAGCAGTGGGCAAATCCTGGCGGAATCTGACACCTGGAGCAAGCCCAGGGCCTCCAATGGCAATCGGAACCTGCAAAATTTTGATAGATGATAGAGTTTTATGTGAGACTGTTTAAAATAAATGCACAATAACAAGCCTTAAGTATGTCAGATCAAATATGTACTTGTGTGTATGTATGTATGTATATACATCAGCAATACTGAATAAATCTAACTACTACTAGTTTTCTAATACAATGATAGCAAAAAAAAAATAAAAAATGAAAAGTTCAAAAATATTGATGAATAATAACACAGCTCCAGGTCCATGAAATGGTTTTACTATTCACAAGATAAAGCAAACAAAATATGGTACATAAATCAGTTACCATTTGGGATGAAGGTAATCACCAATGACAAACCACATAGTTGAACAAAAACAACCAACTTCCCAAAATATATCCGGTGGCAGCTATAAGGGAGGCACAATTAGACCAACCAGCTTACAGTTAAGTACAGGCCTTTAGAGAGAGAGAGAGAGAGAGAGAGAGAGAGAGGTTGGTATGCTCACGTTCTGTTGATTTTGGGGTCATTAGATAGTTGCGGTTTTATGTGTTTTATGTCTACAATTGGGGAAAAAATATTAGAAGAGACCTCCATGGCATTTTAGTTCTCCAGTAACAAATCTTTGCTATTTCAATCAGCAGAATTTAGAAGGCTGAACTGTATTCCCCCCCCCCCCCCCCCCCCACCTCTTACAAGCAATACCAGTTTGATGTATTATTCTCAGAGTTAAATTCCTTATTTCCTTATCCCATTTAATCATAAATGTACCTTGAGGTTTTAACCATTTATTACTTGATCCACTTATATGGAAGTAACCAGGTCACCTGTCAGTCGCCTAAGAGGTTCCACCCACAAAAAGGTATGAGCCGGTATTGGAAATGTCAACCTAAGTTTATGATGCACGAGAAGGGGGGTGGGTGGGGGGCAAGAACTGTTTCCACATGTTGTAGCCTAGATCAAAAATCAACCCCAGACCTTCCATTTCTTAGCAATGACCACAAACTAACTGGTTCTTGAAGTTTATCACACGAGTAACGTATCCTATCTGCACACGGCAGAGTTCAATGTGAGATGAACAATAATTGACCAGGAAATTAAAATTATGGTTAGAAATGTTGTGTAGGACACGATTCTCAAACCATTAAAACCACAACAGAGTATGGGAATATAGAATAAAAAAGGCTGCATTAGATTTTAAAAAAACAATATCTTCAACAGATTATTTGCCTTTATGTGGAACCTTGCTGCGCAAAATAAGTTTGTTGGGTAAAAATATATTATCAAAACGATATATGAGCACCGTTAAATGAACCAGAGGTACCAAAGCATTGGAAAGAACAACTATTTTTTAAATCTTGTGGACCGTTAATTAAAATGACCAGATATTTCATATAGCAAAATGCATGCATCCACAAGAAAGAGGCGTAATAGTTAATTCTATGAAAATTATACAAAGCTTTAAAGGAAAGACAACAACAAGATTAGCAATCAATGATCAAACCTTCCCCAAGGTAGCCAAAATAATAGATTACTAGTGATTTACAGCAAACAAAATTTCCACATTGATATTTCTATCTAGTCAAAATTGCTCGTATAAACTGAAACATCAGGTCACCTGAACTTACCAGTGCTAACAGATTGGTAGATGACCCATTCAATATATATGCTGGATATAACAAAAGATACAACTCTTCAAATACTTTCTACACTACTGGTGATTAGGACCACATATACCACAGGCAATCCTTAACAAAAGTCATAATTCTGACAGAAACTAGAAACTATAAGTGCATTTGCAAAGTACCAGCTAGCAGACAGTGAAGCTCAAAAAGCCTTTGGAAATTCTTTAACTGAATAATAACATACATCAGGCAATCAATGTTAAAACCTGAACCAATAGAACAGGTAGAGATATCAAGTCAAAGATTCATGCTGAATCAAACAAGAAGCAAATGACCTCCTCATGATTCTAATGATCAAATTACCTAAACCATAGTAACCATAACAACGGAATCGGAGAAAAGAAAAAAGAAAAAAAAACTCCTGAATTGTAGTTTTGGCACTCTTGCGGGCTACAATCATGAAGTAACAAAAGGTGGCCCATTTTGACATAGTACAAACATAAGCGGCCTATGCAATTGTCTGCCATGCATCTTATTACATATAGGCCTTAAGCACCTTGGACATTTTTTTGGAAATGAAACTCCTCCCTTATTATAAATATTTGGGAGTGATGCTCCCACAAATGCAACAATAATCCAAAAGTTTGGTCTAGAAATAATGACAATTATGATGGTCATGATCAGATAACAATAACAGCCAAAAATTATGGTATTATTCATTAAAATGATCATGGCAATGATGCAAGGAAGAATCAAACTAAGACAAGGATTAGTATTCATTACCGGTTGAAGTTTATGGGAAGTAAGGATTTGAATGTTTCCATTTTTGTCGAGTAGCGGTTGGCCAGATTTGTTCCTTTTTACCATGTCTTCAGCATTCCCATGATCAGCAGTGACAACATAGATGCCACCCACTTGTTCTACAGCATCCAGTATCATCTGAAAGAAAACTGCATTGTCATGCTTAAAAATGGGCATTTTGCCAATAAGGATCCACCAGAATAATTCAATCAGAATGAGATTATAAGACTGTTTTTGCCAGAATGACACAAAGTGTCATTCATTCATTCAGATCTGTCTAAATTACTTCGATATGACTGTTGAAAGTCAATCTTTCTTATAAGCAACAATTGGATTGTATAGGAAAGAAAACCAAAAATATCAAACAACCTTTGCCAAAATAGCATTTACCAGGAAGACAGCTAAGCATTGCTTAATATAATGGAAGGTTAGATCCTAATGACACTATAGGTCCACCAAAAACTATAATTCTCTCCATTCAAATGGACAGATGTTAGGAAGATGAATTTCCTTACTCCACTGAAATTTAACCTATGGGTGGACAATATTGCATATTTCTAAAATCTGGTTCGGATTACTTAAATTCTGCAAGAGATTCTATTATCATGTCAGTGACTCCTGGACTAAATATTGGCATCCTTAGCACCAATTTAATTTTTTGCGAGAAATCCTTTTTTTTCTTGTTTCTTCTCTCAAGATTTCACATTTTCTTTTGTCTCTTTCGGTATTTTGAGGTGTGTCAGAAAGCCCACCTTGGTTGGTCAGTCTGCTGACATGCATCACTGGAGCAAACCCAGACAATCCCATCACGTGGTTGCAGATTCTCATTAATTAATTATGCACAAAAAAAAGCTACCCAAACAAGTTCATCTTAGATATTCATAGATTAATTGAATGTTCACTTGAAATTTTGTGAAATGCTGAAAGACTTCAAATTGAAATTGGCACAACACAGAAAATCACTAGTAAATCCACGTTAACTTGATAGATGGATACATGGATTTGTTTTCTCATTCTCATATTTTATCTACCTTTGAAATACCCCCACTGCAAATTGAACAATAGTACTATAAGTCAGCAGACATACAAAACATTACCTTCACAGCTTCATCAGCAGCCTTGCAACCCACAATTGTGGCTTCAATGTCACCAGTATGACCCACCATATCTCCATTAGGTAGGTTGACACGGACCTGCATATATTTGTATACTACCAAATAAAAGGCCATATCATTGAAATCCTTTTCTTCTAACAGCCAATACATTACCTGGTGGAACTTGTGGCTTAGGATAGCATCTGTAGCCTTTTCAGCAATTTCTAAGGCCTTCATCTTTGGTTGAACATTGAATGAAATCCCACTATCACTTGGAATTTCTACATATTCTTCCATGTTTGGATCAAAGTATCCTGACCGGTTTCCATTCCAGAAAAACGTAACATGACCAAATTTGACAGTCTCACTATTACACAAAATATAAAATAAAATTAGTATGGGCTCATAATTAATAGTAATACATTTAAAAGCAGGTAATTGGAATAACAAAGGCACGATTAAACTGTGAGCCTTCAGTGATGTACTAAAAACAATAAATAATTATAGCAATGGTAATTTTAAATCGTAATTTAGGTTTGGTATTCCAGCTTAGAATAGCTCGTATTATAAAGTTAAACATTAGAACTCCAGATTCACAAATCAATATGGACTATAAACTTTAGCAACAGAGTACGAAACTTAGTGCACAGTAATTTGAAACACAGAGACCAGTACATAGGTCAAATGAGCATATATATTGAACAACATAGGGACATCCTCCCAGGAAGCAAATTTAGAAAAACATAAAACGAATGTCTTAATGACTTGCTCAGATCTTTCTTCTTATTTTCCTAATCAAAGTGCCACAATTCAGTGAAAATCTAGCCAAGATCACGCAGAATATGTATAAAGTAAAAAGGCACCACACAATCTATTCTTAGCAACAAGAATTGTCTGATTTGATTCATGAAGGAAAATTTTGAGCCAAAGTAGCAAAGAAGAAATTGTTCTGGCTCAAACAAGATAGATTTATATCCAAAAAAGATGTCATGTCTCGTATAATTTGCCATGTAATGAATATTCTAGTATTCTTCTACCAAGGCTTCCACATGGCTGCAGTCACTTGTTCCCTGCACTCCGCGATAGTGCACAGAAGAAAATAAGTGGTGGGAAAAAAGACAAGTTTCTTCCACATGGTCAGGTTAGATATTCTTATTTTGTGTCTAAGCAGTAAGCTTATGACTAGGTGTGAGAAGTGAAGGCTAGGGAGTTGATAGGATTTATAACTTGAATTTTCTTCAATCGCAGCACTGCTAAGGAGAGAAGTGTCATAAATCATACTAATTATCTATCTCCATGACATTTACTAACAACACAAATAACATTTAAAAAATAAATTCTATGTAAGAGTATGAACAAATAAAGAAGGATTTCAACATCAACTTAATCTAGAGTTCAGGATGCCAAAAGACTGGAAACACATTCATCATAAGCTCTATTGGGGTAAAAATCTTTACAAGATTCAATTTGATGATCTTGTACAAAGACCTTTACCAACTCAAGATGAAGTTAAATGCCAAGCATTCAAATTAATTAATGTAATCGGACAGCTACATAAGCAACCAAGCTAAGGAGCAAGATAAAGGTATTTGGAAAATATGATAGTTCATGGGAAGAAGAGCAAAATGTCTGCATAACTAAGCACTTCTTTGGAATTAGTTGTAAAAAAATGAAAAGCATAAGTCTGTTAAAGCCATAAATCCCAAACCATTGCATAGCATATCACCTGCAAGCAAAAGTACAGATGCCATTGTGCACTAAGTATTCACCAGATGTCCTCTCAATCTCTGGAGGAGAAACAAGATAGTGGCTTGGAAGCTTCAATTCACCATCATACTGAAGCATTCCAGCATAACGAATCTTTGGGAACCTTACACGGTCAAATTTGTCAAAGTTCTCATATTCCAGAGCTTTAGCAATCATAACCATACGATCTGCTCGGAAGTTGAATGTTACAACAGCATCACCATCCACTATAGGACCCAACTGCCTTGCCACTCTCATCGACTATAACAAAAGCAGGCAAGTACTGGTCATTGGCTTTGGGATCCTCCCTCAGCTTTTTCACTGCTTCAAGAGCACTTTGAAACTTGTATGGTGCTTCACCAAGAACCTGAGCATCCCAGCCACGCTTAACAACCTCCCAATCATTCTGCAAAATCATTTGGTACGAAGTAAATAAAACATTCAGAAATTTCTTTGGTTGCTATGCAAATATGAAAATTTGATAGCTAGCAAATAGCCGACAACCTCTATTAACTGCTTAGCCAGTGCAGGAGCAGTTGCGGGTGCTGGTGCAGGGAAGCGGGTATTTTAAAAACACCAGAAGCACTTACGAAACAGGTCCTATATCAAGTTTCTGAGGAGTTTGCTAAGCAAGTGCACTGACCTAAATGGAAGTTTCTTGTCATTAAGACCAACAGCAAATGGAATCAAAATTTATACAGCCATAAGATGTAATTACAAGGTGATGCGACAAAAGCAATGATTTAAATAAGAATAGCAATTTAACACAAGAAATATACAGGGAAAGAACACCAAAAGGCATTGAAGGGAAAAAAAGAAAAAAAGATAACAAAGAAAAAAAATGAGCTGGTGCACCCTAAGCAATAGTAGCCACAATTATCAAGAATCAACATATTATAGTCTCCACATTGTAAATGACATATGGACCAAAGTTCAACTCATTTGGATGGTTCCAAAACATAAAATGTTTCAAACATCATCTCATTTTGAAAGCTGCTCTATGTTTGACAATTTGATTCACATGTATAAAATTTCTGAAACTTCTCACTTTTCGGGCATTTTAGAAACAGATCACGATGATATTATGAATCATCATTTTGGATGGCCACCTTCCATCATACAACAGTAGCACCAAATCATAATCTCTCTCTCTCACACACACAAATTTTACCCCACCACTGATGCTTTTCTTGATATGTGGAGAATTGTAGACAGAATGAACTAGAAATAACAAACAAATCACTGCATTTTATGCAGCCAACAATATTCTCATAAACCACCAGCATATAATCGTTCTGAAATAAAGAATTTCACAAATACCTCATAGCGGTCCATGGTAACGTACATCCTGCCCCCACCAGATGCAATTTGTGCATCAATCCCTTTCTCCCGTAAATTTGAAAGGTCATTCTCTAGTGTTTCTACAAAGCCTATACTAGAACCATCCAAAACGTCACGACCATCGGTAAGGATATGGACGCGGAATCTTTTGGCACCATGCTCACTAGCTCCTTTGAGTAGCAACTGCAAGAGAAAAAAGTTATCAAGTATTGAAAATCACCAAAGCAGGTAGTCAAAAAATAACTCAGAATACCTAATCTATACCTGTAGCTGATCAAGCCGTGAGTGGACACCCCCATCACTCAACAAGCCAATGAGATGCAAAGTACCTTGATCAAAAGATTCTTGAATGTATTTAAAGGCTTCTCCTTCATATATTTTTCCAGAGGCAAGTGCAAGATCAACTAGTTTAGCACTGCAGTTAAAGGAACATTCGACTCAGTAGTATTGCATAAAAAAAATGTTCTTAAAAGAAATTCAATGGAAGCAGAATCAATGAGGAAAAGTAGGAAAATGCCACAAAAAGAGCATTGACATAAACAAATGTTCAGAATGACAATCCGCAGGAAGGACTGCAATTCTTTTCAATTACTAACTTAATTTGTTTGAAAAAAACTGACCTGTCAGATTTATCTCTTATAAATCTATGCAAACTTCTGTCCGTACCAAGTAAAGTGAGAAATGCAGGTAAACACCCTTTACGAGAGAGAACTAAGCTCTGAGACTCTCTTTTTTTTTTGATCGAAGTACATATGTACCAAGAAACCAGAAAAAGGCTCAATAAAACTGTTAGAAAATGCTAGAGGAACATAAATTGCTCTTTCAGCCTGCTAATCTCTTATTTAGACATTCAAAATTTTCTCTTATCAACTCTCAGAAATTTGGTTGCTTATATGATTTTTAAGTTCTGCAAGAGACTTCCAGCTGTTGAATAATTGAAAGACATACTATACTTCCAACCACGAGTGAACAAGATTGAGTTAACAGGCAAAACCAAAAGTGGTCAACATAACAACATCCAAGCAAATAAGAAAGGTATTATCCATGTATTAGAGGCAGAGACTAAAGATAAACTTCCATTCATTCTTTTGCCTTTAATGAAACCTTCCCTCAGAAATATAAATCAAACACAACAAACTTTCACCGCCAAGGAGGCACTCCATGAAGACACAAGATCGCTCAAGTCTAACTGTTAACAATATCAGAGAAATTTGTTGGGAAGCATTAACTGAAACTAAAAGGGAGGTATTCGTCATACGACTTCCATCCGACTCACTACTCCCAAAGCCCATCTCCCTTAACACATACCAAAGCATTGCGGTACAAATTGCCACACATTCTTTATACTTCCAATTTGAATATTTCTTAATAATAAGCATTTATGCATTTAAAAGTTGTAAAGTAGCTGACTACATCTAACTTTACCTAACACACTTTATTTACATAATGAGAAATTTTAATAAGAATTCTTTTTTTTAAAATGTATCAATTGCTTGAGAGGGTTAAAGGACACATCTTTTTAAGTGATCAAAAACTATCACATTCTTTAATTGATAAACTATGGTATTCTTGATACATTTGAACAGGTCATTTTTCAAAATATTCATGGTTCATTCTAAAGCATGGCACAGCGATACCAACAAATAAATATAATTAATAGCAAGAATATATGGGATTTGAAAGTTAACTTAAAAAATAATAATTTATGTCTTTATAAATAATGATGATGTTACGAATTAAAAGATGCCCACTGCATCTTAGGTACTACAAGCAGTAGAAAGAAGCAGAACCAGACAGAAAGTCCACTTTATTAGAGTGCCCTGCTCTTCATATAATATGCTCAAAAGAAAACTTGTCAGGATTAAGTACAATAAACGCAATTAATCAACTTAAAAAATCCTCAGAATGAAATATGAAGGTAGTTTTGAGAATGGAGTGCATTGTGAGGCAAGCACTTTACCCCTGGGCATAAATCCACCCTGCACCTAGTGCATTGTGACCAACCTCACTGTTACCCATGTCATCTTCGGTAGGCAGTCCCACTGCTGTGCCATGAGCCTTTATCAATCTCCATCTCTCTGGAGCACCCTACAAAAAGGTGGAGTATGTTTGTAATACTAAATTATCCATAGGCAAATGCTGAATGATTTTAGTTGCATCCTTTAGCAGGACAAACATGAATGGCAATTTAACTTGCACCCAAGCATTTTTCTTTCGTCAGATAATTAAGACATTTAACTAACGAGTAGGGAAAAAAATCAGATTACAGAATTGAATGACCAGCAAGGATTGATGCTACAACCACATCAAGAGAGGGAATTCCTCACAATAACACCACCTTTATCTAATCTTTCCCTGGCAAGTTGGTCAACAACTTCATCAGCAGCTGTACGAATGTGAAGACCCGAATTGGGCCCATCCTAGGGCCCAATGAACTGAAGTCGGCAAGGAGTGCCGACTTCAGTTGAGTCATCGTGGTCTCCCCACGATGACCACGCCGGCCGAACGGCCAGCGAATCCCCCGCAAGCCCCCCCCTCTTCCCTCTTTCCCTCTCCCTCTCTCCCTCTCTCTCTCTCTCTCTCTCTCTCTCTCTCTCTCCCTTTCTCTTTTCTCTGAGAGCCCATCCCTTCCTCTTCGTTTTCCCTCTTTGTGAAAGGATCGCCGGAGCCCCATCACCGCCGGAGCCGCCATCACCATCGGGAAGCCACACGTCGACGACCGGAGGTGAGGAAGATCACTAATTTACTATTTTTATAGATTTAAAGGGGAAGGAATGAGGGTTGTTAACTGGTTTTCACTTCCCCTGTTTCGGGAAAGTTTCTTTTGTGGGATTCGGCCGGCCGACGGCGGCCGGCCGGGGTCAATCCGGCCGAAATGGGTTCGGCCGGAGGTGGGTGAACGGGGGCCGGGCTTCCAGCCCCGGTCTCCCTCTCTTTCCTCCCTTTTCTTCCTCTCTCTCTCTCCTTCTTCTCTTCTTCTTCCCTTCCGTCGCCTGTGACCGTGGGGTGATCGACGGCGGCTGGCCGAGCGCCGCCGCCGAGGGCCACGGTCGGCCGCCGAGGGCCGACCGGAACCACCAGCTACCCCCCCCCCCCCCCCCCCCCCCTTCTTCCTTTTCCTTTCTTCTTCTTCTTCTTCTTCTCTTCCTTCTTCTTCTTCTCTTTCTTCTTCTTCTTCTTCATTCGGCCTGGGTGTTTTTCCTTGCTTTGAAATGTGTGCCTTAATGGTGAACCAGACTTTGAACCGGGTCTAAACTGTGAACCGGTTCCACCTAATCTTTGTATTGGGTTTGATCTGGATTTGAGTGAATGGGTTTTGATTAGGGTCTAAATCTGAGTCAGAAATTTGGGTTAGCCTGATGTAAGTATAATCTGGTTCGTCAAGATTTGATCTGATCTGGTCTGATCAGATCTGGTTTGGGTTGGGTTGGAAATCTGTGTTGGGCTGAGTTGAACCTAATTGGATCTGTGGGCTGGGTTGGTTTGGGCCCGAGATCTGATCTGGGCCTGTAAACTGGTTTGGTTCAGTTGGGCTTAATCTGTTTTGGGCCACAATTGACTTGGGTTTAAAGGATTCTGATTTTAGGGTCTATGTTTGATCTTAGGGGCCCATTCTTGGATCTATGAACTTAGGAGTTTAAGAGTTTGAAAATTTTTTTTAAATTATGTTTCTTAGTTAATTAAATAAATAATGTTTATGTTTTAATCAGGGGTTCGTGATATCTGTGGCAGGAATTTTTAAGCGAACCCAGGTAGGTGACCGTTGCTTTAAAGTAGAATTCTAACATGTATCTTGCATATGTTGATTTATTGATTTATTATTAGCAATATGTGTTAGAATTAAAATTAAATATTTAATTTCATAAATTGTTATGTGCTTTACTGTGGGGAGTATGATTATGATTTTGATATAGAAAGTTGATTTATTGATTTTCAAAATCCGCGTGACTATAGTCTAGACCCCGCCAATGGGATGATACGTTGGCCCTGTCGACTTGTACTGAGGAACTAGTTCCGACACCGCGACCACCGGTGATAGAATAGTGGCGGCACAGGGGTGCGTTTTGCTCTTCGGAGCGGCTCGGTGGAGCGTGAGTTTGGCACCAGGGGGTGCGGCACAGTGGTGCGTTGGCTCAGTGGAGCGGCTCTTCGGAGAGTTGTATTGACACTTCGGTGTAACCATGCCACTGGGTGATGTGGCCGTAGTCATGCGGTTGAGTTATTTTGAGTCTCGGATTGGGTTTACAGATTATTGTGTGGATTTTTGGATTTATGTGTTTAGCTGCTTTTATATGCATTATGACATGTTATATGATGACTTTATTGCATGATGTCGCCTACTGAGCTGTTAGCTCACTCCTACTATTTACATTTTTGCAGGTGATGATATATGATTATGGGGATTACGGGACGGAGTGATCATGATGTAGTTAGCTAGTGGATATAGACTTTCTCTTTTGACTTATGTATATATGGACATTTGATCTGAAAACTGGAATTTATTTTTAATTAGTTATTAATAGTTGATCTGATTTATCTGCCTTGCGTGCCTGCGGGGTCCGCCCTGTAGGTGCGCGGCGTCTGCTCGTGCCCCGGGCCCCGGGTTCGGGGCGTGACAGATTTATTGGTATCAGAGCTTAAGGTTAAGGTATCCTAGGATTTAGGTTCAGGTAAGTGTGAGTGGGGAATTATGATAGAAAAACTATCAAAGCCTTGGTTTATAGTCACTTAAGATTGTAACATGAATGATATTATAACCTACGGCTTAAGACCACTAGGGACTGTAGGCTTAATGGCATTAGAGTTTGACGTTTAAGATCATTAGGGATTGTGACATAAATATATCATAGCTTAAGGTTATGATCAATTGGGACATGACAATTATATTTGGTGCTTAAGGTGTAAGATCACTGGGCATTATGATAAAATGTATGCATCGGGTTTGGTTTTTGATGAGTGTGGAAAGAAAGTATAAATTATCTTTGATCATGATAAGAGAGGTTTGACCTAAGATAAGTGTAGGAAAATTAACAATGGCATACCGGTTATACCATGTTCAGATATTATTTAAACGACTTGGAAGTTCAAACTTGATATGGGTTGTGATATGATCGTACTTTTGGTTTTGCTACTAATTATCAGAGTATGATTTATACATACATCTTCCGTATTATTGGAGTGGGCTAAGAAAGATTTTTCGTAGTATTAGTGCAGAATGTTTTCGAGGTTAAATCTGTATGGGGATTATATTTGGATTTGACATGTTTGAATATTGTAAATCGGCATATTTCTATTAGTGGATTAAATTCTTAAGGCCATATAGTATGCAAATTGGTGGAGTATTCTAATTATTTGAATTTGTATATTTGGATTGGGCTACTAAATTTTTCTTATAATTGTTGGAGACCATTGGATGTGTTAACTTGAACTCAAGTCAAGGTTTATGACCTAACTAGAAATCTTTGTCATTGTAAAATACAAAATTGAGTAGAAATTTCGATTTTGAGATGCTTATGTGAGTTATCATGGGTAGCATTAATCATAGACATTAAGGATTTTGGTAAAGAAGGATTTGGAAGTTGATAGAGTTAATTTCTACTCATAGTGATATTGGCTCAACAGTTCTAACCCATTGAGTTTGAGGTAAATTCTGTTGGAAGGAAAATCAATGTAGATTTTCTAATTAAATTGCAAAGAGAATACAAGAATTACCCCCTTTAAATTAAACCTAGATATTTTGGATTCTAAAAAGGTTGTGGAGATCACATAGTGACCTTAAACTTGACTAAAGGATCGGGGGTTAGTTATGGTATGTACACTCTATATAAATTGAGGACAAAAAGATCTAGAGGTTTTGCTCTAGTTCTACTTGGAAATTTGAAATTTGGAGTTTCTTAGTTTCAATGCAAAATGATACTTTAGTCAGAAATCATTTTGTGACTTTAGAGAATTAAATGAATTAAATCAGAGAGTGCAGCGGAAGTGTGGTGGTTTGACTTATTTTGAAACTGGTTAAGATCATTAATATTTGATCTAAAAGGCATTTATTTGCTTTTGTTATTGATAAATTTGAGTTAATTTATCATGATTTTGAAATGCTAAAATTAGAATGCAACCTAATTATGGTCGTAACCGAAGTGTGAATGAGCTATTCTGAGAGTTTTCTTTGGTAGAGCAATTTGTATTTCAAGTTATGATTAATTAGATTTTGACTAAATTAAGCGAAGGAATATTAATCATGAGATATTATCATGCAATATAATTATTTTGGAAGTTTAACTTGATATCAGGCACTATGGATATTGCTTCTAGTTGAAGTTAATTATTTTGGTGGCAAATTAAGATTCATCTATAAAAAGATGTTTAAAGCTTGGACTAGAAAATATTTATTGAAATCTGTATGTGGATCATGCATGGAACTCGTATATAGAAGGAAAATATACTTGGGGATGAGACTTAAGAATTTTTATTTGGCTCTACTTGAGACTTGAAACAATTAAGATTTATATTTTGATGGGGAGTCAATTAGTAAATCTTGAGAATATTGGTGGATTAAAATGTTTTTGGGTTAGTCGAAAATAGGACTTGTTTGATTTGGAAAAGTTCTTGATGTTTTTCCTTGTAAAAAAAAAAAAAAAAAAAATCGTTGGAAAGTATAGTTCTTTGGATTTTGATCGATATGGATATCATTGTGTTATTAGTAGATTCTCTAAGTCTAGTAGATTTACAAGATCCCGAAATGTTTGCAGTACTGCAAATAAAAAATATTTTATTATTTGAGGAGTTGATCTCAATGTAAAATCATGGAGCTTATATCTTGGTGGAATTTCTTGTAAATCTTTGAACCAGATTATTAGATTCTTGTAAGTTAAATATTTATAAATCAAGGCTATGAGTTGATTGTGGATTTTGTATCACCATATGAGAAATGCAAGTGGGATTTCATGAGAGGCCCAAATAAGTTTAGCCTAAAAGAAAAGATTCAGAATGATTAAGTAAGCTCCTGAGTAAGTTAATCTAGAATCTTTTAATTATCGAAGCTTAGAATAAATATCAACTTGTATAATGGAATTGTCAAGGGAAACTAGAATTGGCTTAGTTCAAATTTGGATCTAGAATATGATTACTTGATTATATGATGGTACAAATACGACAACTATCTCAAGGGTTAATAATGACCTAGTGAACTTGGAAAGCAAGGATAAAATTTTGCTTGGATATTATAAAAAAAAATGTTGATGATCTGGGATCATTAAGAAATTTTGGAGAATATTGATCAGAGTTACGCAGCGAAAGTATGATGGATTGAGTCAATCTAAACTGGTTAAAAATATTGACTGTATTTTGGTAACATGTTATTATGAAAGACTATGTTGTTCAATAATGAAAGATTTTGTTGATTCTCAGGTCAATCATGATATGATTATGTTATCTCTTGGATAGAATTTGCTATTTTTGGATATGCTAAGAGAATAATAATAATAATAATAATTTGAGCGTATCATAACTCGGGTTAGTTGATTGTTGGCCAAATATGGTCTAATTTGTTAAGTATCTACATAAACCAAGCATTATTTGCTCCCATCTTATAGGTTTAAGTTAAAAGCTTCGTGGCATATTGAATCATGGTATCAATACTTTGCCTTCTCAGACCTGCTCTTGTGATTTGATGCAAATCATCTTTGAGATAGACCGTTGCTATCTAATGATCATAAGTACATGTTTATTTTGTGAATTACATTTCTAGCCATTTAATGATTTGACTCTAAGGTTGGCCATTATTCTTTGAGGGATCAACACACTACCATGAGAAGTGTATGAGATCTATTTCATTTCAAGTTTTATCCCAAACACAACTACTTTTAATCAATCTTGTTGTGAATCGATCCTGATCCGATCTCGAGTAAACATGCATCAAGATGATAATTTCAATCTGAGATTTCAGTCAGTCATTTATCTAGTGCTAATCTTACGAGTTTATATGAAATTTTTGCTAATTGATTTAAAGTTATCTATCACACTGATTTTGATAGAGAAGAATAAGATCTTGGATTTATATTATTCAATGGGCTGAGCATATGAAAGGCCTAGATCTCTTTAATTTCGAGGACGAAATTTCTTTTTAGTTGGTTAGAGTGTGAAGACCCGAATTGGGCCCATCCTAGGGCCCAATGAACTGAAGTCGGCAAGGAGTGCCGACTTCAGTTGAGTCATCGTGGTCTCCCCACGATGACCACGCCGGCCGAACGGCCAGCGAATCCCCCGCAAGCCCCCCCCCCCCTCTTCCCTCTTTCCCTCTCCCTCTCTCCCTCTCTCTCTCTCTCTCTCTCTCTCTCTCTCCCCCTTTCTCTTTTCTCTGAGAGCCCATCCCTTCCTCTTCGTTTTCCCTCTTTGTGAAGGGATCGCCGGAGCCCCATCACCGCCGGAGCCGCCATCACCGTCGGGAAGCCACACATCGACGACCGGAGGTGAGGAAGATCACTAATTTACTATTTTTATAGATTTAAAGGGGAAGGAATGAGGGTTGTTAACTGGTTTTCACTTCCCCTGTTTCGGGGAAGTTTCTTTTGTGGGATTCGGCCGGCCGACGGCGGCCGGCCGGGGTCAATCCGGCCGAAATGGGTTCGGCCGGAGGTGGGTGAACGGGGGCCGGGCTTCCAGCCCCGGTCTCCCTCTCTTTCCTCCCTTTTCTTCCTCTCTCTCTCTCCTTCTTCTCTTCTTCTTCCCTTCCGTCGCCTGTGACCGTGGGGTGACCGACGGCGGCTGGCCGAGCGCCGCCGCCGAGGGCCACGGTCGGCCGCCGAGGGCCGACCGGAACCACCAGCTACCCCCCCCCCCCCTCTCTTCCTTTTCCTTTCTTTTTCTTCTTCTGCTTCTTCTTCTTCTCTTCCTTCTTCTTCTTCTCTTTCTTCTTCTTCTTCTTCATTCGGCCTGGGTGTTTTTCCTTGCTTTGAAATGTGTGCCTTAATGGTGAACCAGACTTTGAACCGGGTCTAAACTGTGAACCGGTTCCACCTAATCCTTGTATTGGGTTTGATCTGGATTTGAGTGAATGGGTTTTGATTAGGGTCTGAATCTGAGTCAGGAATTTGGGTTAGCCTGATGTAAGTATAATCTGGTTCGTCAAGATTTGATCTGATCTGGTCTGATCAGATCTGGTTTGGGTTGGGTTGGGAATCTGTGTTGGGCTGAGTTGAACCTAATTGGATCTGTGGGCTGGGTTGGTTTGGGCCCGAGATCTGATCTAGGCCTGTAAACTGGTTTGGTTCAGTTGGGCCTAATCTGTTTTGGGCCACAATTGATTTGGGTTTAAAGGATTCTGATTTTAGGGTCTATGTTTGATCTTAGGGGCCCATTCTTGGATCTATGAACTTAGGAGTTTAAGGGTTTGAAAATTTTTTTAAATTATGTTTCTTAGTTAATTAAATAAATAATGTTTATGTTTTAATCAGGGGTTCGTGATATCTGTGGCAGGAATTTTTAAGCGAACCCAGGTAGGTGACCGTTGCTTTAAAGTAGAATTCTAACATGTATCTTGCATATGTTGATTTATTGATTTATTATTAGCAATATGTGTTAGAATTAAAATTAAATATTTAATTTCATAAATTGTTATGCGCTTTACTGTGGGGAGTATGATTATGATTTTGATATAGAAAGTTGATTTATTGATTTTCAAAATCCGCGTGACTATAGTCTAGACCCCGCCAATGGGATGATACGTTGGCCCTGTCGACTTGTACTGAGGAACTAGTTCCGACACCGCGACCACCGGTGATAGAATAGTGGCGGCACAGGGGTGCGTTTTGCTCTTCGGAGCGGCTCGGTGGAGCGTGAGTTTGGCACCAGGGGGTGCGGCACAGTGGTGCGTTGGCTCAGTGGAGCGGCTCTTCGGAGAGTTGTATTGGCACTTCGGTGTAACCATGCCACTGGGTGATGTGGCCGTAGTCATGCGGTTGAGTTATTTTGAGTCTCGGATTGGGTTTACAGATTATTGTGTGGATTTTTGGATTTATGTGTTTAGCTGCTTTTATATGCATTATGACATGTTATATAATGACTTTATTGCATGATGTCGCCTACTGAGCTGTTAGCTCACTCCTACTATTTACATTTTTGCAGGTGATGATATATGATTATGGGGATTACGGGACGGAGTGATCATGATGTAGTTAGCTAGTGGATATAGACTTTCTCTTTTGACTTATGTATATATGGACATTTGATCTGAAAACTGGAATTTATTTTTAATTAGTTATTAATAGTTGATCTGATTTATCTGTCTTGCGTGTCTACGGGGTCCGCCCTGTAGGTGCGCGGCGTCTGCTCGCGCCCCGGGCCCCGGATTCGGGGCGTGACAACGAAGAAGAATAGGAGTAACACGACCTCAAGGCGCCAACATATCCTAGATCCAGACATGAAAAACGAGAGGTTTCTGCAACCTAGGTTACCCTCTTTTACTGACCTGGTTCATGCACCTCCTCAAGTCCCCATGCACTGTCAACTCATCCTGGAGGCATCTACGTTAACAATTTGAAATATTCTCCTACCACAAAAGCACCCACTTCGTTCGAGGTCTTCAAGCCAGCATTTCCAAAGAGCCTCAAACAACATATAAATGGTGCAGCCCTTAATTTCCAAGTTCAACTAACAAAGTGAAGAGCGCCATGAATTGGTTTGACGCATAGAAAATCGAAACATGAGATAGTTGTACACAACGATTGATACTTGATATCCTCTGAACCACCAGATAACTAAATTTGGATATCTACTCGCAACTACTACACTCCTATAAAATGTGAGGCAATGGACCACAAACCCAATAAGAACATAGATTTGAGGTAACCCTTGTGCTGTATGATGAGAAACCGCATGAAAAAAAATCGACAAGCAGTAACACTTTATTAAGAGTTGATTTTTTTTTCTCCCCCTCTCTCATACCACCAGACAATGAACCTAACGGTTATTCAGACGAAAAAGAAAGCCACAATAGATTAATCAGACTTGCGAGAACAGAACAAAAACTAAGCTCGCCATACTAATATTAGCTGCACAATGGCAAGGGGCATCAGTAATTCCATGGATGCTAACCAGTGAAGCCAATAAAACCAATTTATTACCTTCTTGAGCCAATCCATGGCCGGCGTCTCGGCGACATAAATGCAGTTGTACTTGTCGGGGTTGGCTTCGCCCCATATCCATCCAGAACCACGACGGCCACCGTCTTCCCTTTTGGAAGCTTTGGGTGGTCCGCCAATTTCCATGAGAATTCCGAGCTATCCATCTCCTCCAAAGCTCCAAAAAACAACACCCAAATCGTCCACAAAGAAGGAAAACGTACAGCTACGATTAAAATGGAAAGAAAAAAAAAAAAAACCAAAATGACGAATTGAATGTTAAAAAGTTTCACTCAAAAAAAATGAAGGGACAAGAAAATCAAATTACAATTACGCATTCAGTGGATAAAATCCAATATGATAGCCCGAGAAAATGATGGGAAGAAACTAATTAAAATCGGAGACGGAGTGATACCTTATGAGAATCCTCCAGTGGTATGCAGGTTAGAAAGATTCGGAGGCGGAATAAGCGAGAAGATCTCCACCCCCAACTCCAGAAAGCTGAAGGTGTTTATCAGAGGCAGAAGAATTCGGTGGAGGAGATATACGCCGTCGGTTTGGGGAGGCAACGTGGGGCGGTGATGTTGGCTCCGATAAAAGATACATGGGCGGAAGCCGGAAGGCTGCGTCTCACTCTCACGCCACGGGATGCCCCGTCACTCGATTTAAGTTATACGTTTTTTTTAGCTGACGAGTCACGAGAATGCACTAGAGTCTGCCACGTATCCAGTTTGAGTTCATGGGCTTCTACCTTTATGAAAGACGTCACAGAAGTGGTGTGATCCATGGAGTAGCCTTTTTCCGGGTCTCATTTTGGACTCGTATGGAAATAACTCCTATGTAATTAAGTTTACAAGAAAAGGTTTATTTTTTTAACTCCTGGGTTAATGAGCTTCTACCTTTACGAAAGAAGTCATGGAACCGGTGTGATTAATGGAAAACCTTCAACCATATTCTTTTTTTATTTTTTTTTGGTACAAAACCATATTCTTTAAGACTTACCACTACCTTCCTGTCTTTAATGGAAAACCTTTATGAAACCTCCTCCTCCCCATCCCCTCCTCGATAAAGAGGTAGACGAGGTGGAGGGTGATATAATGCCTGGAAACAAGGACATAGATGCTTATATCAGTCTCTTGGTAAGTGAAAGATGGGTGAAACATAAAGATCGATGCACCCATGCAGAGGTATGTGTGTATCACTATATATATATACCTTCTGTTAAAATGTGCGCATGTATCTGTACAGATTGTATATATGTATCGGTCTACATATGCATGCATATCAATGCCGATGATCGATATATCCTTCAAAACTCACCACAACCTTCATATCTTCTTCTTCCCCTTCATAGGTGCTGTCATCCTCTTTGTTACTCTCAACATCCGGTCGACCCACCCACCAACGTACGTCCCTCCTCTTCCTCTCCATGCATCCTTGCTCGCCACCCTCGTCCAAGCTCCTCCCCTTTTCAGTCCACCAAGATCGATCCATCTCTCTCCGAGCTACGGAATACCATGCACGTCCTACCTCCCCATATCTCACTCCCACCATTTTGGCTCCGTCATGAATGCCACAACCCTCCTTTGCGACTCCCTTGCGATCCACACCACATCTTCAAGTCCATCTTCCTCTTCTCTACGAGCTAAGATGTTGTCCTCGTCATGAGCCCCGCTTCAACTTTGCTGACGCCGCTGCCGCTCCTTCCCTGGTGGTCTCCTACGTCTCATGATCCTCGTCAAAGCAAGGCCAGCATGCATGATTTTGCACGGCATCATGGACGCACCCCCTCTAATAAAAAGAGCACGTAGACGGTTTTAGCTTGCTAAACAGCAAAGGCGAGAGACTTTCCACTCGGTCCTCATGCAATTTCACAGTGGATTAATGCTATCAAAATAAATTAATTATGATACGGTACAATGTACTGTGCATTTAAGAAATAAGGATTGATCCGCGGGCCTAGCCGTGCCAGGCCCAGGCCCAAAGTAGGTATTAATAGAGTGCCGTCTTAGCCTTTGCTGCATATGGTGCAGTAAGTGTTTCCAAAGTACCATCACTATGTCTTGAGGAAGATTCCTCTGTAGTGATCGATTGGATTCGAGAAGTAGACAGATATGGTGATAGTCATCCCCTCATTCGTGAGATTCGGCGATTGTCTCAGGAGCCGCGCAATTTTCAGGCTTCACATGTTTTTCGGGAGGCGAACAATATAGCAGACTAGGTTGCCTCATTTGTTGTCCGGCACTCCGAAGAGATCATATGGACATCTATAAGAGATATTCCTTCCATCTTTTACTCTTTGCTTTCTTTTGATATGGTTGGATGTATTTTAGTTAGAGCTATAATAAATGCCGTTAAAAAAAATAAAAATAAATAAATAAATAAATAAAAAAAGAAAAGAAGAAGAAGAAGAAGGAGGAGAAGGAAGAAAGAAAGAGTACTCCAAAGCCCAGTGTCATATGTAGCTCGTCTTGGTGTTGATGCTAACCACATCCAGAAAATGGGACAAAAGCGAAGAAATAACTTATATAGCGTTCCCAGTTCGAGTTGTACCTCTCATGATTGATTTCTTTTCACGATATCGGCGGTTGGATCGCGCCCCGCATACCGCGCTCCAAATTGAGGACAGCCATACCAAGAGGTGCATAAAATCAAAAATTATAATTTTATAATAAAATAAAAAAATCTAAAATCATCGTCTATTAGATAATGAAATAAATACCGAATGAAGGCTGTCAAAATAACAAAATATTCTAATAAATCTAAATAATATAAAATTATTTTTAGAATAAAATCAAACTGACTGAAATAACCTCCTGCGGCGACCGTAGATCTGAGTGATAGGTGACCTGGCACACTAGTATCCGCACCACACTAGTTGAAATATAGAAGTTTTTAATTGTTGGGTCTTGTGGAGGCTGCCACGGTGAAGCTTGGACCATAAGATATGGAGGACAACTAGAGCAAAGGGCCAGGCCTCAAATGTATACCCAAACGGCCAACGTGAAGGGCGTATTTCTTTTTGTTTTTTGAAGGAGCGGGATATAAATATATTTACAATAAGACCGTAAAATGAGTAAATGACTCTGCGTAAAATAACGGTTTTTATTTCGCTCGGCAGTGGGATTCCGAGGAGGACTCGTTCGAAAGAAGTCGTGGAAAAAAAGCTCTGGTATGGGAACTGAGAAACCGGAGAACAAGAAAATAGGGGGGCAGGGTAGGCCCGATAGAGAAAGAAGAATTGTCTCCACTAAAAAAGTACAGGATCCGAGCTGAACGGACTCATTATACTTGTCGCGAAATTAGATTTATGTGGCGATGTTTCTTTATATTCCTGCAACCAAAATTTAAATCCTTTTATCAAAAAAATTAGTATATGGCTGTTGAAAGAGCTTCGTAACTTCGATTTTAGAAGATGTACTTGTACTCATCGGATACGAATCTTCGTTTTTTTCCTAGAGAGAGAGAGAGAGAGAGTTGGGCTTAAGAAGTAGCCAGCATCGACCCATCTTTGTCCATACCAGGCCCAATTTTGATACTGGCCTGTCGATGGCTTCATCCAACGGCGAGGGACGATGGATGGACCGTATAGTTCAGCAATAGCCTTATGAGGAGAGAGAGAGAGAGAGAGAGAGAGAGAGAGGGATAGGAAAAGGAATCGGAAATGGCTTGATGGCACTTGTTAATGTCGCAAGCAGCCTAGCTTGCAGCCGCGTCATGACGAAATAGATGTCATACGTAGAAAACCGCCCCATGCAACGCATGATTCAGAAGGCTATGGGATCTCATTCAACATCGATCTTCTTGTGCTCGTCTCCCTCACAAGGGGAATCTCCTGGGAGCCAAGCATTTTCTTTCATTGTTTGCTCTATGACGATTGCAACTGGTCCAACCATCACCAGCTGCCAACAACAATCAACAGATTTTTCTCTATTCTGCGCAAAGTCCAAATCTTTTTCTTCCCCAAATCTTTCTTCCAAGCAATCAATGAGAGGTCCACCCCATTCCACGCAGATCCACCAGCAATTTACCTGTCCATGTTACACTGGACCCTCAGAGGTCCTCGTCACGTATTAGACCATGCAAAATCTTCTAAATAGACTCTTATGGGTATTGATAAATGATATCAACCATGGATTCTAGCATCAATGCTAACACTTGACCTGTGTTTAGTCCTAATATGGAGCAAAAGTTTACGGATGACTTCCATCCATAACATTCATTGTTAATTGAAGAGAGACACAGAAAAGCAACGAAATTTCTGTTCTTAATCTATTAATGTTACTACTTGGCCCTTTCCTTTGAGGGGAAGGGATGCATAATTTTTAATTTTTTTTAATAGTTGTCAGAAAATTAATTGATAAAAAAAAGGGAAAGTTTAAGTTCTTCCGGTGTTGGAATTACAAAAAAAAAAAAAGGAGATCACTGTTATTTACACCGTATAACTATTCATAATTGCCCCTCATTGGCACCATAATTCACATTTCGTTCTAACGACGCCACCCAAAACTCCTTTTTTTTTTAACACTCTTCCATGGCAAACCCATGTAACACCAAAGCCAATGAAAGCATAAAAAAAGTTTTTTTTTTTCCTTTTTTTCCCTTTTTCTTTCCCTCTTGTTTTCCTTTTCTGGTTACATCCCATCTCACCTAAGACCTATCCTTTTTTTTTATCTTTTTCTTTTTGAAAAACTTCGTTCTACCTATTGAGATGGATGCTACACAACAGCACTAGCCACAGTATAAACAGAGAGGATCAGAGCTTTAGAGAGCTCTCTTTTAAGTTCCAATCCAAAAGCTTTGCTATCCTCTGAGCAGTGAGCCTCGAGAGCCGAACATTTGCTCGAGGATGATGACGATGGCCATGGCGACGGACGCGTCGAATCCCGGCTCGACGATGAGGCGGAAGACGTCCACGCCGAAGGCGACGCCTCCGACGGCCTCCTTCCGCTTGATCTCCGCCAGCTGCCGGCGCCGCTCGTCGTAGACCAAGCAGCACCGCTGCGAGTAGGACCCCTGGATATCGTAGTGGGTGGCGACGCAGCCCTCGGCGCCACCGTGGCACGGGGTCACGTGCGCCAGCGCCTTGGACTGGAGGAGATTCACGTGCTTCCGTACCGAGAACCGCGGGTCGGCCGCCTCCTCGCCGTCGTAAATCAGCCAGTGATCGCCCAGGCTCAGCCTCTGCACGTGTGAACACCACCGAGTCAAGATCCAAAATAACTCGCCGAGTTTTCCTCATTTTCAGCCGTTTTGAATTCAATTGCAAATTTAAGGAAAATACAAATATCGGGGAAAATTTCTAAAACTAGAAACTTCTGAGGCGAAAACTAGTATACGTTCCCCATATATCTGCCTTCCTGTTTTTTTTAAAACAAGGATAAAAAAAGAGAAAAAAAAGAATAATCCATAATTTGCTCAAAAATTAGAAAAATAAAGAAATTGGTTTGGAAACAGCCATTGCAAGCTGTAAAGATAAGGAAAAGTTGCTGAAAATGGAAGCATTTCGAACCACCCGTTCGATCTTTTCATTCCCTTAAATCACCGAAATCGATTTCTCATATTCAAATTAAGAAGCAAATAAAATATATTCCAGTAAATACTCGAAAATAGGACCCGACCGGAACAAGACTTCAATCATCTGAGATCTTTATTATCCTCGTTAAATAGTTTCCTCAGATCCGGAGATCGGAGAGGGAGATTTACCTTTCGTCGGATGGTGAGGAGCGGCTTGCCGGCGGCGTCCATAAGCACGATCTCCCCCTTATTCCCCGACGCGTAGTTATCGACTCGGAAGAGGAGATTGCCCTTCGCGTCGAAGACCGTGAACCCGTTCCCGTTGAAGAGGAGCGACTTCCGCCACACCGTCAGCACCGCCGTCTCCGGCACCCCGCCGCCGCAGCATCCGCCGGAGAAGTCCGCCCTAGGGGCGGCCTCGGCTGCGGACGAGGCGTTCGGATGTACCTTTGTCATTCCCGCCGTATTCTGTTTTCTGGTCGCCGGAAACTGGAGGAAGAAGAAGAAGAAGAAGAAGAAGACGAGGAGAACGGGAGCTTAGTATTTTATTTTACGGAGCCGTGGTGATGGAAGCGAGTAGGAGCTCTACCGCCTTATTTATACCCCAGGTGGACAAAAATGCCCTCGTCGAAAGGTTGGTATTACAAGGCACGTGCGGCGCACCGGGGATGACGTCGAGAGGGGATTAAACTAATTATATTGTGAGTTTGATGGGGTTTAATAATGAGATAATCTTGCGAGGATTGGTGTTTCTTTGCTTCAAAGGTAAGAGGGATTCGTGGCTCTTAGAGAGCCATGTGGCAGTTCGAAAGGGACTTGTGGTGTCCAATAGGACGATGGGGCTAAGAGCCCTTGGGCGGCTTGGTGGGCACCTCGTCACCATGATTACAGCTCCCATTGGAGGAGCCATTTACAAATACCATTAGAAGTTGGTTAATTAGTCTAAATTATTTAATTATTGATAAGATATTGTTAAAAATTATAAAAAAAAAATATTAAGCGAGAAACATTAGAAGTCAAAATTAATAGCTACATGTTAACGTTTGATAATGAGATATTCCACCAATTCACTGAAACGATTGATTAGGCCCTGCAATTGGGAATATAAATTTTTTTCCCTTTCCTTTTGCAAAAGTATTAGCTTGATTATATTCCAAAGTAGCTCGCTCGGCATCAACTTTCACCCTAAGAAAAAAAACAAAAAGCCATCTATATCCACATTGGGCGGCATTATTCTATCAAATAATAAATTAGTGGCACTTGTTACTTGTATCCAAATATTCATTGCAAGCAATGGTTAATATTCTTAGATTTGATTTAATTAAGTGGACCACTAGATTTGGTTACTATTCATTCAGTTGAAGTTTTATATTGTTGTTGCAAGGACAAATCTCAAAAGAAAAAAAAAAACAAAATGAATTGCCAGCATCAATTCTCCACTCACATTGTTAGGGATTAAATATTTTAATGTCAACTTTTATTAAACATTTAATATACATATATGTTATTTATGCTTTTCCCTGACCCTTATCTATGAAGACATGAAATCAGTATGAATGTGTTCACCCAAATAGGAAAGCTTGTATATGATTTACTGCATTAGCTAACTCCACCCAAAAACCTACCATTTCGTAGTGATTAAAATAAGGTAATCAAATTTCTACATAGGAAAGGAATAATACTGAGCCAATGAGCCATAACTAAGGTTAGCGGAACTATCCCGTACCGACAGTTTATCGGAACGGTTTCGGCAAAGAAATTGAAATATCGTCCGAGGAGAAGGAGAAGGAGAAGGAAAGAGAGAGTAAGCATGAGATGAGAGGAGAGGGAGAGGGAGAGGGAGGGAGGCCGACGCTGGTGCAGGTAGCGAAGGCCACGGCCAAAAAAAATCCATCACTCGCACCGGCACCGGCCTCCGCCGGCCACCCTTCTTCTTCCTCTCCTCCCTCTCCCGCTCGCTCTCTCTCTTTTCCTCTCTTCCACGGTCTTTTGTATCAGTACAGATTCGGTATGGTACGATGCAGGTCTGTACTGACTCGTATCGTCGAGCAACCAGTACGGTGCCGTCGGACAACTGATACGGTGCCCGGCAACGACACAGCAGACTCTGGCCATTACTATTTATCATTGCATATTAAAACAACAACTACTTAAACCCCAAATTTTCGCTGCACAACTACTTTCTGTGCCACTGTTAATCTAAGTTCTCTAAATTCAACTCTAGCATTTTCAGAGCGTCCCTGTAATCTGTCAACACTGTATTCGGACGTGGTCAAGCTAGCTCCTTTACATATGATATATTAATTGCTAACCCAAGAACCCTTCCTTGGCCCGGTCTTTATTTTATTCCGACAGATCCGCCGGATCATAATCTAGAATAAAATGAATAAGAAGAAATATTTAAATATATTTATTTATGTTTATATTTATACAGGGCGGCTTGATATCCACAACATGGAACCTAGTGGGAAAAACAGCTGGCCCGATGAATACTATGATATGAACAGAGTAGATCAAAGACAATAAACCCGGGTTTATTCTAGTGGGGATATCTCTTTTAGCTATCAAAGCAAGAATCCAAGAGCTTGGACTTGAATTATTATAGTTCAGATGAGCTTTCTTTTTTAATAAATTAAAAATAAATAAAAAAATTTAAAATTGGTTGGATGTGTACCACACAAATAGCACTCAACGATCATGACTCTTCAACTCTGGAAGGTAAAATGGCTATCAGTCATTGTCTGGAGAACTTAATTAACTTGGTATTATTGCACCCAACCATTTGGGATGCAACATGTCAACGGTATCCTTGCAGACCTAGAATTGCTAGCGTGAAGCAAAGGAATGCCATTTTAATGGATTGGTCAAAAATGATCCCAGAATCACTGTAGATCATTTTGGTTACTACAAGAGCTGAACATGGTCTAAGAGCGAGATCTGTCATATTAGAAAGTCGAGTCGTAGGCCAAACTTTCGGAGGTCATAGCTTGGTCATACGACGTCTGATTGAGATGATCATTTTTTTCTAAAATTGGACAGTTTTTTGAGATCCACGACATAATGCCACACTCTTCGGGGGGCAATGTCTTTAACAATAGAGCCTAAATTTCATTATTTGAGGTCTGAAATGTACCGGCCAAATTGAAAGTTTTCTTTTCGGGTAAGACTTTGATTGGACGTAACTTTCTATCCAAGAAGAATCATACATAGCGACAGAAGGCAAAATTGATGTAAAAGTCGAGACTGCCTCCTAATAAATTTAGGCTTCAAGTTTATTTCTGTTAGTGATGCCTATTTTAGGAAAGGTAGTTGTATTAGAATTCGAAATAAAAATCCAATCTGAATTGTACAAAAACATATGTCGCCATTATAAATAGAGATTGTGTACCTTTTTTTTGTCATCAATGAAAGAAAAAAAAAGAGGACTTAAGCCCTATTTTCGTAATTCTTCTATTTTCTTTTAATTTTTTTTCAAGAGATTCGAGTTAAATAGGTTAAGAAAGATCTTCCTTCTTTCCAATCAGATCATGAATATGCCTATATTTTGGACATCGGCCACAAGGGTGTCAATGAAGAATGATGCAATATGAAGCAGGCGGTGTCAGATTTTTTGAGACAATAGTACCAATGGTTGAGTCGCATATTGCATGGGAAGGATTGACATATGCGACGGAACATTTGAAGACTACTCACATTTTTCTCAAGGAGAACTCTTGGACAATGGTTAGGGGGCTATCAAATTCATCAACAACTAAGACAAGTTCCCATCCATTGATATAGGTTGCTGGAGAATGGTTGTTACTCTCTACTTATGAGATGATATATATCTATAAAGAAGCTAATAGTAATGCCGATGTGGTCTATTACATGGAAGTTATATTGTGGACTACTCTGATAGATATTTCTTCTGATTTTTTAGACATATTATTCTCTAATTCCCATAAATGTATATTCGCTAGATTACAAAAAAAATAAAAAAACTTAAAAGTTTGCTTGCCAAATGATCTGTAAAAATGACTTGCAAGTCCCCGTATGTCTTCTCTTTTGGCTGCACCACCAAATTCTTTAGAGGCATGGAAAAATAAAGGTGGAGTGGTAAAATTCATTGAAGGGCCATGGACTAGACCTAAAGGCATAGATTATTATGTTTGTGGACATTACGTGATTTCACCATAAATATATATATATATATATATATATGCATGCATGCACCTGCATGCATGTGCGTACGTGTGTGTGTATATATATATATATATGTATGTATGTATGCATATATATCGATGTACGCTGTGCCGACAGGCATCTCTTGTTCAAAAAGATGATGCGATGGGAATTGGTGAACTGAGTCTTGACAATGGCTATCAACATAATTCTTATGGCATCAAATTGCCCAACAAAGTAGAGTGCAAAATGGGGTACGCGTCCTTTACATCTTCCCTTTCTTCCAGCAATAAATTAAATTCGAGCCAACCAACTTTAGCTAATAATGCCATCATATGTCATGGTTTCAGACCAAGCCAATTAAAATCCTTGCTCTTGTTCCTGCATTTGCGGAATTTTGGACGAGCCATGTGGTTGCGTGGGGTTCCCACTAAGAAATATGTAGAAAAACCCACATCACTAGTTTCCATGTAATTTCTCTTTCATTGCCAACTGTAAATCACTAGCAAAGCAATTAGCAAGCTCTATAAAAAGGGCAGCAAATACTTTTGATTTTAGTCTTCAAGGGTGGTGCTTTAATTCCCACCACTAACAGTATAAATATGCTCTCAATGGACTTTCCATGTAAGAAAACCATTTTTTTCTGGGTACCTAGTATATTATTGATATTATGTATTGACTTCCTAGGCAATCACTCTAAAGGATTATTCGTCTTATAGAAAAGTCTATACGCATGCTTTGTGATAAAAGAAACTGATCCTTGTTTGATTGATATCAATTTATGTGTTGACAAAAAGGGCAGCTTAGTTATTCGCATGCTAAGATTAAAAAAGATAAAAGAATACCTCCAAAACTCCAATACGCTTCTCGCACTCTGGTTCCGGAGCAAGTGAAAGATACCGTAATAACTGTCCCATGGTTTGAAACTATTCCGGTGCAATCCAGCTAAGCTGAGACAAGCAAAAAAAAAAAAATAATGCAATATCCGCGATCGACACAACTCGAATCAAATATCAATCGAGTCATATTTTCAGACCGAAATTCAAGTCTTAATCATAATTTAAAAATATAGTTAAAACAAAATATAACAATATTATTAATGAGGACATCGGAGCTGATTATCTGTCCGTCTAGTCCGCCATCTTATTTGCATTTTATTTTATTTTTATTTTTGGGCTTGTTTGCATTTTATTAGTGTGAGGTTTATTTGTGTTATTTTTTAGCTTATTTGGAATTATTTCTATGTAAGGGGGTTTTATGTTAATTGGATTTATTTGGACCCTATATAGAGGGGACTAATAGGATTTTAATGAAGGATTAAAGTTTCTCCCCACGTCTCTTCCTCCCGTCTCTCTTTCTCCCTCTTCTTCTCTCTCTTCCTCCTCCCTTCTTCCTCTGTCCCCTTGCTCTGCCGCAACAGTAGCCTTCTCCGTGATTGAATCATCATCAACTCGTGCCCTGTTCAGCCACTACAGCAGCCTCTCCTGTGACCAGTGCTGCATCAATTATATTTTAAAATGTTAAATTATATATATATATAATATAATATTATTAAAGATAAATATATTTGACTAAGTTTGCGAGCCTTTGAGCCGAGTATTTTGCTACTCGAGCTCGACTTTGACAAACTATTCAAGCTACTTGAGCTCGGTACTACTTGAGTCAAGTCAAGCTCGAATAGCTCGTAAGCTGCTAGGTTCATTTGCACCTATACGTAGAAGAGATGGGATCTAATATTAAGTAAAAATCGTCCACAATTAAGTAAATAATAAATTGTCTTCCTATGCTAATAACAATTCAATGGAAGCATGGTCAAATGAAAGTGATATGAGATGACCTAGGGCACCGATATTAATTAATGTAGATATATTAAATTGTGGTTTGAACTATGGCTGACACATTGCTTCCAAACAAACTCATCATTACTCATTAATTTATATCATTGCAAACAAAGACATTTATAATTGTTTAATCCATTCCAAAAAACCAAATTAGCTAGAGCTTTCATTTAGTTGCCCCACTATTATTGATAGAGCTTTCATTTAGTTGCCCCCCTTTCATTTATAACTGTTATGGCAATATACAATGGAAGTTTGCTATGGCAATATACAATACACAATATGATGATACCATTTACCACATATTGTATTTCTTAAGATAGGCATAGGCATGACATGTTGCCCTAGAAATCATTGTAGCTAGTTTTTTTCTTTTTAAAATTGCATTGGACATATGCATAAGCTAAAGCCCTTTGGAAAACCAAAGATGATTGATAAGTTCAAGAAAACGCATGCATATGAACATACTTTTTTTTCAAAATTTAGGATAGGAGGAAGCCCAGGGTAAAATTTGAAGGCAGATCAGTAATATCAACACCTAGCAACTTTACCTAATTGAGACAGTTAGCACCCCCAAACACATAGAAATATTAATGTAACAACATTTAACAACGAAGCATTTGGTATCATGTTATGATAAATGACGCAAGACAAAAGAAGAAAGAGGAGAAAGACAAAATGAGAGAGAGAAAAGAAGAAAGAAGAAAGAGAAGAAGGCAGAGGGAGAGAGCAACTCAATATTCTGTATTCTCAAATCTCAATAATGCAAAGTTTATTCTCAATTAATACAATGATAGGTTTTTACATATAGACAATCCAAAACTCAAATAAGAGTAAATAAAAGACTAGAGTCCTCATAAAATTTTAGTCCTAGAGTCCATAAAAAATAAAATTCTCTTATTTTTAAATAAAATAAAATTTTTAAAATTTTTATATTAGTGTCTAACAAAAGTGTACCTAGATTGTTTACTAGACCGTCCTTCGTCACTAAGTGATTTGACAATTTTGAAAATCATGGTGAAAGAAAATCTAAATGCTGTACAAGATTGAAAAGTACCATATGTGTATTGGTTAATTGACCATTCTGTATGGAGGCTTTTGATTACTTAGATGTGTCCAAATATATATTTTTTTTTTTGAGAATTAAAGAGTAATAAAAATTAGTTCAAAGATAAAGGAAGAGGCATTCCTCTCAAGAAAGAGAAAGAAAAGATAATATGGAAGAAAAAAAAGGAAAGGAAGGAAGAAGCAAGATCAAGAGAGATAAGGATCGATTCACCAAGGTTTCCTTCAAAATTCTTTTTAATGTGTTTATGCTCAAGAATAATTTCATAAATAGTTTTTAGTAATTTTTCCCATTCTTTTTATTATTCTTTTAATTGTCCCCCTCAAGCATTCTCTTTGCTCTCTTACCTACTCTTGTTCAAAATTTCTTATGTTTTTCAGGTATTTCTATATGTTGACATTAGAAAAATATTGTATTATAACTATAACTATCAAAAGAAGAAAGAAGTGGGGATGCAAATCTTTGCAATATTTTTTCTTCTTCTTTTTTTGAAAAAGGAGGGGTTTAACCCCCCTCCCCCCACTTCGATGCGAGCAGGATAAAATGATGTATCTTAAAAATACTATTTATAAGATATCATAATGATATTGTATCATGGTCTTTTAATGTAGTTATTTCTCAGGAATTATTTCATAAACAATTTTTTTGCGATTTTTCTCAATCTTTTTATTATTCATTTAATCATCACCTTCAAGCATTCTCTCTGCTCTCTTTCTTCCTTTTCTTCCAAAGTGCTTTTGTTTTAAGCATTTCTATAAGTTGAAAGTTGATAAATATTATATTATAATTATAACTATCAAAGGAAGGAAAAAGTGGGGAAGTAAAGGTTTGCAATGTTTTTTCTTTTCTCTTTTTTTGAGAAAAAAGAGGGGGTCAAGCCCCTCCCCTCCCAAGAAGGATGTATCTTAATAATACTATTTATAAGATATCTTAATGATATTGTATCATGCTTTTTTTCCCCAAAAGAAAAATCATATCATTATTGTAAACCCTTATAGGTTGTTATAACATCTAAATAATCACCAAAATCAAGAAAAAATTAAATATAATTCTTTGTTTTGCAATAGTTTGTTTTAACCATCGAGTTGATCCATAATGATTAGACGCACAAGACATTATGTGTATACATAGGAAGTGTTTCATTAAATGCTAATATAGCACATATGAACTTTACGATCCTTAAGAAGCTACTAAAATGAATCTCGAAAGCTATAGTTGGCTTATGCATTGACACATAGTAAAAATATGCAGTGTGTTGATGCACTAACCTACCCAATATAATGAAGAAGTTATATATATATATATATATATATATATATATATATATATATATATATATATATATATATATATATTGTAAGAGATGTTTTAGCAAAAAATTTGGAAAGTTTATCACCTGGGCAAGCTAAGAGAATTAGAGAAAACTAGAGGACCTATAAAATATATGAGTGAAATAAGAACTAACATAGTAAATATATTAAGATTTTTTTGGTAAAAAGGACAAAGAACCCATTTAAAAATGACCTCAACGAGACTACAAATAACAAAATCTTATACAATCAATTTATAGTAAAAGAGCCGACTTCGGGTGCAAAACGGCATTTGAGGAGATATCATAATCAAAATATCCACTTGCCGGCCAATCTACTAGAAAATTAGCTTCTTTGAAGATTATTAAGCCTCCATTTGGTAAAGCTTTTGAAGAGCTAGAAAATATATTCTAGCCCTCCAAAAGTACTTTTGGATGGTATAGTAATGTTTAGTAAAAAAAATTTTACAAGTGCTTTCTACTTCTCTAGAAAGCTGAAAAAGATCTAGTTAGAAGAAACTCCATTTTAGAGCTTCTTCCCAAAAATATTTTCTGGTATATATGAGGAAGTTGTTTTAACTTTAATAAATTTTTCATGATAACCAAAATATCCACGAACAATAGCTATTTTATATTATTATATTGTATCATACCATTATTATATTATAAATATATTATATTATCTCATATTATATCACATCATATATTATTATATTATTATACTATAAATATATTACATTATATTATAATATTATATAATATTGCACTATATTATACTCTATTGTACAATACTATGTATGTTTTTTTTATTATCATCTTATCATATCAAAAGTATTTTCTCGATTTGGTTACCAAACGCATGTTAAAGTTTTTAAGCAATTTAGAAATGTAGTAGTTACCAAACGACAAATGGTTTTTTGTAAAAACTCAACTTCCCAGTAACCCTACCTCCAAAAGCTCTAAAAGCTCTAGTCGCAAACAGAACCTAAGATTTATTTGATGACACTATAATGTCTTACTCAATTAAAGTAGATATAAGCCAATGACTATCCAAATTAGAAGAATTTAGATAATAGAATATAGGCAGCATTGCATCACTAAAAAGTTTGAGAGCAAAGTGAGATTCTCACTCTAAAAAACAAGATGACAAGTACAAAGCACAATGTTAGGGATGATAACAAGCCGTGTCGGATCAAATTTGGGTCAGGCCGGAGCAAGTTCAAATAAAGAAGCTTTCGATCCTACGCCTATTCATTTATAAAGAGTTTGGTTTCGACTTAGATCGGTTTTTGATCCAAATTTAAAGTTTCATTTGGTGGGTCCAAGGTCAACTACAAGATTGAAGGTCATGCCAAAGAATTGTATATTCCTATTAATTCAATTCAAACCAGCCCATCTAGGATGATCGGACTAGAGTAAAAAATAAGGCAAGCAATTCAACAATGCATGCAATGTTCCATAGTGGGGAATATCAGCCAAGGGAATTAGATTCCAACTTTTGGGAAAGGAACAAAGGATAGGAAGAGGCCAATACAAAGCACACCCTTGTTGTGGCTCAATCCCATTGGCTCCCCTGCTTCTGGTCGGTCCATGCGTAGCCATCTTTGCTTTGGCCAATTGGCCTAAGCCTTCGGCTGTGGAATAAAATTGAAAGGTTTTGAGTTAGAAATACTTTAAACAACAAGGGGGTCAGAAGTACTGAAAGGTTGTTTGATTGGCGACCGGAGCGGAGACTACAGGCTGATGAAAAGGACTCGCACGCTGTGACCCCATTACTAATTATATTAGCAGGAAGAATGGGGCCCGGCACTCAACAACCGGAGAGATTTCGATTTTGTTCGCTTGTGTATGGCCTCCCCAGGGCTCTAATTTTCTCTGCTCACTCGTACGCGTCATCAATTTTGAATTTTTTAACGTTTGGATTGTTCAAACCAGTAAGCAGTAGCTATTGAAGTTTATTTAACGCATGGAACATTTTGTTGAATGAAGAGCACCTTCTTAGGGATATTCGAGACCGGCCTAAGGCATGCGTCGCGCGTGTTGCAGGCCAATACTATCTTGGTGCTTGAGGATGACTCGGCTACTGTCATTGAATGGATCCAATAGAGTGTGGGAAAGGTGGGTGATTACCATCTACTCCTTAGGGATATTCGGGAGATGGTGAGGGGTAGGATGATTTTGCAGATCAAGCATGTATATCGAGAGGCCAACAGGACAGCAGATTGGATAGCCTTCTATGTGGTTAACCACTCTGAGAAGACCCTGTGGCTAGAGAGGAGGAGACTACTCGGTGCATTCCGAAACTTGTTATTTTTTGATTTCTTTAGGTGTGTTTGTAATCACTATATGTGATACATCCGTTTCAGCAAAAAAAAAAAAAAAAATCAAAGCACTTTCTTGTTTTTCTTGGGTGCTTCTGGTGACAACATTGTCTTTCATTTTAGGCTTTTGTGTGGTATAATGATGGTGCATCAACAGTCTTAACCCTCAGACTTGGTGCTTGCTTGTCATTACTAATGGTTGCAAGTACATGTTATGTAGCTTGTTAGGTGATAATGCAGTGCTAATAAGATGATGTATGTGGAATTCCATATTCATTACTTATGACGCGCTCCTTGTTTATAAAGAAATTTGCATGCGTACAAATACAAGAGTGATATATTTGCAGCAATATAATGTGGTACATTTTGCTTGGTAATACGGATGCCTATTGTCATAAAGTAGCATAGTTTTACCAAGTTGATTATTCATTGAGGCTATCTTGTCTTTCATGTATTGAAAAATAGTGTGCTAAGGTGCAGAGATGGTTACTGCTATGCAATTCCAAGGCGTGGGCCAGTGTTGATAAGATCTGCAATGCAATGTGGTGTCGATTAGAGAAACTGGATTTTAGAGGATTGGAGAATTTTCCATTCCTCTTTGAATGAGAATGAGAATTGAAACCACTCATTCTTATTTCCATTTTAAAGTCTGACTCTTCGTAACCAAACATATCCTTAGGGTAAAGATAAATTTTGCTTTGTTTCATGTTTCAAGCGTATCCACCTGTTAGCTTTCCCTCACCTCTTAACTCAATTCCTCTCCGCTTGGCATGCTCATGTTTTTGTTTTTGGGCCTCCCTTCTACTAGAGAATGTTCGACGCTGGTAGACGGGATAGCCATCCTTTACTCATACTCTCTCCAACCAGTAGGTTATCCCACGTGTGAGTACGTCATTCCAGTGCCACCTTAGTACCAGTGAACCAGATGGCGATTCCGCCGGGCAAATCAGGCAAGGACAGTCTATCAAAAAAAAAAAAACAAACAAAAACAAAAACAACGGCAACAATACCTAATATCTCATTAAGATGGTGGGAGAACTGCTCTGAAAAGATGGGAAAACTGTAGACCTCATCATATCCTCACCTGCACCGCCCCTCTTGAAGATAAACTAAACACCTGCTTCCAAGACAAAAGACACACTCATTCATTGCTTGCTCCATTTTTGAAAGGCCGAGGAAAAGCTAGTCCTCGGCATCAACAATTCAACAGGCTAATCACAGTTTCACATGGGAAGCAATCACATGAACCCACTAGAATGTCGGCCCTCCCGTCCATATCTGGTTCAGGCATCACCATTTTTTGTTTTTGTTGGCGACTGGCACGTAGCAAACTTATGTATCAGGGTTGTCATGCTTTGTCCAATGATGCACTTCGATGAGAAGGGCTAAAGACAAGGTATCTGTGCACAATTCTGATGACAACAGAGTCACAAGACTCTTTTGAGTATATGGTAAGCGAGAGACTGGCAATTGCATGGCAAAAATTTCTCCTAAAGTTGGGAGGAAAGATCATGCCAACTAAGAGAACCTATCCTTGTAGCAAAACGATATTCGAGATCTTTGTATTTTATAGAGAAGAATGTTAAAATCATCACTTGTCCCAAAAGCTGATATGATGAGATAGATTTATTTATATATTTTATATTTTCTTACACTCTTCCTCATATATAGTTCGAACTCAGGATCTCTGCTCTGATATCATATCAAAGGAAGCAGAATATTTGGATCTATATTTCTCTGTTGTTTATATCGATTGCAAGGATTCTATATATACATCAATCGTAGGATAAGAATGAATGCAGAATTAACTAACTCCACAGCTGTTCGGGATAAGGATGAATGCAGGACAAACAAACTAATGCATCTTCTCATTATCTATAATCAGCTCGGTGCTTCCACATATGTTGCTGACTTGTCGTGTGCTTTCCAATAAAGAAAAAGGATTGAAGATTTTTTTCTAAAACGTGCTTGGAAAGAAATTCGGGGGTTTTCATTCGGAAAGCTTCATCCATCAATACAATCCTCCACAAAGCTCTCCATATCTTCATATGATGGGGAAGTTTGTGTTTATCGGAAAAAAAACAGTGATAGCCACAAAGTATAGCTGAATCTTCTTGGTCCTCTTTTGCTGAAATAGATTATCTGTTGAATTGAAATTTTGGCCACTAAGATGTCGACTGACTTGTAACTTTTCACAGTAAATTTTAATGAAATTAGAAGAAACAATTCGCTTCCTCCATTACCCTCCAAAAAAAAAACCCTACCTTATAGCAAACTTCAATTTTCTCCATCATTCAAAGCCATTTATTTACGATTAAGAGAGCGGACCCCTTGGCATTCCAAGTGGAAGAGAACATTTTTGAACTTGACACGAAGATAAAACACTTGCATTCTTTGTAGATTTCTGTAGTAAATTATTGATCTCGCATTTAAAGTGGAGGATGCGGTTAAACTCGGCAAGTGTTTGATAATTGTGGAGCATTTGATCATGTATGAAGTATTGAAGTGTGGTTACTTTTTCACGTTGCCCCACAAGGATGGGGGGGCTTTTGAGAGCTCCAAAGGCCTTATGCTGGGGAGGTTGGTGGGCGGAGTGGATGGGGACAGCAGTGGCTAAGTGCCAAAAGGCACTTAGAGCTAGGGAAAACTTGAGAACAATGGCGTTGGAGGCCCTGTGAACGTTGGAGTAAAGTTGGGGTGAGGTAAGAGTGCTCCGGGCATGGCCACAAAAGCCTTGGAACCTGCCATGAAAGCTATTGAGGGGTTCATTTAATCTTCTAGCGGCTGGTTTCTAGTGTGAGCTTCTGTCAGGAAAGTGATAAGAAGATTCCCTGTGACTGGCGCCTATCTCTTCATGTCGGCCCATTAATTCTCCCCTCTTGTTCCATATTTTAGAAGAGGCTGACGATGGGAAACTTTTATAAACGCAGTGTGACAAAGATATTATAGCTGACGGGATGACCAGAACCACAAAGTTAATGTTATTGTTTTTAGCATTGTGGCGTATTCATGGTCGAACATTTAAATTTTTATTAGCAGTGGGACAAGCTGCTAATATTTTAATGATATCTCAATACAATTGTCAAGAATTCTAATGTGCTTTGATCAGCGGGCATGAAAACAAGCTGCTTTAGAAGTTCATTAATTCTTAATATATGTATTTTGGTTCTCTTATTCTAATCAAGGATTTTAGTTTGATGCACTGCTACAGAATTCTTCAGGAAAGTTTTACTTCAGGATTCTCCGTTTCTACATAAGATAGATCATGATGACATCTGTTTAGTTCGTTTCTACATTTCGAGAAAATGATAATATCATCGAAATCGCTCGCCGGGCGGTCCATAATTAGGCAAACCCTAAATATTTTGTTATCAGTTTCTCGACGAACATGCAGTAGGCTTCCGATTTTTACTTCGACCGAAAGAAAAGAAATTCATGCAGTGCTGCATCACAAGCCATCTCGTTCATGCTACTTTGGAGAATTGCATATTAATATCTAAGAACAGCATCTGAAGCTTCTGCAGAACACTATGTTACGGCGGTGCTATTCCCACTTTTTCAAGTGAGAGCCGGGGGGTGTAGGTAAGAGAAATAAGTCTAAATAACGGATATAGTTTAAGGGCAACAAACAGTAGAATCGGCCCAAGTTGCATTTGATGGAGACTGAGCCTTTTAATACTTTTATAGAAGAGACGAGCATCAGTGGATGCACCTTGGTTGGAGGTAAAGCATTGCGGTTATGGGCTCAAGGATGTCTTGGATGCACTACATAGTGCGAACTTGAAAGTCATGGAGGAAGCACTCAATGCTTCCCAATCAACATTTAAGAAAAGAATGCATCTAAAGATGGAAAAGACTAAAGTAATCTGAACATAGACAACAATGCATCAGCTTCGAAATGGCTCCATGCTTCCATATGAAAGCCATATGATCATCTTTTGGGCTCACTACAGTCAAAATATGGCTTATCTCTAACTTTTAATGTAAGATATGATCTTTTATTGAGCACCCTTTACGTTGGAAAGGCCAATAGCTTGTGACATTGTTTCTAACGGCATATCTAACATGGCGACCACAGGAGTAGGAAAAAAAGAGAAGCTTTGTCTAGCTTAGCTCATTTCCATTTTGTAGAACTATAGATTTAAGACCCTAAGAAATGGGATTTAAGACCACTTCTCCAAATCCAAGGGTGGCATTGACTTCTTGGTCGATATATGTCACTTTCTACATTTAGATATTTCAGTATCAGTTGGAATTCAAGATGCAACATTAAGGAGAAGACAGACTTGTCACCACAAGATCATATGGGCTTGGTGGATTCTGTTCTAGATTCTGTCCTAGTCATCGTTTAGAGCTTACATTGTTGTAGACTCTAATTATCCATGCTTGGTTAAATATTTCTATATTAAAATGAAATGGTTAGGATCTAAGACCCAGAGAGAGAGAGAGAGAGAGACGTGTGCACAGGATCAAGGCCAATACATCATTTCAAACATTTTACTCTAATCAAAGTGTATGATCGTATCTTTGTAAGGTCTGACTCATCAAATACCGAGAACATTCTTAGACAAGCTCTCAACATGATATCAGTACTCTATGCATAAGTGAAATAATTTTCGTTGGAAACAACGATTAAGAGGGAGCTTCGAGACGTAGAGGCCAGCAACCGGGTCACCAGGTTGTATGATATATTTTATTGGCTATGAAGTTCAAGCTTGTGATTTTTGCAAGCATCCCTAGCTTTACCAGAGCTGACCACTTAACAGCAGAATTCAGGGTGGATCAAGGCTGAAAACACACTGTTAAACAAGCAATAGTTCTTTGATCTGACTGAAAGATTAGCTCTAGTAATACTTAACAATCGCCACATTGCAATTAATTATGTCAGTCGACCAAAATATTAGTTATGTTGTCCTAATCAACATATGGATGAGAGATACATGAAACAAATGAAGATAATGAAAGTTGAAATGTGGTACAAATGGCAAGAGGAAGGATTTTATTCCAGCTGAAAATGCTTTATGTACACTTTAGCAGTAATCATCTTAATCACAGCCAACATCCTTTCTCATTTATTCTTGTTACAAGATAATGTTCTCGCAAAGCATGATACATCTAACATCCCATTAAGACCGCTAAGTAGCTTGACATTCACATACCCAACTCAATTTAAAAGCATAATCCCATGACAAAACATTTTGAAGTCAATGGAAAGTGCCCTCCTGGAGTAGGAACTGCTTCTTGACTGAAACTTGTATCATACATACCAGGTAGGTGACATTTCCGATTCACTAGGCAGTAATGGACCGTTCCACCTCTCTCTAAACAACACCAACCAACAAAAGCGTTTTACAAGACCTTTAAGCAGGGGGACCATCAGGTGCCTACCCAATAAAGCCATCAGCCAAGCCAGCAATGGCAGACCAACAAGCTTTCCTTGATACCGACGTCCCATATGAGAAGAAATTCCAGGTCGCATGCATGTTACCCATGAGTGGATGCTGGATTTAAGTATAGTGTAGCGCATGCTGTGCCCTTTTGCAAGTGTGCTGCCCACCATCCACAGCTTTCTCGTCTCTTGAAAGACAAGTGGTTCGAGTATGACGATACCTGGCAAATTTGGAGCTTTGAACTAGTAAATCATCGAATCCTTTCTTCTAAAACTTTTTTTTTTTGTGGATGGGGGGTATAAAATGGCCTCACCATTTGATCATAGACATGGCTTAGAAAGGTGTGGGAAATGATCAATATCCACTCAGGATTAGTGTGCTATCCAACTTTGGACAAAAGGGAACTCTACCACAACTATGACATTGTAGAAAAATACAACCAATTCCTAAGCCAGTTTAGTGTGATTGAAATAGGTAGGAGATTATGCCATCATGGCTCTTTAAACAAGAATAGAAATGCAGAAAAAGATGCTAAGTATAGGTTTTATCATGAAGAGTAAAACATTGGAATAAGCACAGGAAACCTATATATAACAAACTAATATATTTTAGTTCAAAATTATCCATATGATGCATGTCTGTTTCCTTTTAACTGTCAGTCATTCAATGGTATCTCGTCTATGGTCATGTAAGAAGTAAAACCATGCAAAGGAGGGGCAAAGGACATGCACTCCTATTAAACCATAACCTGCAACTTCAAAGAGGGAAACCAAGGAAACCACATGAAAGGGGGGGCAGTACATACGTACTCTTTGAATAGCAGGGTCTCACCTCCCAACAAATTGACTTCTCAATGTTAATCAGATAGAGCAATCATGGCCATCAATATTTCCTTTCACAAGGTCATAAATCAGCTTTTGACGATGACTTCTAGCTGAAGTTGGAAGCTTTGGCGTCTCCCAATAATCAGTAAGGGTGTGATCAAATCGGTCCATGTTACCTATTTCATGCATTGCAGATGCTCAGAGTTACTTGGAATGATAAAAGCACTAAATAATAAGGTCTAGTAATTTAGTTGCAAACCAAGTAAATTACATGAAGTGTAACTTCAGTAGGACTACTGAAGGAAGATACGCAACCCCAACACCAAAAACCACCCACTCATTTACCTTTGAAATTCTATAAGGATTGCTGAATAATATTAAGACCTCAATTGGAAAATGTTATATGAAGGTTTTGACTTAGGCTTTATCATATAAATCAGGTTTTCAGGCTTTCAAATAGTGGAAGTACCTATGAACATTATTGTTGGGAGAAATGTTAAGGTAAATGTGAGGAGGAATTCAGAATTTTCAAATATAGGCATCTCTGTAGAAGAGGATTTGTGTACTTCTAAGCACTATTAGAGGCAATTTATACTTGTCCTTCATTGATAATATGACTTCTTTATTGTTCTGCAAGCTTTCTTGAAATGCATGCTAAATATCTCCTCTTTCCTCCTACTTCCTTTGTCCCTTTCTCTATTTAATCTTTGTTTTGCTTTCGCTCGGACCTTCTATATGATTGGATATCAAACATCACTATATATTAAGAACAAAATCTATTCCTGCAACTTAATTCTATTATAACATGTGTTCAGGATTAGGTCTAAAAATTAGCTAAAATGCCTCAAGAGTGTTGGCAATACAGTGGTAACGGGTCCAAACTTGCACCAAAATAATATTGTAAAGAACAGAATTCACATAAAACAAAATTAATTTAACCCTTGCACTTTGTGTTTTACAACCACAATTCCTTTCTTTTTTTCCCTGGCAGTATCCAAGATCGCATTTTTACAATGTGTTAATGCAAAGATAATTGCTAAATACATAAAACTATTTTAAAATCTACAGGCAAATATTCATATAAACATTACCTTCACATAGATTTAAATAAATGCAAATAAAATTGGGCAAAGACTAGTAAAAATCTACGGGCAAAGACAGCCACTGAGGGAGTGGCATCTCCTTATGGGCAGGACTTTAAATTGGAGCGCACTCGTACCACCAGCAACAGTGCATGTAAAAATGTTGTTCAATTAGGCACCTATGTATACTGTCTGGTGATATCTCATACATATGTTGCAGTAGGTCCACATTTGCCATAAAAAAAATACAAGATGTTTAGCCATTATGTCAGACTTCCCTCTGAAAGGGTTCAAACTTAAAAACACTTGTAATTAGAGAGAGAAAGAGGGCAAAAAAATTGTAGTGTAAAATTCTGCCTCACCATGAATCCTGATATACTGTTAACTACAATCGCATGTAGGACTTCAAGATTCTATCATCAGCTATAATTAAGTTTGAAACTCTAATAAGCTTAGTATAAACTTACAATGCTCACTAGAAGTTGGCTCCAGCTCTTTTGCAAAGATTTTGAGCCTTTGAAGTTGCATTACAGGTGATCAGCTGCTGAGATTAGCAGGGAGATTGGAGTTAAGATGGCAGATGTAGGGTTGGTTTTGTTTGGCTGTTTACAAGAAAAACATCGAAATCAGGTCTTGATATGATGAAACATCTGGAAACAAGCAGAAGATAATCATTTTCTTCAGAGAAAAGTATGATAAATCTCTAACAGCTTTCTTGAGAATACATTCTGCAAATGCTTATGAAACCTAAGAAAAAATAGGTGATTTACATCATAGCAATGTAATACTATGGCACTATCTCAATATAATTATTGATCAGTATCATGACGTTCTCAACACATTACACCAATATCTGTGGCAGTATTTAAGTCATAGATTAGAAAGTATTTCTATCCGGTAATCCTAATAATTTTCTTCTTAGGAGTTCTTAATAGAAATCTCCATAAAGAAACCCCCAAACCATAAACTGAAGTGAATTTCTTTTGCTGAAAAATGACCTCCTGATAACATGATTTTTTCCTGCAGACCTAAATTTGTTACCACAACAAATTAATGCTTATACACTTGCAAGATATCAAGACAAGATGATTTCCCAAATAGAGGTGATCATTCAGATAACAGGCTCACAACATATATATCTGCCGTGTTAGCCAATTTTCATGCAGAGTAAATGCACCAAAACAAATTTACAAAGACTGTCTGGCTTAAATGTACCAGTACACAAGAGACAACGAATTGCCAGACCCTTTTCACCTAATATATATATTATTATTTTTATAACCAACCTGAATCATGCTACCTCCCATCTTAGTTGAAGAGGCCAACAGCTTATTCTAAAACAATTTCTCATGTCAGTTCAACTCTATTTTCGAATTATAAGAAAACAAATCGAGTGTATGACAGCTTAAAAAACCTTTTAACAGACATTCTACCTAAGAATGCCAAGTTTAGCATGCATGCGTGCAGGCATGCCCCTTCAGCTTCAATTCATACCACAGAGAAGAGATCCCCAGGACAGCATGCACTATCCCTGAATCAAATACATTAAACTGCCTATGTTTAAGAGAATCCAACAGGACTCCAGCAGGGACTGCTGGAGGGACTGCAGGTGAACATTAGCTATCGATGCCACCTCAAAAACAGCATCTGATGACCCCTCACCTGACTCTGTCCTGATTCCAGGCCAGCCGTTCCTTGTTATCAGCAATTCATGTCTGGCTGCTATATCAGCTGGAATATAAGGTATTCTCCCATGACAACTTGCATGGGAAGGTAGAAATTTGAGCAACAATAGCAGTCCACTCGCTGTCCCGATATAAGAGGCAGCATGGTTAGCTGCAGCTGACTGAATGCCACCAGCTCGAAGAGTCATGTACAGAATGGCTGACGCGGTGTCCTCTTCATACCTCACCAAATCCCCTGCAGTTTCCAGATGCCATTCTGTTCTCTGCTTGCACCATTCATCCGCGCCTCCGCAAATCGTCTGAGCTGATCCTTGCTTATTTTCTGCTCCGGAATCACCGGAGCAGGGTCTTGAGCAGCTGGGTGCTCTATGAGCATGTTGGAAGATATTTTAGCTATAGCTTCCTCCCACCGGCTGAGAAGACGAATAAGACCTACCTTGGCAAATGCAGCCTTGCGCATGGCTGGAGGAAGGTGAAGAAGGCAGAGATAGTGGAGGTAAAAATAGTTGCGCACTTGCTCCTCGCAGTAAGAGCTCGAGCATGAAGAACATCTCTTTATAGTACAACCGAAGGAAAGGAAGAAAGTAGTAGAGAGGGGCAAAAGACCAGTCGCAAAAGCAAAATGCTTCAAACGCCTGCTCATCAACCTTTATTACGCGTTTATCAAAGCTAACTTCAAGCCATGTATCTATCTCTAATATCCAGTGCACAATTAGACCAGTTTTAAGGCTCGAATGTAGTTTAAATGTTTAGTTTGTTTTGGAAGCGTGATATCAAACACGTGTGATGCCTTTGTCCAGGCATCTCGACCTTTTCCTCCCCTCAAAGCTCCAGATGGTACCGTGCTAGGGATCCCAAGTTTGGATCAAAGGTTTAATTTCTTGAACATGGTGGACTTTCGAATGAACAAACATAGCTCCAAGCCAAGGAAAAAAAAATGTACATGATAAGGGGCAAGAACGTAGACTAAAACTATTAATGCGTCGATCTTTTTTTAAGGAATTTGATATTGATCTGGGGTGGGGGAAGGGAGAGGAGAAATACCTGGCACAAAGCATCGAAATGAATCTTGATCACCACCCAGACAGCACCGTTGTGTCGTATCCCCGGAGAACGCGACGAGGAACGGGAGCGCGGGTGAGAAGAGCGAGGCGAGCGAGGTTTAGCCGTTTAGGTCCTGTAGCGAGAGTATATTTCCGCAAGTTGTAAAGTTTTTAGTGCCATCCAAGGATTCGTTTGGTTCCTGAAGAAAAAAAAAAAAACAAAAATAAAAAAAAAATTGAGAATTAGAATTTTTTTCTTATTTTCTAAAACCATACTTAAATCAACAAAATTTCTAGATATGGTTTTTTCTTTTTATTAAGAATATAATAGATATTTCACACAATTTTTTTAAAAAAAAAGTAAATGTCCAACCAATTATAAATCATTTTGGAATGTGCTATTTTTTATTATCAATTATTTTATGGTCAACTAAATATATAAAATTATTTTTTCAGACATCATATTTTTAGAAAGTAGCTTTTTTTAAAAAATATTTTAGTGAATTTTTTTTTTCGAGAATGACATGAGCTTTAAATATATGATGACTACAATGGGTCTCTAAATCTATTATGTATAATATCCATGTCCGAAGCATGAATTCAATTTTCTGCTAAGCAAAGGGCCTGAATAACGTTGAAAGATAAGAAGTGCTTTTGGTGGGAGTTTCCATGTTTTATTTCATATATAAATCAGAGAAATTCTGATATATTCAATGTACTGTACAATGATCATAATGGGATGAGCTCCACGTGGTACCATGAAACCATTAAAATAAAATAATTTTATTGGATTTTGTAAGACTCTTTTAGAAGAGCTTGGAATCCAAGTACCGAGCTTACTGAAATAGAATTATTATCAAACCGTAGATTGTTTGTTCAATTATTTATAGATTTGTACTATTTTTTTCGTATAAATTGATATTTATTTTACAACAGTATCTTTCTCCATTTTGATTTCTTCGGATGTATCGACTTACATACAAGCTGGAGCATGATAAGAGCTTGTGCTGACCTAGCCTTCCCCCGCCATGTCTACAAAATTTTGTCTCCTTTGACGTTTGGCCCGATGAAGAGATGAAAGCAAAAAGAAATAAAAGTATGCTTTTGTGGTTCTCTTTGAGGGCTCGTTTGGTTCGCGGGAAGCATTTTTCTTCCTAGAAATATGATTCCTGGGAAACAAATTCCTAGGAAGAGGATGCCTAGGAAAGTACTTTTGGCATGTTTGGTTGACCATGGGAAAGTGACAAATTTCCAAGGTACTTATGTTTGGTTGGCCATCCACTTTCCTAGGAAAGTTATATATAATTCCTATTATGCCCTTAATAAAAATTAGATTTTTAATGCCTCTTTAATGCTTCTTTAATGCTGAAGGGACTTTTTGGGAAAAAGTAAAAATGGAGTGATTCCCACCTAATGGGAAAGTAACTTTCCCATGTTTCTCATGGGAAAGACTTTTCCATGAAATGTGGGAATCACATTCCCATGGGAATACAACTTTCCCTTCTCTCTCCTTTGAAAACTCCAACCAAACAAGAGGCATCTCATTACTTTCCCGTTGACCACACTTTCCCCCCTTCTTTTCCCGCGAACCAAACGAGTCCTTGAGTGTGTTCAGTGCATGGTAAAAAAATTCTCAGATTTTGGCGTTTGACTCAAATGGTAATGCTCACGCACGACTAGTAAGAGCTGCCGATGTACCAAAAAAAAATAAAAAAAAAAGAAAACCTTAGATTCACTAAACCTGGCTTGCATCATTGGATCATCAGCCGCTTGCTTTGAGAGTTGTGCTGATAGATGAATTTACTCTAAGATTTGTGCGGTGGGTGATCCAATGGTGCCTTTCTTCCTTCGAAGATAGGACCCAGTGCCACTTATATTTGGCAATAGCTCATGAGTTCCGGGCATCTATTTTTACCACATGGTTTGGAGGAATTTTATAGCATTATCCAGTTAAAAACTACTAGATTTCATACATACCAGGTATAACTTCATAAACATGCGAGTTTGCTAAATTTCATAGATAATTGTTCATCAAAGCTAGAAAAAATTGTCATTAGAGGCGAGGAAAATTCAAGTACAGCATCAAGTTCAGTATATACGGTATGGAATCAACCTAACAAGCGCCATACGCACGAAACAGCAAACGAGTCCCATCCCCTGCCCCCAAAACACGCACACGCTTCTCCGAAGAAAAATTTCCGTCATTCTTATATACATGTCAGATCTCCATTTCCAATCACTTGCTCGCCAAAGAAATCCAGTGTAAAATTTCAACCCCACGCTCAAAACTATACTAATACCGCTGTTACACCAAGACACTTCAAACTCGGATATTATATTCCAAACGGGCCTCTGTCGATCGACCTCCACCTTAGAAGTCAATCCAAACGACGCCGGCCGCCAGCTTTCCCCGGGCGGAGACGGCACCTAGCCGAGGGTCAGGCACAGGAGGTGCAGTTGCAGGACTTGGGCACGAAGGCGCAGACACCATAAGGTTTGTTGGGGAGGTCGCAGTCGATGGCGAAGCAGCATGGCATCAAGGAGCAGTTGCTCGGGTCGTTGGCCGCGCAGCACCGGCACTGGAGGCACAGCTGGAACGGCGCTAGAGCACGGCGGGGACTTCCGCCAGCCACGCCGGCGCGGTTGAAGGGCTGAAACTTGGCCAGGTCGACGGGAACAAAACCGGCGGTCGCCGCAGGAATTTCTGCATGCATGTGGCGGAGCTACAACAATCAGCGAATTGGCGGGCAGGAAACGGAGCTGAGAGAGGCGGACGCGGCTTACCTTTGATGAGGAGGAGGAAGAGGAGGAAGAGGAGGAGTGATGTACTTAGTGTTTGACAAATTGTGAGCTTGCCCATATGTGCGAGAGGCTGCCGGAGGGGATGCAAAGAAGGATGGGAGGTGGGGTTCATGGCTTGCTCGGCTGTGTTGGATGGAAGGATGGAGAGGAGTACTCTTCTCTGGCTCCGGCTGTGGTCACATGGAATGATTCTATTGGAAGAAATAAGGAAGGTTCCTTCGATTGCTATCTGGGACATAAAATCGTCCGTAAAATCATCGCCACAGGGCTGTCTGTAGATCACAAGTCATTATTGAATGATGCTCGATCCAACCACCGCCACTCATGATCCATCCGGGAGGTGTTTAATAAGGGTTCGGATGAAGTCGTTGCATGTGCCGCGACAAGCTAGGGACGACTACTTCTCAACCATTTTAGTTGGCACGTAACTGGAAAACGCCTGTGTTTGGTTGAAGCCTGGACCAAAGTAGCTTGTGATTCAATTCATAAAAACAACCAACAAAAGGCCTTTTTATTTTATTACGTAAAAATTATATGTTCGTTTGATAGAGAAATGGTTGGTGGTTTAAGGGATAATTTTAGGTTAGTCTCGCAATATAGCAACTTTTAGGTCTTTGGTCCCTTGTCAAGATAAGCGATGCTCTTATCCGAACGGCCACGTCTTGACAATGAAGTGCTTATCATCCAATAGTTTTGGACGATGGTGGAACTCAAGGCAGCTTGGAAACAAAAGCAGGACGGAGTTGATAGGGCATATGCCACGCGGATAGGAAAGAATGAAAGATTGCCTTGTTTTTTTCTACGTGTCCATTTGCATTTGCTGTTTTGCTGCTAAAATACTGGTTGGGTTGTCAACTCAATTTAGCTTACCTAGTTGATAATTGAGGTTCTACATAAAATGATGACAACTGATGATATTATAACCGAACAGAGTCGGATAATTCGCCGACCCAAACCCGATCCATTTATTAAATAAATAGGGCAACACAGATCGAATAGTTTGGATACCTAAACTTGAACCCGATCCTATTTATAGTTCCGATACCGTTATGCCAAATCAAGGATGCTTAAAGTAGATCAAATCATAAATTGCTGGATTTAGTGCCCTCTATATCATATTTTTCATCCACAAAAAAATGGTCTTCTATGTGACTCGGCGATGACTGCGCCATAGGCCCCTGCTAGTGTCGACTTGGCACAGGCAGCTCCATGGTAATTGGCAAGTATGAGCATGGCCACATGGATTCCATTGCATGCCACCTTTCTGAGGGTTGCAAAAGGGTTTCGGTCCCAGAGGTTCGGTGCACTCTCCCCACGTACCAGTTTGTCTGCCATCTTCTCCTTGAGCACCATGCTGCAAGGCCGTTGGTAGGAGATGAGTCAGTTTCACGTTAAAAGACTCAGTTAATAGATCTTGTACACGTGCGGGAGTTTTTTAGACACACGTCCAACAAAATAATTAGAGGATGAGCTGAGACTAATTAGCAGTGGACATTTCATTGAGATGGATCATTTGCCGGTATCAAACCTGCTGATACTTGCCGGGGATTGTTTTTCTGGACCGCAACGAAGGTTCTAGAAGGGGTTTATATGCAAGTTTCATTGGGCGAATGATTCAAGAAATCACTTTTCTCTATAAAACGTAAGGAAGTAGATTTTTTTTTTTTTGGGTACATTGAAAACTCACAGTAATCTCGTAGGGAAGTAGATTTTCACCTTGGCTTTATTGTGTTTCTTCTTTATTTAGCTTGCTTGATTTGAGTTAGACGAGGCATGCGTTTGCTATTTCCTACCCCAATTAAACTCGGATCTTATCTCAAGTTTTTTCCCTTTTTTTTTGACGTACAGATTGGAAGTTCACAAAAAAAAAAAAAAAAAAAACGAGCGCCAGCTTAACTATTTGCATTTTCGTGAAATCACAACCATCTCATATGGCCGAAAAGAAAGAAAAAAAAAAACTGTAACCTTAAAATTCTTATTTTGATTAATGTACATAATTTTCTTATAAGGGAGGCCCACTGATGGCCCAAGTCCTCCTCGACCTAAATATTTCTTATTGAGGAGCTCACACAACTAATAAGAAAAAATTGATGTGCAAAAAAAGTCAAATTTGCTTGAAAGCTTGACCTGTTAGAAAGAGGACTAGCCAATGCAAAAAAATCTACGTGGTACTATTTTTATTAGTTAATGTGGGACTATGATATATGGGACACTTGATGCTACGAAACATGAAATTCTAAATTATCCCACAAACAATGAATAAAAACATACGTTGGGCCCTGCTTAATATTGAAAAAAAAATAAAGTCAAATTACGAGGTGGTGCCAAAATTCCAGAGTTGTCATTGCAATTAGAGCAATGTTCCTTCTCCTGAGTAAGCTTCATGCCTAATAGTTCAGCTAGTTGTTGTGATTAAACCGTCCATCCACGTTATGTTTGCTGCAAGCTTTTTGAAGACGAATCAATTGAGCAGACCAATAAGAATTCTTGCTTGGATGTACTAATGGCATGGCATGTGCTGCATATATATCCATGTCCAAAGTTCGCAAAATCGCCACAATGGTAAATTGGCTGATAGGATCATATTTGCCCATTAGATGTCCATGCTGTAAATATGATGCCACGTTCTTTATGCATGCCCATATCATAGCTAATTGAAATTCAGAAAAAAAAAAAATATTTCATTTTTTTTTTTTGATACAAGAGCTGCTCATCCTATTCTAGTATAGGTACAGTCAACAAAATTAAAAGCAATAATTTGACAAAACTATTTCATTCAAAGTCAAGGTTATTCTACAATGTTTATGTAGATCCGTATAATACCCAACTCTACCATTCTATTTAAATACGAACAGTTTAGAAAAAGAGGATAATGTCAAAAACTATTGGTCCAAAAAGGACATAAATTCTCACCTTGCTTGCTAGGGTTATTACAAAATTTTCCACAATGACGTTTGATGGACGCTATCAGCCCCGTCATTTGCTTAGGACGAATAATTTCCAAATGCTATTACGGTTGTCGTCGCTTGCTTATAATAAATATTTTCAAAATTTCATATTTTAATTTTGAAATTTTTTGTTTGACAAGCAGTATAATTGTGAACAATGGTGTCGGAATGATAAATCGTTATTGTTGCGGTTCAAATCTGACCCGAGGGCGACCACGCCGGAGGAGTCGAGAAAGCTGCCAGTCGTTTGGAGGATGAAGACAGGGGCCAGTCGTCGTCGAGAAAGCGGCGACGGCGAACCTGTACAAAGGCTCACCGGTATTTCCGGTGAGGGTCCTCCGACGATCAAGTTAGAGTGGGGTCAATTGGGTCCAGCCAAAAGTCCCTTAGAAGTTACTTGACCGGGCTATTTATAGTCCTAGTGGAGAGGTCCAGGTGGTAGAGGCATTGTTCGCCCTCATCATGAGAGGAGGGTGGCTCTGAGTCAAATGGCGCGCATCTAAGGCTGGCTGATGGCGTGTGATGCTGTCTGCTCTTGAGAACGGCAAGGTGGCAACAGTCGTAGCAGAGGTATGGCCGAAGTAGTCATAATATTGTTCTTTGACTGTCGAGGGCCAGCTATCGAAGCGTGGCGCGGTAGCGTTGCAATGTACGGCCACGTAGGAGGGCGTGGGTATACGCATGGGTGCGGTTGTTAACGACTTTGATCCCGTTGAGAGATCATATCATGTGTTTGGCGAGGTCGGCTAGACGGGCGCCGATGATAGCTCGGCTCCTCGGATTCCGAAGTGTGCTCGGTGAAGCGCCCCGAGCTCGAGAGTCGGGGCGTACTACTGAAGCGATCGTCCCAAGATCAGTCGGGGCGAATTGGCGTTTATTGGGCACCCCCCCCCCCCCCCCCCCAATCAGTTATCTTTTCCCTGTTACCGCAATAAAAACTCTTCTATTTGACTTCGGTTTAGTTTTGAATCGTCTTATTTTAATATTTCATTATATAAAAAGTCCACTAGAGTTTTTTTTTTAAGTCCAACATTTCAAAACATGTACGACTCCCTTTTCTAAGAAATACTAAAAAAAAAGAAATATAACTCTTGATTATATCTGGAGTTTCACCAGAATTTTCCCATTGCTTTACTTGCTATAATTTTTAGGCTTTTTCTCGATTATTAGAATCTTGAGTTTTTCTATAAATCATAACCAACACGGTTTTTTTTTTTTTTTTTGGAATATGACAATTGATTTACGTCGTCCTGGAGTGAATACAATACGAGTTCGAACAAAAGAAGTTGACGAACTAGCATGCAGGAATAGATGACTCATGTACATGTATAACAGGTTCCATATGATTTGCCGCAAATGCAACATTCTGCTTTGTAGTACTACTGGCTTTTTGGTCTTGGCTGCCAAATTTTTTACTCAGGATTATAGTGCTCGAGTTTCTTTCTAGCATAATATTAGAAGCTTTTAGGGAGGCCTTCCTATACCCCCCTTATAATTCTGCCAGGGACTGAAACATTAAAAGCCTGTTTAGACGGCTAGACTGAAAATTTTAGGAGGTTCATGAATTGGGCCAATGCAACAAAGAAGATCACCAGAATCCTGTTAGAAGAAAAAGAAAAGATGGTCAAGGTTTATATTTATAATCCTGCCATCCTGCTTATTGTATTGGTCAAACTCATGAATACCATTAGATTTTCACCCTAATCAGATCCTAAGAGATAAGATGTTCATGGTCCAATTGCTCGAAGGTTTAATGACATGTGTAATGTAACGGAGGGGATCGCAAATCGTTACAACGATCGCTACGGTGTTTAACGGCAGTTATTTTATATCTCGACCATAACGGCTTTTCGATCGTCCCCTCGGGATGACAGCGGTCACCAACTCACCGATTTAATTGGCTATATAGATAACGGAAATAGACTCAGACTCGAGGGCATTCTGGAGGCTTTCGATATTGAAGCGGAATTATTTGGCGGGAGCTCCCCATCTTTCCCTTTCTCCCTCCCCCCGCGGTGCTTTCGGCGTGCATTTCCAGGCGAAAAGCTCCCCCCAGCCCCCCGGCCTCGCCCGTCGACGGCTCTCCTGTGCTCTTCCCTCTCTCTCTCGAGCGCAAGAAACCCTCGCGATGGAGTTAGTTCTCAAGGCAAGTAGAAATCAAGATAGAAACCCTATTTCTAAAGAACGCTCGATCCCACCCCTCAATCTCTCATTTCGATTCAATAGGATTTCACCTTATTTCTCCTATTTTCTTTCTTTTATTTCATTTTCTTTCGCTGATTCTTGATCGGACGAAAGTTATTAAAACCTTGCTTTAAGCTGAATCTTAAGATTTAATCGGATTTTACTTTATTTTCGCACATTTTTTCCTTTCATTTTTTATCCGATTCTCGGATTCAAGAAAGTGAATAATACCCGCAACCAACGCACCCCCCATCTTTTTCCTTTTTTCTTCCCGTCATTCTTGGTGTTTGATCGCAGAAATACTTTGGATATTCCCAGTTTCGACCTTATCAGAAGGAGATCATTCTGAAGATCCTAGATGGACAAGATTGCTTGGTGGTTATGGCTACTGGAAGCGGGAAATCTCTCTGGTAACTCAAGCCTTATTTCCAATCTTTTTCGTTTTCTTTTTTTTTCAAGCCTAAATTTAACCCACGAGGAAAATATAGATCTTGCTTTGTTTCTCTTTGCCATGACAACTGATTGTCCTGTAGATTTAGTCATTGATCACAGTATTCGCAGTTTTTAGGTCGCTAGTCCTATAGACGAGTTCGTTGTATTTTTGCAAGAATCTTGATTAGAACATATAAGTCTAATCGTGCTGTTGTGATAGATACCTGACTCTCTAAGCCATCATTCTTTTGAGAAAAATTCCGGAGATCATCATGTTTTTGTAGATGTTCAGTTGTACCCTAGATGGTATCTCATTTAGGAATCTGGTGTCATGTGTTGCTTGTTGTTATGTGGCCATTGTCTAGCAATTTGGTTGTGTTTTGGGCTCCTTGGCTGCGCTTAGAATGCTATTTGAGATATTATTACACACACTGGCAGATATGCACATGCGCATGAACACCATCGGGGTAGTTCTCATGTCAAACTTTATATTATACAAAAGAAGTACAATGTCTTTTGGTCTTATGCTCAAAAGGTTCTACATTTGATGTGATCTAGAATCAGATCCAAGATTATGGTAGTGTGCCACTAGTTTTAGAGACCTTTTTGCTAGTTGTCTCCCTACAACATTTTGTGTGGATGGGTCAGTATCCTAGCTTTTAAGGAGGCCTCTTGCTTATTCTGGTCTTATTTTCATGGACGGTCAAGATTTTTTCAGGCTATGCACCATGGGATGTTTATCTTGCTCTGTTGATCAATATATTGTACGTTCTACCTAGGGTGTCACACCTGATCTAAAATCTTGCTTCTTGCTGCAACACCCACTTTGTAATTCTTCTAACCCATCTTGGAATAAGCATTTTTATGTTAACATTATAGTAATAAACCTGTTTAGTTGATCATACTTCAACATTTCATACGAAATGGATCATCCAATTATACTAGTAATTCTGTTAGAATATAACAGTTAGAATAGTGCATTTTTACTATTTTATCATATTTAATATGTCATATAGATGCTTCTGGGGCAGATATGCAAAGACCTTTGCTTTGCAACTCGTGTACCTAGTGAGGTGGTTCATGATGTTAGGCTGTGCTGATGTCCACTAAAATGTGGTTCAGAGATTGTGCTTACATGAAGAAGACAAAGTAGGGAATTGGTGGGAGGAGGGGCACGGCTCTCTGCCTTTTCATTTTTTTAAACTCAAGGAGGGTGAGTGAGAGAAAGAAAGAGGAGTAGGTTAAAAAAAAGGAGGAAGAGGAGCAGGAGAAAAAGGAAGGAAGAGATGAGAGAAGAAGAAGGGAAAAAGAAGATAAAGGATATAAAGAGCAAAGAGAAGAAATAGGTAAGAAAGACAACAAATATGTGGGTGCCACGAAGACTGGCGAAAGTACCTATTTGAGGACTTAATGTTCCCTCTAAAGTCTATGAATGTATCATGCAATATTTTCTTTTTTTGCTGAGATAATCTTGGGCAGTGATGTCCTATAAAGGCTCTAAAAGGAGTCTTGTTTCTGCTTTAATAGTGAAGTTTATATAGGAACTTTGAATTTTATTTTATTTATTTCTGTAAGCTGAAGTGCTTATGATGCATCTGGAATCAATATTTTGATCTATTTGTCTGATAACCCTGTTTGACAAAGGATCTAGTGACTTTTCATCGCAGAGGAAGACCGATCAAGGCCAAGATTGATTCAGCTATGTGAAGGTACCATTTTGGCCAAGACGGAACATTAAGTGGATGTTCGTCACTGCTTTTGGGATGAGATGATCATAGAGGAAGCAAATTGATGTGGCTTTTGCATGGAACTCAAGAACAGGTGTCTTATTAGTTTCTGCAGTTAACTTATTTTAGTTTGACACAATTTTAGGTACAGCAAGCCTTTAGAGTCAAATTTCTTTTGTACCACATGGTTATGCACATCTGTGGTCTTAAATTATAGAGGTTAAAAATGACACCAGGTGAGACTATGTGCTAACTTGCCCACATGGTAAAACAGAAAGGAGAAGTGATGATATGTAAGGATCATGATAAATAGATAGAGAGATAATTTTCTTGCAACCGATTGATTTTTTCAGTGCAAGAGAGAAGAGAATGAAAGAGATAAAGTCGAGTTTTTTTAATGATTTTTTTAAAAGAATGAATGAAAAAAATAAGAATGCAAAGAGAAAAGAATGAATGAAAGAGAGAAGGGATGAGAAATAAGAGAAGACAGGACAACCATGATTGGAGTTGGAGGGTCCGGAGGGGAGATAACCAAAATTTGGCTGGCAAAGAATGTTTTGATAAAATTGCATGGCTGCAGGTGATTGCCCTTGATAGGAACAGTTATCAGTCTCAGATGGAGAGTTGGTAATGATTACAAGACCCATTGTTGCTTTTCAGAGTACATGGTGGCTTTGGCATCATTAGATTGGTGGCATAACTGAGTTTGACTTGATGAACTTGGTTCTGAATTCCTCAGCCATAGCATCTATATACAATCAGTTGTCAGATTTGTTTATATGCTAGTCAGCATATCCTTGGATGAGGTATGGTGTTGCTTAGTTGGTCTCCCATTTTGCTTAATTGTTTGAAACACAACCGGTCGAGGATACAATGCACTGAGTTACTCTTTCTATAACTGAGTTATTCACTGAGTTACTCTTCACTGAGGATACAATCTGCATTGCATTTTGTTAGTTTCACAACTTAAATTTTACAGAGCGAAAACGCTCTCTGCTTGAGCGTCTATTTTGCTAATTATATTTTGGCAATCATTAATTCCTTCATTGCATTATCTTTTTAGTACATGAGGGTGTTCTAGAAGATATTAATGAATTCGACAATCATTGGTCTCAGTTATCAGGTCCCTCCATTGGTTAGAGGAAAGACTGCTATCGTCATTAGCCCTCTTCTATCCTTGATGCAGGATCAGGTATGTGAACCTCTCTGCATGCCATTTTCATATAAAAAAGTACTATGCTTTTTTTCTCTAAGGTTACCTAATTGACAGGTCATGAGTCTAAAACAACGGGGTATCAAGGCTGATTATCTTGGAAGTACTCAAATCAATCGAGCTGTTCAGTCTGAAGCTGAAAGTGGTAGCTTTGATGTTCTGTACATGACCCCAGAGAAAGCCTGCTTGCTTCCTTCAAGGTGAAAACTTGCCATCATATACTGTTTAGATTTAGAAGTTGGCAGGCCTTTTTCATCTTCATGGTGATTATGGTTTTTGTTATTTTGAAATAGTATTTCTTATCAATAAATAATATTAGCTAGTGGCCTAGTATTGGTGGTATAAAGAATGTGTTCGAGGATGTTTGTAAGAATGTTGCTGAATATGATTTCTGGGGCACTGGACATGTTTGTGGTGTTGATGAGGTTTGTTGCAAGAGTAATGACTAACAAGTTGGTCTGTCCCATCAAGCTATTTCAAGTGGGTGTGATGATAGGAATATGGGCCACATGAAATAAAGTGCTCATAATGGAAATCTGCATGCATGATTATCAGTAAGGTTTTCCTTTAGATGATCTATAATGAGAATATAATCTAGTCGAGTTGATTAGGGGGTCTAAACAATTTGCTGCATGTTTGGCAACGTATCATGCTTCACAAGTTAGACAAAATCAAAACTAGTACTTAAAGTACTTAAACATAGAAATGGCCTCAACTATCATCATCATCATCATTTCGGGATCATATTTCCAAGCTTGTGAAACTTATTTGACTGCACAATGATGTAGTGACATTATAGTAATTTTATCTAACATTGGTACCAGTATCATATTGACACCACTTGTTTTATTTTTATCCAACAGTACAGCACCATAATAATGCATAGCCTTTATGTGATATTATTTTGTTTTTGAGAGTAAGGGAAAGAGAAACCCATGGGGACAAAGCAAAAAAAAAAGCTAGGATTTCCAATGTTTTTCCATAGAAGAAAAGAACATGAAAGAAAACATTGCATTCGTTCATAGTGGTAATGATGGTGGTACTGGGCAGTATTGTGGAAACTAAGATAAAATAATAATCTAAAATAAAGAAGAATCAGATGCTGCTATGTTAAATATGATGGTAACACCATGATTTTGGTAGACATTGCAATGGTAACACCGTGATTTTGGTAGATATAGCAGCACTGACTGCGATCTCAATGACGGTGAAAGTAGCATTTTTTTTTGGTTATAGTGATGGTAAAATACTTGGTGGTGATAATGGTAGTTTTAGTGACAGATGTAGTGGCAATATGATGCACTGGTGGGCAGTGATGATGGTGAAATTTGGAATTTTTTCCACTAAAAACGGGAGTTCTTATGAGATTTGGAAAAAAAAAGAAGTGTGATAACTTTTACCCCTCTTAAAATCATGCATCTTCTGAAAAGGTAATTTTGTTGGCATGTGGTATGCATGCTTATTCCTAAGCTTTTTGTTCACCTATTTCCTCCCCAATTTGTTTGTTCGTTTTCCTTTGTCCTCCCCCACTTTGCAACCAAACATAACATAATAATAGGTTGTTAAAACTTAACAATTGAAGGGGTTGACATCTTTGGTTTTGCGTAACCCTTAGCCATTTAGCTTTGTTTAAGACAAAGAAATATAAAATGGTTTACAAATTCTTCTTCCCGCTATCACATGCACGAGGCCTCATACCTGGATGAAAGCACACCCATTTACTAGAGGTCAGTGTATTCCAGTAGATCCATTTTAGCTTGGTAACTCCAGGTTGACATGATAACTTAAACATAGTTATGACCTTTTGGAAGATCAAAATTTAATCAGATAATGGACATGCATTTGTAATAGTGAAATTTGAAATCTAACTTCCTTCTCAAGCCCGATCATAATCTCACCCTGACCTATTTGGAAATCAAGTCTGCCAATCTACTTCCAGTAGGTCAAATTGATTTAGAATCTCTGCGTGCAAAGGCATGGTATCTACTTTCGGTTTCTTCTGTATGTCGTGCTCTGCAATCATCTACTCAATCATTGAGTAAGCATTAATCATGATTGCTAGTGTTTTTTAATTTTTTATGTGATAGATATTGCACTTTATCTGCTTGATCATGGATATATAATCGTATAGATTTTACACTTTGAGTTCCATGTTTCTATTCAAAGAACCCCATGTTTTTTAGATTTTCTGTTAATAGATAACGTATGTATTCCCACCTTCTTTCTATTTCTCAGCAAAGAAAATCTATCTAGTTTCTGACTTTGCATTTTTGAAGGCCTGCATCATGAAAAAAAATAAAAGGAGTTAACATCACTTCAATTTATTTTTAGTTGCATAAGTGATTTGAAGTACTTATGTTTGTTGGTTTCTATTTTACATTTTTTGTTTTGAATAAGATTGAACAAGCATCTGCCTGCGTGCATGTGTCTGTGGGAGTGTGCATGAGCTTATGTACGTGTATAGGTGCGTGTATGTTGGTTTGTTTATGTTGAATTGCTTTTATTACATAATTAATGCTTTCATACTTTTCTAGGTTCTGGATTAAGTTGTTGAGTGTGGGGATTTGTTTGTTGGCTGTTGATGAAGCACACTGCATATCAGAGTGGGGTCATGACTTCAGGTTGTTCTTTCAATTTGATTTTATCTATGTAATTTGCATCATATGAATTTCATTTTTCATCACACTTAGCCATTTGTCTGGTCATGTTTTTACCTTGGATGAATATTGCTTACAAATTGAAGTGTTTACTAATGATTGACAATTTTTTTTAGAGCATTTGTTGTTCACGACTTTTGCTAGTGTTAAATTGCTCGGGACTAAGAGAATGCTTGGTAATTTAGATGGCCCAACATCTGTTAGATCCTTCGCCTCCCAATTAGCTCATCTTTGAAAAGGTTGATTATTATAAGATGTAGATTCGTATACATGCATACACATACTTAGACACATGCATATACAGACACACATGCGCACGTGCACACACTAGTATATAGGTACAAGCAAATGAAAATTTTGATAGAAAAGGGCTAACAGTTATTCACTTTGAGTTTGGAAGGTGACATAGGTATGGGAAAGGTAGCTATATATATTCATACATAAATTTCTAATGTCCACACTAATATTCCATCGGAATTTTAAAATGTATATTTCCTTACAAAAGACTGGTAATTTTTGTAGAAAAATTAACAAAGACTGGGCTCATTTTTCTTTCTTAATTTTTGGTGTGTGTGTGTTTTTTTTTGGGGCCTGGGGGGGGGAGGGAGATGGAAATAAAATGCCTTTGATAGTATGTAGCCCTGAATGCTTCCAATGCAAATTTAAATATAGCTTTTTTAAAATGAAAATTCATACAATTGATCTAATTTACAATACCTAAATTGCTCAGAAGCCAGGTGTCATGTGTTTTGGATGTCTACTATATGCAACAATGGGGCACAACTAGATGGTACCAATATAGTTGGTGAGCTGAACTATTTTATGGGGCATATTATCTCGGAATCCAGACAATTGATCTTGATTTTGACATCTTAAAACATGCAAAGCCAAATTTAATTGATTTGGATGCTTGTAAAATCTAAACTGCATATCAAATTAATGCATGATATCATGCTGTAGAAGTCTGCATTTGTATGCACTTGCTGTAAAGGTAAGTGGCTTCAGTATGTGATCTATGGTTAGCAGGGAATTTGTACATCATAGGTTATGATCAGGGGTGTAGATTCTCTCACTTTTAAAAGGTCTTTGTTGATTTTGCAAGGGAACATTTGGGACGAAATGTTTTCGCTAGCATTCTAACTTTACTCTCTCTCTCTCTCATATATATATATATATATCAATGAGACAGATGACTATATACTTTAAAAAAAACTAAACTAGCAATAGAGTTCTACATAGTTTGGATGGAAATGTCATCAGTCAAATTCATCATCATCTTCTAAAAAGTTTGTAATGCTGGAAAACACATCAGTGACATTGTTCTTAAAACTATAGGTCAAAATACATGATACAACCACATTCCTTTAAGTATTTTAAGTAATTTCTAGGTGATGTGACTGCTGCTTTTTCTGGCGGACACCATATTATTCTGCCAGATGCTTGGTAAATGATGGAAGACTACGTGGCAATAATCTTGGCAGACTTTCCATATCATTTTTCCATATCATGCGATTGTCTTTGTAGTCATTATCTGATCCAGTGACTCTAGTTTATGGTATTAATTCATTATGCAACTTCATTAGTGAAAGTGTTGGCATCCGGTATACTCTTGCCTTTGTTGATGAGATTTCTCAGTGAACATGACATACTGTTATTATCATTAGGTTTGGAAGCTTAGTTTTTGTTTTTCTTTAAGTTTTCATGGATACTAGGTATTCTGATTAAATGTTAGTATATCAATGCAGATACCTTTTTATGTGAAGTTTGATAGTGTGCTGGTGTATAGAGTGCGCTTTTGTTTCAATAAATCTTGGTTTTTGCTCGCTTTCGCACCCTCATTCTGATATACCCTTATATATACTATTTTAGTTATTTGGATAGTCATGATTTAGAAATTTGTTATTCCTTTTTTATCTTATTTTTTTTCACTTGCTTTAAACTTCTTTCTTAGTGTCTATAAGAATTACCAGATCCTTATTAGATAATTTCTAAATATGTTTTGTTATGCAGGAAGGAATACAAGCAGCTGTATACATTACGTGGCCTTCTTCCAAGTGTCCCCTTTGTTGCCTTAACTGCCACAGCCACGGAGAAGTATGCATTATCATTTTGCCAAGGGTTATTTTCATGGTAGTCTTAATACTATTTGTGGCATTACTCATTAGATGATGTGCAATCAATCTATGTTTATACTTTATACTGAAGGCAATATGGTCTTGTTTTCGCTTGGGAATATTGGTGTTACTCAGTATTTACTTTTTGATAATTTTGTGTCCAATAATGCATCCTTGGACATTTTATTTGCTCCTTGTATCTTTGTATGTTTGTGTAATATTATTTGTGCAGGAACACATATACAAACGCTTACTCTTGTTCTTGTGGAGATGCTGGGTAGATGATCCATGTTGATCCCTCTAGTTAGCCTTGTTTGTATTGGTATTATTTTAACCATTAGGCTTGCATTCTATAATGCCTAACGTTTGCCGTATCGACCAGCATCATACCATACCAGACATACTGCACCGTTTCTGAACCAGTACATAGTCTCGTATAGTACTAAGTACCTGCTATCTCGTATCGTATTGCGTACCGGCACTATAATAGGATAGTACCGGTAATGGGGTCTGGTCTGGTACCGAGACGGTGAACCTTCATCATACCTATTTTTGCATCTTGGAATATGAATTGTTTTCTCCAATTGCTTAATTTAATCCTCGAATTCTTTCATGTTGCTATTCCCTTGGAGTCGATGTTAATAATAAATGAGATTACATGTGTTGTTTTCTTTTATATCAAGTTGCATTCTTTCTTTTACATGGTACAGAGCCTTCATGTGATCTTCACTGTTGAGCTACCATGAGGTTTCATTTCATCTTATTTCTCAAACCAATTCTCGTTCTAGATAAACCAATAAACTGATGTACCCTCTTAAGTGTTTGGAGATGAACTTGCTAACTGATGTGCTTGGAAATAAGCACTTTAGCAGAACATGAACCGGAATTTCTGGTTTTGTTGGCAATATTTGTGGAAAGTTTCTAAATCCCTCCCAGAGGAAATTAAAACCTTGAAAAAGTTGACCTGTTTGTATTAGTTTGCTGGAAAATATTACTTTTCAAGTTTTCTGCTGATAGGAAACGATTTTTGCATTTCCGATGAATGACAATACCTTTCATAGTTCTTGTGAATGTTTTACCTTCTTGATGAGCTTTCTTCTTTTTCTTCTTCTTTAATGCTGTCATGCTTATTAGTTATTACTTCTAACCTCACATTAACTTTTATAGGGTACGGAATGACATTATCTGCTCATTGAACATGAATGACCCTTACATTGCTATCGGCTCATTTGACCGTCAAAACCTTTTTTACGGTGCTAAATCTTTCAGTCGATCTCAGTCATTTTTGGATGAGCTTGTAACAGAGGTTTCAAAATACAGTGCTAATGCTGGTTCAACTATCATATATTGTACAACTGTTAAGGATGCAGAACAGGTGTGTCTTCCTGTCTTCTTTATCAATGTCACTTTAATATTTACCTCTCTATCTGTGTATCCTTTCTAAATATATTAAATCTGTATGCCTTCTTAAGGCTTCTATACTTGTATGTAAATATATAAACAGTTAGATTGAAAAGAACACAAACATACAGATACATAATAAGAAGTCTTTTCTTTAAACATCAGAATGTCTTCTTTTAATGCTGTAGAATCTTCATGTTATAATTTTCTGCACAGTAATGGCAAGATACAAGAAAATGTTTACTCATAGTCTCATAATATGTTAACAGAGTCTCCATTAACCATATATGCAGTAATCATTGTACTAATCATCTAGCCTGTTCCAAAATTGGATGATATCAATTGTACTGATGTAGTAAAATATGTGAGACGGTATAAATTGAAAATCCACTTTTATAGATCATGACCTACACATCTTAAAAGATGCGTAGATTTACATTCACTAGATTTTGATGATTACATCATAATAAAACATAGTTCTTGCAATTAAGACCGTCCATTTTGATACCTACTTTCTGATTAGGTTAGAAATTGCCAAAATATATGAATTTTGGTTTTTAGGCATTTTTTATAATGTAGATTATGTTCAGTGGTTTGAATCTTGAATTTAGAAGGCCTATAATTGATTTTGAAGGTGAGAGGATCATCTTAGTTACACTCTTGATATATTAGCAACCTGTTATGCTATCACCTCCTTACATCCACTATCAAATGCCTTGTGGACTTCCTTATAAAGACTCTTAAACTTGCGAATTGATTTGTTCCGAGTTTAAGGACCACTGCTAGTAATTGTTTATACACTTATATATAGTACTCAGACAATTCAGTGGAGGGCTATAACTTGTTGTTGATGAATATGTCAGGTCTGTTGTGCCCCTGTTGGATCATTTGCATGTTTTGCTACCATTCTGACATTTTTCTCTGAGAGTTTTACATGATATGCACAACAATAATTACCATCATTGATAAAATTATTGAGCTCAAATTTAGGAAACATGTCCACCTTTCATTCCTTTCGTTGGCTGGTCCACAATAAATGGAGACTCTACTAAAATGCTTTCTAACTTTTAATTTTGTTCCAGCTCTCTTTTGCAAGTTGCAACTGCTATCCAAGATTTTTCAGGCCTGCTTCAGACCAGACATCCATTTTCTTTCCTGCTCTTAATGGAAGCTGCAGTCTTGCTGCTGTCACATATGTCTAGATATTCCTAACTACTATTAACCCAATCCTGATTGCTTTCAGGCTACAATAAATAGCTCAATGGCAATTGGTTTGCCTAGTTATTACATACAGCTTCCCGCCAAAACAGAAGCCTGCTCAGAAAGCATCAGCGACTTGCTTTTCAAAAACACTATACATGTCTCATCTATTTTAACATCTTTTCTTGAATAACAAACCATTATAAATTGTGAGTGTGTTCTGACCATTATCTGGTACATAATTAGTGCCATTACATTTTTGGAATTCCTTTCTTGTTAGATTTCTCTCCTGAAGAAATTCAAACATTCTCTGTATTAGGTTCATTTTAGCATATACTAGTTAACATGTTGGTTGATTTGTTGCTTTATATTAGAAGAGATAATAAATTAGATATGTCATTATGGCTAACCGCTTTTCTCATCATCTGTCATCTACATTATAACCATCATCGTTATCATTGGTTTTGTACTTTACTGCTATAGTGAAAAAAAATAATCAGATAAGATTGTTGTCACTTGCCAATAATAATTCAAGACTGGTCCTATTTAATTGGAACAAGTTTCCCGATTACTTATGTATGCTTATCCTTGTGCAATAAGTTTCTATGTTAACCATTGCCAACATTGCTTACCATACATACTAGCAAGCCAAATTGTACACCAAATGTTTTCACTTTATGCTGTGTTCTTTTACTTCACTGTCAAAAATGGGAATCAAGTTTAAACCTGAAGAAGCTTTATTGCTCTTTGTTCTTCTATTTTGTTTCAGTGGTCACTACTCACTATAGTGCTGCAGTTTATAGCTGGAATTGCATTTATAGCTTTCACAAGTAAATCCTAGATGCACATGCTGAGCTCTCTTTATCACATTATGTTTACAAATGCTGCTCAGATCTGTTCAGAAACTTTCATCTGTATTTATATTTTTTTAACATACAGATTTTTTAAGGCTTAAGCTTGTGTGGTTGCATTTCATGGTTCTTTGACTTCTTTAATGGACTTTGGTCTATCACGATATTCATAAACCTTTACCTGTTTGTACCCAGATCTGTGAGTCATTAAGGAATGCTGGAATCAAGTCTGGTATATATCATGGTCAAATGAGCAGTAAAGCTAGGGAAGAGTCCCACAGGTGTTCTTCTACAGGATATTTTGTATTTTCTGGATCAGTGATTTGTTAGATTTTCTATGGAACATAGGAAATTGAAACATTTTTATAATTCCATGATAACTTTTTAGTAATTCTATGATATATTCAGAAGTCTATTGGAGGGAAGTGAATGCTTCCAAATGTCCGCGATTGTTGGTCTCTTGTATGCTTTGTTGTATGTGAAGCTTTGCACCATGATGTGAAAAAGAATGAAATTGTGTTTATGAATGATGAGTTCTACTTCTTGTTCTGCAGATCCTTCATCAGAGATGAGCTCCAAGTAATGGTTGCCACTGTTGCTTTTGGTATGGGTATTGATAAGCCAAACATAAGGTGTGTAATTCACTATGGCTGTCCGAAAAGTCTAGAGACATATTATCAGGAAAGTGGGCGTTGTGGTAGAGATGGATTGACTTCAATCTGCTGGTTATATTATTCAAGAAGTGATTTTGCAAAAGTGGATTTCTACTGTGCAGAAGCACAATCTGTATGTACTCTGTCCTTGTTAAGATTTAGTTTTCTCATTGTAAGATCCTGATTTCTTCTGATTATATTTTCAAGCATTATATTTTGACTAGCACATTGGACGCCATCCTTTTTTTGGTACCCACTCAGTGCATAGGTTAGAGATCTCCCAAAAAAAATATGATCTTTTAGTTTCTAGGATTTTTTTGATATGTATATCAAAGTCGTGAGCCAGACATTGATATGAATGGTCCATCTTTGATTCCGGAGTTGTTTATTCATTTTGTAAAGATTTAATATTCACGTGCGTATATCTATGAACATGGAGATCGTAATACTACACAAGGAGTGTAAAGAGATGAGTTTACAACCACTGCCAGATTCAATGATCAGAGTTGCAAGACGAAAATCAAAACTGTTGAATGCGATAATATACACAAAAAGTTAACGTTTTGGAGATATCTTAGCTTATTCATCAAGTTTATCCCACAGTAATTGCTATAGTGGCACAACATAATGCATTGCGTTTATTTTTCAACAGTTTTATGCTAGGCAAAAAATCTCTTGAACATGAGAAATTTTGTTTATAAGTATTTTAGAACTTGTGCCCTAAATCAGTTTGGATTTTAAACTTTGTTTCTTTCATCATTGAATCTGTTGAGGGGGTGTAAATTCCTCTTTTTATGCCTCATGTATAGTATATGGTGTATATAAATAGATGTACGTATTAACATACATGCATACACTTTCATGCACGCACTATTTGTAGATGGCTAAGGCTTCTCTTGCTGTTCAAAACTTGATAATCTTTCAATTGATTGAGAGTAGGAAAATCAAAGGAAAGCTATTATGGAGTCCTTTAGGGCAGCAGAAAAATATTGCATGCTGGCCGCTTGCCGCAGGAAGTTTTTATTGCAGTATTTTGGTGAAAGAAACACAAATGACTGCGGTATGTTTCCCTTGCTATCCATAGCTATGTACACATTGGGCACATGTTATCTTCTTAGGAGTGTGCAGTTTCTTGTTGATGAATTACTGTTATATTTGTAATTTGTAAATAATTTGTGAAATCTCAACTATCATATATTTCTTTTATATTTATCTGCATTTTTTATTAGCTATTACATTGGCATGTGAATGCCTGCTTTCACAATATTTTTCTTTTGGTTTAGCTTTTGCCTAAGTGTGCAAGGTTTTGAGCTGCAGGTAACTGTGATAATTGCAGCGGGTGTAAAAGGGAAAGAGACTTGTCAAGGGAATCATTCTTGTTATTATCATGTATACGATCTTGTGGCGGTCGATGGGGCCTCAATATGCCAATCGATGTTCTTCGTGGATCTCATGTATTATTTTCTAGTTGCTCACACTTGAAGCATGCTTTTTTGCTATAGTTCTTCATTTCTTCTGGTTAATTTCCGCACATGATTTGCAGTCTGTTTTTCTTTTTTCCTGCATTTTCTTTTTAAAGTTGTTTAATTTTGCTTCCCTGTAACATGGCTTCCTTATGCCTGTTTATTTGTTTCCTGACTCGCTAATTTAATCAAGCCTATCGATTTCCCATCTTTAATTAGTTGATGCAGATTTATGGTTTTCTTTCTTTTTTTATCCCATAGACAATATTGTTTTCCTGATTTATCTACATGATCCAGAAGTTATCATTTGTGGGTTTAGGAAGGTCTTCACTATAGTTGCACAAATGAATGTATGCAGAAGGTACACATATAGTGATTTTTACTTCTCAAAGCTCTACAAATCAAAAGCTCTACTACCCATAACAATACTAAACCGGGCCTAAGTCAATACAATTAGTTATAGCATGTTGTAGGCTATTAGAACTTAGGGGACCAAGCATAACTATAATTTTTGTTGTTTTGGGTACCAATTACCAAGTGCTTCTGCAAGTAATTAATGAGTGTATTTTTTTTTTCAAATTATACCTTAAAGAAGTTGTTAGGAATATTTATAAGTTTTTATCAATTTTTTGGGCAAATTGGCTCTTATTTGGTTTTGATTTTTCCATCTTAGACCATTATATGAGAATTGTATTATACTAAAATTCATGTTCTGTCTCCTCTCTTCAGTCAAGGAAGATACTTGATAACAATTTTGACAAGCTTCCATTGCATGGTCTTGGGAAAGATTATTCAGCCACTTGGTGGAAAGCACTTGCTGCTCTACTTCTTGCTGATGGTATCATTAATAAGCATTTATTAATACTTCTAACTGGTTTTCTTGGAAATATATATCTACTCTCTTTGTACAACAAATGAATGTTTACTCTAGCAATGATCAACATTTCTATCTGGTTGTTAGGTATTCAAATATATAATTATTCTTTTCATTATCATTTTATTACTCTAACTTCCATTAGAATTAGTTCTTCATGAGTCTCATTCTAAATTCTTACATCATTCTTGAGCTTGGCATTGTTAAATGACCTTTGGACACTTCAAATGTTGAAACTTATACGTAATTTTGCTTTTTGTTGCATGCCTTGTACAACATGTCCGGCAAAATGTAGTATTAACTTATCTTTCCTTAGTGATACTTCACATGAGTGTCACTTATTGAAACTCAGTCAAGTTTTGGAGTCAATGCAGAGATTGTATCCATCCTCTTAAAAAATGGGGGCCGGAGGAATAATATTAAGTATTGGAGCTATCCCTCTCTCTCTTCGTCTCCTCCCTCTCCCCCTCTCCATAAGCCCCTCCCTCCCTCTCCCTCTCCCTCTCCCTCCCCTTAGTTTAGTACAACCCAGTTTGGTACGGTACGTACTGGTACCATACCGAACCAGTTGCCGGCCAATACAAGCCCCGGTAGCAGTCCGGCAAATCTTACTTGGTATACTTTTTGAATCTTTTTTTTTTCAAAAAATTGTATCAAGGTGTAATACTCTAGGTTGTGGGTTGTCCCTGGCTGGCCATCTATATAGTATTGATCTTCGAGATTTAGATCCTTGGTTAAAGGAAAGTCATATGTAACTTCCATGAAGTATTGATAGTTAATGAGCAAGTAAGATATTTCCAACATTTGTGCCTAAGCCTATTTGATGAAGAGGGCATTTTAAACAAATCTAGAAAAGGGTTTGCAGTTAGGTAGCAAGGTTGGATGGAATTACTAGAAATTGATTTGGATTGTGAGCTAACATTTTGATTATGGATACATATAGTCAGCCCTGGGTAGCTGGCATAAGGTTTTTTGATGGTTAGAACCTTCCATGCATAGATTTAGCTTGATAAAGAGAGGACTGTTGAAAGTATTGGATTTTTTTTCCAGAAAAAGACTGTTAATTGGCAGTTTGGCACCATTTCTTTTCATGTCCTTTTTTATACAACTTTAGGTAATAAATTACTGAAAATAGGCTCTGCTTTTAAACAATAGAAATATCATTAATTGCTCTCTGATTTTTTATATTTAAGTATAATGTATCATTTTTTATAGGAAAATTTTGTGATACTTACAGAAAGTATTATAATGCTGTGCAGATTATTTAAAGGACAATATTCAGGATTCATATAGACTTGTGAGGTGCTCAAGATCTTTCTTTTTGTTTAGTTTTTTGGCTCTTTCCTTGTTCTATATTTTTAATATTTCTGAGACATTTATCAATAAACATTAAATATAGTGTGAAACACATTGATAGGGATCAAGGGTTGACACTCCTTAACTGTGTTTTAATGATTTCAGTGTCAGCCTAAGAGGATTACAGTTTCTCCGTTCTGCAAGTACTGTGCATCAAACTCCACTGGTTTTGGCACTGACTAGTGAGATGATTGATGAGGAAGAACATGGAGGTCCACAGAGTAAAGTTGGAGATCTTCAAAATCTTGCTACTCTAGAAAGTGAAGGATTCTCTGAGGTCAAGTAGTCATCTCTAAAATCGCTACTTTGTGCATAGACTATGCTGTTATTTCTTTACTGCCACTGTTATTGTGAATGATGGATTATAATATCCTAATTGTGAAAGGAAGTTGAACTATTACTTCAGAAATTCTGAAAGCAATAATTATATGGATTTAATATTCTCTGCTTATTGTAATTTATTGGGGGTTCTCTTGATGCATGGAAAAGTTTATTGCTTACATTACCCATTCCGAACTAATTTGCTCTCATTTTTCAAATGTTATTTGTTATCTGATTTGCATTTAAACCTCTTATGCTTTTCCTTTCAAAGGATGTTCTTGTTGCAGACTTCACCTATATTTCAACTGTGCTGAGTATTAACAAATGACTTGGTAAAATAGCAGTGGGATATGACAATGACTTGGTAAACTAGAAAGCATAGTTCCAGCATAGTGTCCTAACAAGATGAGCTGTAATTTAATGGACCCTTAAGACGAGATTCAGAAAACATTCAGATGAAAGTGTTATTTTATGCAAGTTGTTGAGAATAAAATAATATGAACTTGTGGAACTGGTATGTTGGAATCGATCTAATAAGGCATGCTCTGGTAATGAGGGGGGAATAAGTGATGATAAATAACTACCCTTCTGTGATCAATTTGGCTTATTAGCAGATTTTCGAATGGATTAAAAAGATTGATAAAATGATGATCTGTCTTGACACTGCAATACATGCTAGTGAGAAAAGGCTTAGTTTATAAAACTTCAATTTGGATATTTCATGAATTGTAGAGTTCTGAATAAACAGGACACAAACATAAAAGCTGTGTATAAAAATTTAAGTGTTGGATTCGTGAGTTGCAAAAGATAAATGATGTGCAAACACATTGTTTTCTCATGTATTCTGTTTGTTACATGAGAGGTGTAATTTAGATTAATTTCCAGACATGAAGTATTATTTTTCTGCTAGGTCGTCAGGTTGGGTTCTTATATTTACTTGGGTGCCTAGACTAGCTTGAAATTATTAGTTCTTTGTTTCAGGAAGTTTCTTAACTTAGCAAAAGGCAATTATGCTTCCCATTTTGTATGACTTTTTAAACAACCCCTTCATCTACATAGTGCTTATGCTCTACATGGGAGAAGCTCTGACTGGGTCATCAATCTCTTGCATGGTCTTGCAAGTGCATTTTGTTTTCATTTGAAGCAACAATTTAAGTGATCTCTCATCATATATAATTTTTCTGTAGAGATTGCTATGTAACAAGTTTCCTTGGTTGTTCGAAGAAAAATCTCTTATGTATACATGACTAGGGATTTGAGCATCTTAGGACATCACTAGAGAAGAGATTTTTTTCAACCCATGCCCTCTTTTTATTGGGAATGACAGCTGATATCATGCTTCCGAAAGGTCTTTGCCCATTGTGCACATTAAAAATATCTCGCATATGCAGAACTGTACGCTATATTTGCTTATCATGCTTGTTGCTTACATTTATTTGTCCAAAGACAAACCATGTATTTCCAACCATATCCTAGATCTAGATATTATCTCGATACCGATACTTGTGAATGGTGACTCTCATCATCTATTTCTATTTTGAATTTTTCTATGCATGATTTTTCTTTCGTTCAGGCAGAGGCAAAGTTCTACCACAGGCTTTTAGATATCAGAATGAAACTTGCCAGAGATGATGGAACTGCTCCGTGAGTCAACTAGTTCATGATGTTTGTTGGTTTATATATTTAGTACCATTTTAGATGCTTCATTATTTATTACAATGACTCTATTCTCATTTGTTTTTCTTTGGAATTTCCTATTTGACAGATATGCTATATGTGGTGATCAAGCAATTAAAAAGATAGCCAAGATAAGGCCATCCACCAAAGCTAGGTTCGCAAACATTGATGGTGTGAACCAGGTATTTAGATGACTTGGATACAGAATTATATGTTGATGTGGGTTCTTATGCATTGCAGTGATTTATCCAGCGGTTAATTTATATGCTAGCTTTATGAGTAAATGACACTATTTGAGATGCAAATAGAACCTATCTATTTTCATGTCTGGAGATGGTTTTGACCTGTTCAGACTTACCACTATTGCTAACTTATTAAGGATTTTTATTCCTGGTCATGGTGTCCTGGATATCAGTAACTTCATTACAAGAAAAGAACTCCTAATAATTTGAATTATTATATTGATATTTTTAAAATTTACTAAATCAAATTTCTCATATATGGCCATACTAACCTACCTGATCACATCAGTCTGACATGTTATAAATAATCTTATTCTAAATTCATAATCTTACCCAAATTTCCTATACAAGGAGTTAAAATCTATGATTTAGAAACCGGAATCAAAACTTGGAACTTCGATGGATCCTGTTGTGATTGTCGAGCATGTAATGCAGACAATCATGCCTTACATTGGAGTTTCAAGACATTAAAGTGGTTTCAGCTTTTGCTTGGCAAGATGATTAATAAGTATCTCTTCTGTACATTTGCAAAAGAGTGGTCAGCTAATATTTGTGGGAGAAGCTGGATCAACTTAATGCCATATTTTTTAATTTCATTTTCATAATGAATTTTCTCTGGTTTGAGGGGGAGTATTGAAGGTATAAGGTAATCAATTAGCTTCTTTAGTTTCAGTATAGCAAAACATATCAGACCATTATTGCAGCAAGTATATACCCTTCTTTTATTATTATTTTGCTCTGATGGGCCTGTTTCTTAGGCATCACTAAGTCAAAGGGCAGAAACTGGGATTGTGGTTTGTAACTCTGTTTGGTAAGACATATTTTCCTGGTATGAAGCTTTCAGTGAGAGAGAGCTGGTTGTGATTCCTTGCTGTTCAGTTGATCCAACATTCAATATGGATAATTGACTAAGATGTTAGCTATCAGCTTGTAGAGTGTCATGCAGAGTCTAATTAGGTGGTGGTACAGAATATTATCTGATTTTCCTATCTGGAGTATCAGTACAATGTGCATTTAATTCCTGTTCCAAGATATTAGCAATTGTATCCACTATTGCCAAACTGAAACGATATGCTGGCAAAATCTGTATATCGAGTTAGTTTATTGATGCATCTAAACATTTTCTTTTCTGCATGTAGCACCTTGTGAAAAAGTATGGTGATAGTTTTCTTCAGAACATCAGTCACTTATCACAAGAATTGAACCTTTCATTGGATGAAGGAACAGTACTAACTGCTACCGCAGAGTGTCCAAATTCTCAGAGAAGACTTGCTGCTGTCACTGTGAAGGAGTATCCGAACTCTCAGAAAAATTTAGCTCCAGCCAAGTTTGGTGCATGGCAAATGTGGCAAGCTGGACTTTCATTGCAAAAAATTGCTGTATGTCAATTTTCAGTATTTAACAATCTTTTAGGTGCTGAACTATTTAATGACCTTTTACATGATAAACCTTTTGTAGTTGAAATTGTACTCTTAGATTTTTTCAGAATTCGCCTGGGAAATCAGCTCCTATAAAAGTACAGACAGTTGTTGGTTACATCCTTGAAGCTGCTCGTGAGAGGTTTGAGATCAATTGGACCAGATTTTGTGAGGAAATAGGCCTAACACCTGAGATAATCTCACAAATTCGTTCTGCCATTACAAAAATTGGATCGAGGGATAGGTTAAAACCAATCAAGGAGGAATTACCTGAAAATGTAAGTTTTTGTATCTTTAGAAACTATTTTCTGCATGTTGCCATTCAAATTTGCATATTGTTTTGATGCTTATGATTGTATTCATCTTTGTTTATTTTGTTGTAAAAATTTCATTTCCAAGTAATTAATTTCAATTTTCAATTCATATAAACCAGTGTCTGAGGCAAAAGAAAGGAAAAAAAGTCAAGAAAAGAAAACAAAATAAAAGTCTCCTAGGTGAAAAGATCTGGATAGAACAAAATTAGAGAAGATTTAAGAAGCCCTGAAAAGACACAAGAAGATCCAAGTTGGGCTGCAAATGGGTCGGGTTGACCCATGATCCAACCTAATCCGATATGTTGATACCTGGTCAAACTTATTCTTGAGGACTTGTAGGGCTAGGTCGGGTTAAAAAATTGGACCCATTCTATATTCCAGGTTGACTTTGGGTTTTCTAGACTTTGACCTGACCCTATCCATATGTTATGCTGGTCTAAACTGGGTCTCCCTATTAGTTACCTGACCTGTTCACCCATGAAATAAAAAGGAGGTAAGTTAGCTGGTCTTGCCCTCGCTACCCACCTGCAAGTCCTGAAGGCTCTAGATCTATCTATCCTTTCCCAATTCGAAGCCCTAGATTGCTGGCATCCTTGAAATCCATCTTACTTTTGCCTTGATCCGGCCGTCCGGCGGCATTGACCTCCTCCATGTTCCAGTCTCTTTCACAAATCTGGCATCCAGCAACGTCCCAAACCTGCCTCTCAAAGTCACTATCCACTCCCGAGTCCTGAGGGCTCTGGATCTCTCTCCCCTTTCCCAATTTGAAATCGTAGATCGTTAACAAAGGAACAGTTGAAGATACCACCACCCGACCCAAGTCGCAAGACTGAGGTATGTACATCTCTGCTATGACATTTCTAAGTTGATAAATTCTACTGGTTAATCCTGGATATTTTTTGATGCTAGACAAATGGAATGAGTTCTTTTCTGTGTCAGCTTTTGCCTTGTCTTTTTTTGACACAAACCAATATGCTGCCGTTGTTTTTGCTGTTCCATTTAATAGACCTGATTATAATTTGGATTTTTTAATTTCATTTCTCAGTCATTATATTGTCAAATGGCATCCATTGAAGTTGCCTGTTTGTCATGCTTTGAGCTATGAGAGATATGGTGCTTTATGAGAGGAGATTTTTGGCAGAAATTGTTTTTCATATTTATCTTGTATATACGGCCTTTACATTCCATATGTGTGATACCTTATGTGAAACTTTCTTTCACCTTACAGTTTGATTGCCCTTCAACTGAAGTTTTTTTTTTTGGTGGGTGCATTGATGAATGACAAAATTGCTCTTTGTGGTTCAAAATATTTCATCAATAAGCCTTTCTTTGTCTGCATGCCTATCCTATCTCTATTCTCATAAATCTTAGAAGTTGCCTAAGCCAAAATGCTGGTTACTGAAGAAATGCCATATGCTTCCTGTTTAACTGACCAAAAGAAGCACTGACAATGAAAATCTGAAAGAAGCCAGTAGGAGGCCCCACAATGGTTAACTGCAAAGCTGCACCTATTGGTCCCAGCCCACTCATTGGTAACAACTCTCAGGCTTTCAGCAATTTTATCATCTGAACCAGTATGTCTGTTTTAAATCAAATTCCTTAAAGTGGTGCGCAATATAAAATTATGATGCTGCCAATTATACAATGATAGTTTGCAAATTTATGGCACAATTTAGCAGTCATAGCAAGGTGCTATTGATGATTCTAAAAATTGCATTGTGATTATTCTTCTTATGAAATTTGTTGCAGAATATTTTTTCATGAATTCTTGTTAGAATTAGTAAACAAATCTAGACAAGGTCCTGGTCCGGGCCTAACCAGGACCTAACTATTTTGGGTAGGGTCTAGGCCATACATAACCCCAACCCAACCGGAATGACCCATTGGGTCTAAAATATTTTCCATGGACCCAATCCGATCTGACCCAATCATTTATTTGGTTGGGTCTGGGCCAATATCAAGACCCGAACATGAAACCGTATTAGGTTGGGCTGAAGCATGCCCTATTCTGACCCTAGCCATTTGCAGCCCTCGATCCGAGGAGCCTTGAAAAGGCACCTATGCCTTTTTTTCTCTCTAATGGCTATGACAACAGCATGTGTGGCTTGTAGGTAAGTTATGAGCACATCAAGACCCTCTTGACAATGGAAGATCTTGGTGGATCAGCAGAAGATATTACTGGTGAAATTTCGACCATGGTGCCTGAATCACCATCATCATGTGATGTTGCCAAATCAGAAGTGAAAAGTAGTGTCCATGAAGCCTGCATCAGAAAAAAGGCGTCATTTCATTCCCTGGAGAGTATGACTGATCCCATTTCTGCTTGTAAACGGATGGAGAACCCTCTACATTTTGAATCTTTTGCGAAAAAGCTACACACATTCCATGGACAAGAAGAAAAACAGAATGATGATTTAGAGGTGACCGAGAGTGCTGCCTTGGAGTGGGTTAGAAACCAAGATGGGGTGAGTCTGGTTCCCATTCTCCAAACTGGAATTTTTTTAATTACTTAAATTAACTTTAAACAATGAGCATATATGTAATTTACTAATGTAATTTTGCAGGTTTCATTATCAGATGTCATAGAGCACTTCAAAGGATCAAACAAAGACACTGTGGTCAGGCTGTTAGCCTACCTTGAAGGTGAGTTTTTGGTATTTAAGAAGAATGATTTGTACCGAGCCATGTAAAGGATGATAACCTTAGACAACATGCAATCACTTGGGAACAAGTGTTGAACGAGACAAAGAAGGATCATGTTCTGTATCTACAATCTAAGTCATCATCTGATGTACATGGCAATATCGAGCTTCATATTCCATTCTTAGCAACGTCCTCATTGAAGCTAATTAAGGTACGCAATAATCTTGCATAAAACAGGCCTTGCCCAACCACTTCATTTTTGTACCTAGAGCAATCACCTTTTTTCAGTTAGACATGCACAATTCAGTCATTGGCCTCTGCGGTACATCACTTCTGTTCAGCAAGCCACTGATCATAGATCAATTTAACTTACCCTGTCATCGGCAATTGTGGGTTATATTCGGAATCAAGTCACAGACGCCATTATTGGAAATTTTATGAACATGGTGGTTGGATGGTATCTTGTGCTCTTGCTAATGATAAGTTTGTTGAGTCTTACTGCCGGTACTTAATGTAAAAGTGATGTCCGTATTGATTGGTGGTAAGGGTGGAGAATTTAGTAACCTCTCTGAAGCACAATGGAAATTTCTACTGAAGGGAGTCTTTCTCCCCAACCACGTGTTCCTTCATACAAGATGCGGATTAAGGGCCCTAAATGAGACGAGTTGTCATTTTATCTTAACTTTGCATTAGGAGTATGGCCCTTTTTGATCATTAGTGTCTCTGACTGAAATATATAAAATATAAATAGTTTGTACTATTATCCTGTAAAATAGTTGACAGTCTAACCGAAGGCATTTGCTAAAAATAATAATTCTCTGTGATGCAACTGAAAGTATTATATACCGACCATTATGATTTAAACAATCTCTATAACAGAGAAAATGAGAAGATTGACAAATTGGCTGACATGATGGAGAGGACTACAGATTCGGATAAACGTTGAGAAAAATATACTTTTTGAAAAAATTGATGAGGCGGAAATTTGAATTTGGACTACATGAGAAAAATTGTCTCCGAAAAATAACGATTGGAGGAACTGCATGTGTTATACATTTAAATGCAGATAAGTGATGTAGAAAGAAGAGTGGAAATGATATAGAAGGATTGCAATAGCAAGAGAGCCATGACGATGATGAACATGCTGGATGAACGAGAGGATATCCTAATAAAAAATTATGTGAGAAAGGTTATCGATAAATCCGAGCTAATATATGTTCGGAAGGTGATGGACAGATGTGAGAAATATGAGAGAAACTACAACCTTTGCCGAAACCCGCATGGCATAATATGATGCAAGGCCCTTACCTGTACTAGAATTACCTAGATCCCAATATTTGGATTGCCCTATCTAATATTTGAATCCAGAGATTCTCGTTGCTAGTAGGAAGGGTATGATCAATGGAACAAGCCGTAGTTCAACGTATGTTCATTGTCATAATATCTTTTAAATATGATTATTTTAAGCTTTATAATATTTGTATTTTCAACCTCCAATATTAAAACACGTGAAGAACGGGAAGTCTCTCTTGAAACTATCTGCGTATCATAATTAGACTAACCCTTCTATTCCTGTCATGAAGTACGAATATAAAAACATTTGAAATTCAATAAGAATCTTTCTCTTACACTAGCTAAAATGACAATAAAAAGATTTGAAAATGAGCAAGCATGCCTTAAGGCTGCCATGCAAATATGAGAAGATTCAAAATTCATCAGAATCTTACGGTACACGTGACACTACACCACTTCCAATTCATGCATGTTCCTAACAATCTATAAATAAGTAAACATGCATTAAATTTTGCCCAGCTTACTTCCTGTTATTATAATTTGGTCCATTTTAGTGCACACTTCATCCAAAATCTCAAATATCTATTTAGAAAAACACTCTCTTTATTTTTTTCGATGGAGACCTTTAGACCTTTTTGCCGTAGAAGCGAAAGCAAAAGGAATAGGAAACTCCGGATATTCCAGCCCCACTACGATGCCCACCACCACCCAGCTTCCTTACCCGTACACCTTTCACGGTGCACAAGGAAGCGACTCCCATTCTCTTAATTGCCAAATGGCCTTTAATTGAATTGTTAGATATGGGTTGGATAAAAAAAATAATCAATCTAAATTTAATTTATTTATTAAATAGATTAAACTTTCAGATCTGAAACTGATTTGTTTATTAACTAGATAATTCTGATCCATTTCATATAATCCATTTATTAAACAAATCATATTAAATATATTTTTGACGGATTAAATAGATTTAAACAGATAAAACATGTTAAACGAATTGAGTTAAACAGGTAAAAAACTAAGTTTGAAATTGGTTAAACATATTTTAAATAAGTTAGATGGATTAGATTATATTCCGACCTAATTGTTAAAAAAATCAAAATGGATTAAATATTTCAAAGATCAAATTTAAATCCAACCTATTTAATAAATATGTCTAGATGAGTTGATCTATTTGTGAACCAAATTCGTTTATATCAAATCCAAATTTATTTAAAGTTAGTCGTTCGATTGGATTGATAGGCGAGATCATAAATTACTATTCTTGTTTTACCCTACCTACAAAAGCGGAAAGGTCTCGCTTAATCTCACCGCGAGTATTCGCAATCGCATCACGCAGGCGGGAGCATGCGAGCCACGTGCCAAGTACCATCCACGTTCGGTTCTTTTTTTTTTTTCCGCTCTCCTTCGGTGTTTATAACAAATACCGACCGTGTCCGGCACCCATCGATGCCCCGCGGAAGCGTCGACGCCTTCCCTCCGCCGTCGCCGCTCGATTAGGAGGATACAAGAAGAGTTTTTGATCTCCGGCGATCGTGTTTTGGCGTCGATGGCCTCGACGGAGGGATTGGTGCCGATCACCAGGGCCTTTCTCGCCCACTATTACGACAAGTACCCCCTTCCCCCGCTACCCGACGACGTCCCTCGCCTCACCGCGGAGCTCCGAGGCTTCTCCGACAGCCTCCTGCGGGAATTCCCCCTCACCTCCGGTGAGTTTTTTCTTTCGATCAAAGACATCCTTTTTCTTTGTTTCTGCTCGGATTGCGAGCTTTGGAAGGTGATACTGATGGAAAAGAAGTGATTTCTTGTGCTGAATCGTTGCAACCGTTCGCTAGAGTCTTTGATTTTAAGTTTTTGGCCTTCTATGGATTTTGGGTTGCAAGATTTAGAATAAATTGCAGTGTATTGTGGCATCTGGAGCAGTTCTTTAAAAAGGTAGGGTTTCTTTGAGTTTATATCGCCTATAAAATTCAAGAATCAAGGCTTTGTTCATGTAAGTGATGGCAAAAATTGATTTTTTAATAATATTTTTGTTCGTGCTGGGATGAAGTTGGAAACTTTTCATCTGCATTGCTTCTAGAATTGGTAATTTGGTTCGGGCCCTTTCACAAGAACTCAACTGTTGGCAGATTAGGGGAATTCCCAAGAGTTAGATGGACATGAAACGTACTGCACTCATCTGAACTCTGGTGTGGAGGTTGCACCACGATCTATTGAAGGAATATGGGAAGAATTACGTGATCACTAGAAACCAGATGCCCATGTCACTTATAAACATTAATTGAATATTGATATTATTGCAATATTAGTTATTAGGGATTCTCTTAACCTCTGAACTTTAGGGATTTTTATTTCCGGCCAAATCCATCAGAAATATGTGATTTTTGAGTCTCTGATGATCTCTGTCTGTCTTATCAAGTTATAGATTATGGCAGAAGAGAAACACAGCTTAATCATGTTCTAGAGTGAGCAGCTTGTTTCAATAGAAGTTCAGGTAGCTACAGAAGTAATGTGTCAAAGTTCTTCATGTGGAAGGCAACTTACTTCCTTTTCTAACTTGGCTTTCCTTTAGTTAGTTCAAATTGTTAACATTACCATCTTTTTTGTTTTAATACTATTACGGCAACTTAAAACACAGGAATTTAAAATAATAGCGTTCTTGTTTTGAACAGCAATTTTCTTTGTTCTATATAAACACGTATTCTTTTTTGACTCTGAAGGCGAGGAATTAGTGGTAAATGAAGCAGGCCGTGAACCTCCACAAAAAATTGATGAGAACTTGTGGAAGAACAGAGAACACATTGAAGAAATTCTGTTTTTACTTGAGGAATCTCATCAGCCAAGATTGGTACGATTTCAATTTACTTGTTATCTTTTATTTTCAGATTTATACTTCATCTTCGCGTCAAATGGTTCTGATGATGAAATGGCTTTCAAATGTGAAAGTTTCTAGTACTTACCTCTTTTAAACCTTTTGCTCTGTAGTAGTCTTCAATGGATATCTTTAATGCTTTCTTCAGATACGATTCAGTAAAACTTCAGACAAATTCAATTTGTTTGTTACGCATCTATGCAGCTTCAAGAAAAAGCCACACCTGAATATATAGATATAGCCGCTGTTTTTGGAGATATTGAAGCCAAGCTTAAAACCACTTTGAAGACACTGGAGACATTTCAATTAAAAAATGCTGACAATGTATTTAATACAGGTCGGTATTTAATCCCCTTTTTGTAACTACCTCGTTGTAATCCAGAAGCATGCATTAATACAAAGAACACTTTTATTTTTTTGGCTGAGTGATTCTTAGGATTGTTCTCATGTAATTAAATTTATCAGGGCCAATAAATGATTTGCAAATTTTGCCATTGACTAATTGTGCAATATGGTTATATGTTTGGGATTTATGCCAGAATTGTAGACACTAGTTCAATTTCTGTCTATATCTCTGATGCTTGTTCTTAAAGAAAATAAATTAATTGCAGTATTAACAGGTACTTAGGAAATCTGTTCAGTTTATCAGCAAATTGCTAAGATGCTTTCTTGACAATTGATCAGGTGGTCTGTAAATTTGCAGTTATGACCTATATGCCCCAAGATTTTCGAGGCTCTCTCATTAGGCAACAACGAGAGCGCTCAGAGAGAAATAGGCAAGCTGAGATTGATGCCTTGGTTAATTCTGGTGGTAGCATACGTGATCGGTATGCTTTACTGTGGAAACAGCAAATGGAGAGGTATGCTTTTTTCATCTTTACTCCCCGAGTAATGAGTCATCACCGTGAATATGTGAATGAAATGCACAATCTGAATATATTTATAGTCTTGATTTGTTTAATTTGTGTTGCCCTCTCAGACGGAGACAATTGGCTCAGCTTGGTTCAGCGGCAGGTGTATACAAGGCTCTTGTTAAGTACTTGGTTGGGGTGCCACAGGTGTGCCATGCACAGATATTTGGGAACTTGTTATTATCTTGCCATTCTTGCTATATGAATTGGTACATTGTTTATCAAGTGATCTGTTATGAGTGCTATTATTATATATATTAGGTGTCTACTGCTGCACAGTTTATATGGCTTTGTTAGAATTTTGCTTTATAATCATCATGAGTGCTTGTATACTATTGTATTATGATCAAATGAATTGTTACCAAATAAAATTCAGTTTTCGCATGAAGATTGATGACTACTTTTTCTTGCCAGCCTGATCTACTCATTCCCTGGTTTTCATATACACGATCTATTTATTAGCACCCTGGGCTCTCAATATTACCAAGCAAGCTCTTGGTTTGGTTGTTAAAGATATGTTTATAACTCTAATATATGTTTATGCATGTTTTGTATACTTATTTATGTACATGTGTCAAAGTCCCATGCATTTATGAATGTTGTTTACATTGGCTATTGCTCTATTAGTAATTAACAACAAAAATAACAGCAATAATAGTAAATTATTAGATTTTGTAGATATTTTATCATCATCATCAACAACAACAACAATAAATTACTAGATTTTATAGCTATCAGTTGCGGTGCAAATCAAAATTTTTCAAATGGGATTTCAGGAGGTCATATAAAGTGGAGAAATGCTTTTTGTGATCCTTTGTAATCATTAGATGCCTCTGAAATCTATCAGAAGAGATAATTTAGTTCAAAGGCCAACTATGTGTGGGAAAAAATGTTGGGTGATAAAATGTTTTAAACATTTAAATGAATGTTAAAACCGACATGTGATGTTGACATGGACATTTTATGACCAAAATATACAGGTTCATGATCAAGAAAACTAGGATTGCACTAATAGAAACAATGTAATATGCAGCTGGCGTAGATGGCATGATTATGTGGGTCAAGTGTCAACAATTAAGGAGGTCCCAGTAGCAAGAGGGTATGAAAAGGTAAGGAGAGAGGGAATTGCAGGACTGGGTTCAAAAGAGTTTTTGTCAATGTTGAGAGAAACAGAGACTCTATACACATGTAAAACATAACAAATGAGAAAGTTCAGGTTTGTTAAGGTTATGGTAAGATCAATTCATCAATTAGTTAATTGTTTTTCAATAGGGTTGGACCATATAGCAGGTTTTCGATATTTCAGACTGACATTGTAGATATCTTTTCATGTTCTTACACAGTTGCCCCTCTTTCCTAAACCGAATTAACTTATATCCAATGCCTTTTTTTTTAATATTGTGTGATATGGTACAAGCCAAAAAGATATCCTTTGAATTCTTATCTTTATTCCAAAAGCCTTATCCCACTTATATGGGATGAGAATTATTGACTATGGTTCATACGCTAAAGTTTGAGACTATGTTATCATTGGTTCATAGCCTAGTGACAATTTTCAAAGATCTGGTGCCAAGTTCTTTGTTAAAGCATCTTTGGTGGTTAGGATTACTAGTTATGCAACCTGAAATAAAGCAATTGGATGGAGACCCTCCAAGTTTCCTCTGTGTTTTGAATGAAACTGAATGAAGTGGGAGAAGGCAAACTTTGATTTTATGGGACAAGGTCTGTGTCCACAAGTTAGAAGCCAAAGAGTTAAACTAGAACAGGGATATAGCTTTGATTATTGTTCTTGTTCTACCACTAATTCAGATTGCAGTTTTCTATTTTCTATGTGAGTCATCTAGTTTCAAACTTGCAAGAATAAAAAATGAACATGGCTCTCATTTACTTCTAATCTTAAGTATGGCACTCTTGTGTTCTTTGTATGTTATTTTGTGTTAAATTAAAAGAAATGTTGTAAATTTTTATAAGTTTTCATATATTTCCAACTGTCTGGCCAGTCAAATCATTTGATCTCTCTCTTTCTTGCAGGTTTTATTTGATTTCTTGCGACAGATAAATGATGATCAAGGGTATTTATATATATATATATTTATTTATATTTACTATTACCCTGGAACTTACCGATCACTTTCTCATTAATGCTGGCTTCCATATTTTCTCTATAGAGCATTTATTCTGATTATGCCGTATACCTTGTCCATTTTATTGTGAACTATATTTTACTTTAGGCCTTTGGAAGAACAACGGCAACGCTATGGACCAGCTTTGTGTAGCCTTACAAAACTGGCTCTCTCTATTCGACTGTTTATGCTTCTTTCCTGGGGGCGTTTTGAGTCAAGAAAACTGTGAGATAGCTTTCTTCCTTCAATTCTGTCTATTACATCTCTATACCAAAAAATCCTAGGTCCTATATAGTATGTTTTTGTACCAACTTCTTTCGTCAATTTGTTTTGCTTAGTATCTCCATGTTCTCTGTGTCATGGTGAGCAGACAGATGGATCAGGTATCTGTTGTACAGCAAGCCGTGCATGTCTACAACTCTGAGTTTGAGAAATTCATCAAAGTTATAAGGTATCTATCATTACTGTGATCTTCTTTAAATGTTTTAACTCCTTTTATTGGAAAAAAAAAATTTCATGCAGTGTTCAATTATTGGATATTGCTATTTTGTTTCCTATATCAACACAATCTCTCTTTATGCGCTTATTATTCTGTGGCATTTTAGGATCTGCAATTCGGTAATTATTAACAAGTAGTATTGGTGAAAATTTTTAAGCTTCTAGTAACTAATAAAGTTGGCCATGTTGAGTTACGTAGAAATATGAGATATTATATTTTGTTGATCTTAGTTATAACATTGATCATCCATTTTGTTGTTTATTAACCTACAGTAATTCAGTTAGTTATCTCTACATATTTCTACCTACCTTCCCTTTATTCTTGATGCATTCATAAAGAAAATTGTTTTAGTTACATAGAATTTGTTACTTCTCTATTGCTCCTGTATCTGGCAGCTTGTAAAGGGCCAACTGAAAATAAACTGTGGGAGGCCTTGACATTAGCTCTGTAACTTTTTTATGTGAAATTGTAGTTTTTGTGTGACAATGACATCATTCATTCATGGATGTTAGTGTTTCTTGTTACTGTAGTTTGTGCAGATCAACCTTCATTGATTTCATCATGTTTAGGCGACCTACAGAATATATAATCTGCGTTCTAGTTCTTACTCTCTTTCCAACTTCCATATTAAGGGAAGATTAAATACCAAACAACTTAGGCTTCGTATACATAAATGGGATAGCTTAGATATGTAGTAAACTAATGGACGAAGCCATGGGAATTTCTAAATTAATTGAGCTATTAAGCGATATCAATTCACATACAATGTGTTTAATTGCAGGACTATGTTAGTTCCATCCTTCTACCAGGCTGAGGTACCAAAATCTGACATATATAGACATTTATGTGGGTACCAATTCTGGTACAAATACCACGGTCTTAAAAAACCAATGGCAAAGAATATTATGCCTTTTTATATTCTCATAACCTTTTCCTAATTAGACTAAAACATATTTATTTGCCTTGACTTATTGGTTTTATGGATTTATGCATTTTGCATGACTACTTCTACAAGACATGCTTCTTTTATGTGTTTGTGAAAAAGGTGCACGTAGCCTTTGCTTGATTTTCATTATTATTAACTGTACAAAGCATTTTAAATTTTATTACTTAATTGTTAATATGGACCTAAAAACTTATCTGTAATGCATGATAGCATGACCTAATTCATATAGTCATGTTGTTGAATCCTATATTCAGGAGTTTGGAGAAGTATGACACCTTGTATTAGTGCTTCACATCAATACCTGCACTAGAACGCGAGCAACTTAAGAGTTAATTGTACCTAATGAGTCTTCTTGAAGCTGATTCAAGTATGATCACCTAATTTATGAAGCTAAATTAAAAGTGAGAGCACTTGATTTGACTTTCAGACTTGTTGTGGATCTGATTGTAGTCATGGCTATGATTTATCTTGTACATAAGACTGCGGTTGTTTTATATACAGACAAGCATGTACAGATTTCTATTAACATGTTTCATGTAACACTGGATATACATAAGACTGTGGTTGTATTTGTTCCCTGTTACCAACAGAGGGTGGGCCTTGGCTCAAGGATAAGATTGCTCCATTGTGACCTGGGTTTCATGGGTTTGAAATATGAAAATAGCCTCTCCACATGCGGGGGTATGGCTGCATGTATCTGATCCTCCCTAGACCTCGCAATGCATTGGGACACCCTCTTTTTTTTGTTACCAACAAATTCTTGTAAACTTCAGCTGCTTTGTTGTTCTTGCATCATTCTAGGGATCCATTGCAAGATCATACATCTGTGAAGCTGCCTGCTATGTGCAATAGCTTCATTTTATTAAATGAAATGTTATGACATCGCTGACATTGTTTGACTTTTTCCTGTCCTTTGAAAAAGCTGCTAAGAATGTATAGTAAGGGTTTAAGGCCAATGCCAAACACTTGAAAAAGGCTGGATGGTTATGGATATAGTTGCTTCTGTAGTATCTCATTTTACAAAGTAAGTGATATCATTTAGACTACCTCTGCTTTTAGTTGAGCCATGTACTTAATCTTCCCTAGTTTACTTAACAATAATAAAGTGACTTGTTTGAATTAACTAGTTCCAACACTTGGCTCTGATATTGTTATCATTTATATTTCTGATGGTTCTTCAACATTATGGATGCCTTACGTAATTTTACAATTTGCTTATAGAGTTATTAGGATTTTGTAGTGTTATGATGTTCCTAAGTATGGTGCTATCTCTTGGTGTAAATGCAGATTCAGGAAATTATCATGCTTCCTAGTTGTACTTAGTAGCTTTTCTGCGTTTAGTGAGATAAGCATATATATTGATGAGATTTCTTCAGAATATTACTTAATTATCTAAAGTAGTACTCATGCCTGGTATTTCTTACACTATTTGACCTGTTCTACTTTTTGCATGAGATTTGTCTAAAAATAAATATATCTATTGCAGTGAGGTCTTTGCAAATTCTCCTTTCTTAGTATCGGCAGAGGATGTAGGTACTGCTGAATCAAGGTACATTATCCCTCTATCTGTAGCATTAAGACTGCGCTTATTCCCCTCTATTAGCATTGGATTTGAGGCACAAATATGCAAAATGTATTTTGGGGTTGGGGGTCCGGGAGGGAGAAGAAAGCTAATAAATGTAATCTGTCTTCAATTTTGATGGTTGCTCCCTTTTTCTTTTTATTTTTCTTTTTTGGTAGGAAAAGTGATGAATACAAAGAAACTATCATTCCTCCAGGAAAAACACATGAGGTATGACCTGATAGCAAGGTGCATCTTTTTATAGCCAAGTATATTTTATGAATTTTTTCCTTTATAGTCAAAAACTCTCTCTCTCTCTCTCTCCTCTTTCTCTCTCCATAAAATTGGAAGTGATGTGTGGATTTTTGTAAAGTTACTCAGAAAGATCTATTTACTTATTCTCTAAAATCAACCTAGGGAATCTGGGAGTTGCTGATTTATCAAACATCTTTGTTTGGTTATAATATTGAAATGATCATCAACAAGATTATCAACTGTTTTGTTTGGTTTCTGTTCGTATGTTTTTATTGTCTTTGAACTTTCTGTAGCAGCTTATCGAGTTGTGGGTTGTGGTCAGGACTGGTCCAGAATTTCCAATCCCAGAATTGGAAAAGCCACATTGGGCTATAATGTCAGTCAATTGTATAAAAGGCAGAGTCTAAAAATTACCAATACCAAATTGCAAAGATGATTTATTTTCTTTCTTTTTTCTAGCCAAACCACTATTAGTTTTGTCAATGCCTCTGATCTGCGTGACCCTAGGGTAAAGTCCTCTAAACCAAATTGCAAAGATGATTTATTTTCTTTCTTTTTTCTAGCCAAACCACTATTAGTTTTGTCAATGCCTCTGATCTGCGTGACCCTAGGGCAAAGTCCTCTAAAAGTGAAAAACTGATGATTCTTATTCTTGGAGCAAGATAATAATGCCACTTCTCACATCTCTTGTTTGTTTTCTTTTCCAGGTTGTTCTGACAGTTGAATCTGTAAATTCATATATTGCTTGGGATTTTGCTTTGATACAAGGGACACTTAACCTGGTAATGTCAGAAACTCCTAGTGGAAATAATCAGAGTATATTTTCTTTATAAATCACAGCATGCCATGTTGGCTTTTTTCAAATAAACCAAACTCCAGCTAGAGCGCGCGCACACACACACACAAAAAAAAAAAAAGATAGATCTGTTGTTCATGATTTGTTTGTACTTGTTACGAGAAAGAACTTACAAAAAGACTGTCCTTATATATTCAAGCTCAAGGAAACACTCTTAAAGGATTTACTGATATTATTTTGTATTTTATGTAGCATTAAGAACCTTAATTTTGTCAAAGGGATCAAGGAAAATATTATTTTCTAAATATGTCTGTCATGCAGTAATCCCTTGCAGCATGTAGTTAAATCATAACCATCAAGACTGGTCCTGACAGTTTGGATTAAGGTTTTAACAATGGTGTTAATCCATTATAACTGACTTCCACTGCAACCTCTGTAGCTGTTAAAGTCCCATCCGTGTGATTTGGGCTTATTTAGATGAAATTAATTTCTCTTATAATGGCATTATAACAGTGATATAGCTGAAAATAATAGACAAACAATAGCAGAATAAATAGTGTCATTGTCCAGACCACTGTTCCTTCAAATTCAGGTAGTAATTATTTTTTTTGGAGGGAAATTGGTACAAAAATTTGAAATTTGAATAGAAGCTATTTTATTTAGGAAAATAGTGTAGTGGGGAATAATGGCAGTTATAGCAGGAAGACAGTCAAATAGTTGCCGCTATTTAAATACCTGTCACTAATATTATCAAATGTAACAGACCCCTGTGAAACCATTATAATGGCTGTTTTTACCCATGATTTTGGATTGAATCATTTTTTGGCTTAGGTAAAATAAAATATTAATCCTAGACATGTATTAGGAAGAACGAGCATGGGTATGTTTTGCATGGCTTTTATGATCTTATTTGAGCAAGTACAGAAAGGATCAAGGAAACCCCTTATCATTAAGCCTTTCTATGAAAAGTCTTAGTATTTCTATTATGTTGTAACTTCTTGTCATGCATAGTGAAACCAACACCATCAATCAAGTCTGTCCATATGTGGCTAGAATCAATAAAAATATGTGGAAACCAAAAATCACGTATTTTAGTGGTCTCTAACTTGTGCATCATGTAGATTCAAAATGGATGGTTTTCATTCTGCTAGTATGTTAAAAATACATTATCAAGCATTTAAAATGAAAATCCATCTTATTGATCATAATTTATACATGTTAAAACATATATAGATTGCAATCAGTAGATTTTAATGCTTAGATCATAGCAAAACATGGTCTCATATTATTCTAATTGTACATTTTTGCACCCATTTGATGCGTAGGTTAAAGACGACCGAAACATGTGTTTTTTGGTCTTTAGGCAATTTTAGTAGTATAAATTATGATCAGTGTTATGAATCTTCTATTTGGGTGCTCGATTATTGTTTCTCAATATTTATAGTCTTAGGTATGGTGCTAATACAGTTAATGATATCTGTACTAGCATCCCCTTTAGCTGGCTTTTATGGTTTTATTATGTATGTTAAGTCAATCGTAAACTTAATCTGTGATATACATAAAATTAAAAGACTTGATAGATATTTTGTTAAAGCATATGAAATCTAAATCAATATATAACACTCTAATTTGGTTTTAGTAGAATAGCTCTTGAATCTTGATGGATCAACTGAATAATTTTCCATGTTAATGCAAGTAGGTTCACTCTGATAGTTGACAAGGAACCAAAATCCTTATATCTGATAAACTAATCTGGATTGTGTAAAACAATCTTTTTGAGATAAATAATAAAGTAAGCAATGCTATTATAATGTCATAATGGCACATTTGCATGCTAACGAGTTTGACAGAACAATTGTATTTAGTTAGATTGCATAACCAAATACTGATCGCTGCAGGACAGTCCTAGGCAACAATCTTGTTGCAGTTCCACCATGATAGTGGTAATCTAAAAACCCTAAGTATTTAATTTATGCATGCGTTAATATAGGTCAGGAAACTATTACAGGAATGTAAATTTGTGCAACATAAAGCTCACAAACTAAGCTGAGTTACTAATCTGCAGTCAAATGATTCAGCAGTTGGCCAAGGTTTTGGAGGCCTACACACCGGTGTATTGTCATGTGGACAAATTGAGTCCATTATGACACCTTCTGATCAGCCCCAAATTGCTGCAATTGTTTTCTACTGAGGAATGCTGATGAATGGAGATATCACGTAGTTGAAGTTGTGGAAGGATCTTAGTACTCTCAAGGACATCAGAGAGTTCAGATTAATGAGTTTGGTTAGGTTTTCAGTGTAATTAGAGATTAGATCTAAAATTTAGCCCTGAGCTAAGATTAATGCAAGGAAGGAGGAGCTGGATTACAATCTGAAATTAGGAAGTCAGTTAGAGGTGTTTTAGTGTTTCAAAGAAGTCTAGATCCCACAAGTTGGGGAATGACAATCCTGCACGGGCTGGCTGCTGCTTATGGGCTGTCATATCAGCCCTAGATCTTGCAGATCGGGTAAGTCCTGGGGTTGGTTGAGTGTGATGTTGAGGAAAAGAAAGAGAAAGAGCAAAGTGAGAAGCAAGCATGAAGAAGAATATAGCTGTGAAAGGCAGGGAAGTGCGTACTGATCTCACACTGGTAGAGGAAAATCTGACACTTCCTGGGGCCTTGCACCCTCTTTGGCCTCACATGGAGAGAACAATCAGCGGGAAGTCCTATTCATAAACTACCGGTCTCTCTACCTTAGAGTAGGCCGGTCACATGGAATTTTGTGTGAGGCTCCCTTCTAGACCAGCAAAGAAGTAAACAACCCCTAAAGTATCACAAGGTTGAAATAAGTTATAGATGTCTGATAAATCCCTACCGAACTGAAAAAAATAAAAGGTTAATGCTACTAAACTGGACCTCAAAGCTTTCAGTTGACAGTATCTAGAGCTTGGCTGCTCATTAGGATGTTAAGTTTTAGACTTTAAAAGTTTAGGGATCCTCATCCCTGTCACTGACATGCATTCAATGCTTGAGCACACATACACACATGCATGCATATATGACAATTACTGATGCCATCTTGTTTTGAACCAACTGTGAAGCCCCAAATTAGCAATTACATTATTTACAGGAGTAGAAGACCAACTCTCATGCCCTAATGCAGTTTGATTATGCTAGATCACAACTGTTTGGTGAATGTATTTTTTTCATGGTGGTTACAGCTATCATCTTCTTCATCCTTCTTGTGACATACAAAACCATTCAAATTATCCTCCCTTGCTCAACAATCAGCTACTCAATATCCTCTCTCTTTCTCAGAGCTCACATGCATCCATTCTGCTCTCTCTCTTTAATGTGAAGCTGGCAGTCACTCTTATGCCGTGCATGTGGGATCATTTGATCACCTGATTTCTCCTTACCCAACACCACCAGGTCCCCCACTCATGCAGGTTAAGTGTAGATTAGATGTCATGTTGATATGTCTTTTCTCTCTTATACATGTGCATTAAACTCAACTTCGCCGATTCATGTCGACGTCCTAAGATGGTTGAAAGATTAAACTTATGAAATAAAAGTAATCATAAATCTGCCAAATCTTCATAATACAAAACTTAAACAAACTTCCAGCGTAACCTGACTTTAATGCTCTTGTTTAGAATCAAACTAAACTGTCCAAAGCAGACCTAAGTTTGTATGTACTTCTATCAGTAGGCTTGAGCCTATTTTCGTGTTGTGGTTAAGCCACTTTAGATAACAGAGATCCCCTATGAGATGCTCTGTTAATGTGTTTTCAAATCTTTCCATACCACTGTTCTGGAAACTAGACAAAATTCAGATTGCATCACCAATCACCATGCTGTTTTCTTGAGAATATGATCACGATGCCTTCAAATGCTGTTTTGACGTTGGTTCAAATGTTTCACCACATTAACTCACATACCATCTCAGATTTTATTCCTGTTAGAAGCTTCAATGCCTAAGATTTTGAAGAGCAACAATTTCCAAAGTTATAGTAGCCGTGCTGATTGAAACACTTGGTTGCAACAAAAGGACATATAAAATTTTTTGGTTTTATTGTCATTAATTCTCACATTTTCTGTTGACTGTTTTCATTTCTCTTAAACTCATTTTTCTATTTCTGAGCTGGTGTACCTTCCAACTTGTCCATCACACCAACTGCTTTCCTGCTTTTAACTTGTGAAGAAAAAATACTATCAGTAACATCCATTTTGCATGGCCAGGATATTGGTTTTCATGTGGAGTATGTTAGCCCTTCGGGAGAGATAACAGTAAGTTTCATTCATCTGCCAAATAAGCATTGAACATTTTTTGTTCCATTCATCTCAAAATTTTGAATCCTTTGGGAGATAACTGTTATACAATGTGCTTCACCTAGAATAGCTTGATTTTTGTTTTCATACATGGTTTGCTGCATCTGCTGATTAAGTAAAATTCTGCAGCTGATCTTACCCTATCGGCGATGTGAGTCTGACCAAGTGAGTTGATGCTGACATTTGTTTTTGATCAGGTGATTTAATCCTATCTTTTTTGTTGCCTTTGATTTGTCAGTTTTATCTGTCTTTTTTTCTGCTCACAGGGAAATTTCTGCACAATCTTGGCGGGATCCTACAAACTCATATGGGACAATTCTTATTCGACATTTTTCAAAAAGGTAGTCAAGCTTCAGCAGTTAGCTACTTGTCTTGATGCTTATGGGCTGCGTTTTTTTTCATTAAGTTACGCATTCATAAAGTAGGCAGAAGCAAGTGCTTTGAGGGCTTTAGATTCTGTGAAATGCCAGCATAGTTAGCTAAATTATCATTGCCAGAACTAGACCTTACAGAGGTGCTGTGTGTGTTAAGCTTTAGAAAAACACCTGCATAGCTCCTGTATCAGGCCAGGGCAACATGTTGGGTATCTATGGGAAGAAAGGCGTATATCATACTGTCACAGATCCTGCTTTTTTGCCTTTTGCAGAATAATGGGTTAAGCTACTTCTAATTTTCTTTTTTTTAATGTAAACTACTACATCCATAAGGGTGGAATAGTTTACTCCGGGTTAGTTAAAATGTGGTTCTATGTACTTCTCACATTACCTACTTTACCTTTGGAATAAAATTGATTGCTAAGTAGTACTTAGTGCAAGGAATGCGGAACCATCTTGAATTGCTTGGTTCGGGGCATACCGAGCCGTGCCAGCCCTTCGGGGCCTCTCCGTGTTCCTCCCTCTCTTGCCCTCCCTCTTCCTTCCTCCTCTCCCCCCCCCCTCCTCTCTCTCTTCCTCTCTTTCCTTCTCCCTCTCCCACCCCTCGCCGTTTCTTGTGATTTGATGGGTTAACGTTGGGTTAGCAAGTTGAAAGAGTCTTATTCCATCTTAGCTGTGAGCGGAATGCAGCCTTGGTACCCAAAGCTTGCACCTAAAGTTGGGGGAACCAAATTCAGACTCAGAGAAGCAAGAGAGGCTTAGTACGTTGCAGCAGAATTTGGGCAGATGACAAACTTAAGCCACATCAGACAGATTTTTGATATTTCTTACCTTCAATGTTGACAGAGCTTGCGGTACAAGGTGGATGCTGTACCCCCTGTCGTGGAAACACTGGAGCCTGTTGCTGAATCAGGATAAAGTGGTCTTTCTGAACTGCTGGAGAGGTACTCTATTGAACCACTCCTTAAATGTTCTAATCCAATTCTTTCGGCATTATTATCTTGTACCCTGGATTGAAATAATTGTATCACCAATCTTAGGGTTAAGACTTCATGGGTGCCATGTTAACAAAAACTGTATTCTGTATGCATTAGTATTTTTATACCCACTTACCAATGAACTTTGTATACATAAATTTAAGGCTAGATATTGATATTATCTTCTTCCATGCACTTAAGTTGGATATGTTATTTGGTGCGCACAAGAGTTCTGATCAGATGCCACCCTGAGCATTTCTACACTGTTTTTCCAGTTACCTCTACAAATGATGTTTTGCTATTCTAGGAGTTACTAAATGGCACTGGTTTCAACCCAACAGTCTTCTACCCAGCTTTGTCTTGTTGGGAAAGGTGATCAAAGAACCAATTTTTAACTTACAAGCTGATATAATCAAGAAAGCGCTGACTGGTCTGTTCTTTCAGCAAGTCATCCATCCACTAAGTTTGATACTTACCCCTGATTACCAGTTGCAGATAATACATGCTCGATGAGTAGGTAGGGGTTGGTTTGGTGTATTCTAAAGCCTGACATTTTTTTGACTAATACGTTTATCGAGTCCCTTTGGGTAGCATAGTTTGTGTGATACCACACTTTCAGTTGAAGGCTAGCATGATTTAGAGTGATAATTTTTTTTTTTTTTTTGTAAATTCCATCCTGACTCATGTTGCTTCCCTTGAAATGCTAAAACTATTAGGTCCAGATGTGTTATTTGCTGCAATCTACAATTGTAGCTTGATTATCGAGATAAAACATGGAATTTAGTATCTGGAACATTCAGTTTCATATCCTATACTAAGGCCCTGTTTGGGAGAGCTATTATAAAAAGCTATTTGTTGTTTGGTAAGTACATTTCTAAAATGCTGTGGCTTTTTAACATATGTTTGGTAAACAAACTGAGAAAGTATTTTTATATGATAAAATTACCATAAAGAACATTGCATAGTATTATATAATAGAGCATAATAAAACATAACATATATTAATACATAATATACGATATAGTATAATATTATTGTAATATAAAATAATATTATTATAATATAGTAATATGATATTGCATAGCATAGCATAATAGTAATATAATTATTAGAGTAAATTATTTTTTCATAATATAACATAATATTAAATTATTTAACATAACATATTAATGTATTATAATATAATGTAATATATATTATATTTATAGTATAATACAATAATAAAGGTATAAAATATTATAATTATTAGTATTAATTAATTTTTCATAATATAACATAATATTAAATTATTTAAAATAACATATTAATGTATTATGATATAATGTAATATAATATAATATGTATAGTATAATACAATAATAAAGGTATAAAATAATATAATTATTAGTATAAATTAATCTCATAATATAACATAATATCAAATTATTTAACATAACATATTAATGTATTATGATATAATGTAATATATATTATATTTATAGTATAATATAATAATAATGGTATAAAATATTATAATTATTAGTATTAATTAATTTTTCATAATATAACATAATATTAAATAATTTAAAATAACATATTAATATATTATGATATAATGTAATATAATATAATATGTATAGTATAATAAAATAATAAAGGTATAAAATAATATAATTAATAGTATAAATTAATTTCTCATAATATAACATAATATTAAATTATTTAACATAATATTAAATTATTTAACATAATATATTAATGTATTATGATATAATGTAATAAAATATATTTATAGTATAATACAACAATAAATGAACATTTATCTGTTTAACAGATTATCTCTTTACTTAACTATTTGCAATGGTGACAAATTCACTGTACCTATCAATATCATAAGGATCATATTATTTGCCACTCACTCATTATTTTTCTTTTTATTTAATTATTTATACGTTCATTCGTATATATATTTATTTATGCATTTATTTATTATTTTATTCATTGAATATATTTATTTATTATTTTATTTATTTATTCATTCATTCATTTATATAAATATTTATTTATGCATTTATTTATTTATTTATTCTTTTCTTTTCTTCTCTTTTTTTTTCTTTCCTTCTTTTTTTTCCTTTTTCTTTTTCTTTTCTTTTTTTCTTCTCTTCTTCTCCTTCCTTCCTCTCCCCCCTTCTCCTTTCTTCTCCTCCCGCGCAGCCGGCGGCGCCGGAAGGGGGCCAGGCCGCGGTGGCTGCGGGAGGGGGTCGAGCCGTGGCCGGCGGCAGTCTCGGCGGCCGTGGCTGGCCCCCTGGGAAGGGTTCTCTTCCCGCGAGGCCGACGATGCCGGAAAGGGGCTGGGCCGTGGCGGACGCGGGAGGGGGGCGAGTCCTGACTGGCAGCGGCCATAGGAAGGGGGAGGGCGCCCCCTTCTTCTTCCTCTTCTTCGGCACCTCCCCACCGTGGGGAACTCCTTCGGCACCTCCCCATCCGTCCGTGACGAGGACATTGTGGCCGGTGGCGGCCGCGGGAAGGGGAAGACCGACCCGTCTTCCTCTTCTTCGGCACCTCCCCATCGGAGAAGGGGGAGAGGGAGGGGGTGTGGCGGCGGGGGAGAGGGAGGGGGTGCGGCACTGCAGCACGGGGGGTGGCGGCGGCAGAGAAACAGGCGGTGAGATGAGGTTTTGGGAAGAAATTTTTTTAAAAAAAATGGGGGTATTTTGATCAAAAATAGAGCTTCCCGACAAAGCTCAAAATAGCGTTTTCGGAAAGCTCCAAAATGGAGCTTCTGCCAAAAAGTTGTTTTCAACTTTCCGAAAAAACTGAAACAACTTCCTAAACATTTTACCAAATACCATTTTTTATCTAAAATTACTTTTGGAGAGCCAGAAAGTGCTTTTTGGCCCTCCAAAAGCTCTTCCAAATAGGGCCTAAGTATTCTATTTAGACGTTGCAGCACCCAATGCATTTTATCATATTGCAACACTACGCAAAAACCCCCACTAATTGCTAGAAAAACCAACTATTGTTTTAGGTGCTGTGTGATGGCCTAGAAAATATTGAACTCAAAATGGAGCTCATCAAGTGAAACTGTCTGCAAAATTATATTGATCATTACGTACATACATTCCTGTTTTATTTTTAGTGTTTTATCCACTTATTTTCATATTAAAAAAAAGCTGTAATGGTCGCGTGTGAAGAAGATTACGTGTAATTCCTTACATAATATTGAACAAGTGGAGTCCTTTCAATTCAAACTTCGAGCTTTGGTCTGGGGCCTGGACCTATCAATGGGTCGGGTCAGGACCCGACCCGACCTGACCCAAAAGCTTGCCTGACACGGCCCGACTTGATAGAAGTACTCACCCGAGAACCCGATCCGAAATTGAGACGTCATTTGTGAAGATTGGCACTCTAGTTGGGCATTCCTGAATATTGTGGTATAAATTCGAATAAAACTTGTCCAGCTTTATTCTTCTAAACGATCTCTTTGGCACCGGAATAAAGTGAATTGAAAGCAGGGTAAAACTAGGACTTCAGATAAAGCTAGCCAACTGGGTGTTTTTCGCTCCCTTATTCCTCCAAATATAACTGAACTACCAGTATGGTCGGATAGTTCTATTCGGACTTACTCCTCCATTTACGCCCCTAACCTCGTCGACTGATTTTAATGTCCTAGAGCGAAACATAGCCTTAAAATAGTCTCCATGCGAGCGGTTTGTATGTTGAATTGAACAATTTTGCAAGACTTGGGTGTTTGCATAAGGTTGGAAGGCTCGCTTGTAAATATTATTTCCCTAATTAGATTTAGATACAAATTGGGCTTAGGCGGAAAGTTGGCACCGTGCTTGTTTGTGACGTCGTTCAAGTTTGAGAAAAAGGCCCTGTTTGGGGGAGCTTTTGGAGGGCCAGAAAGCACTTTCTGGCCCTCCAAAAGTACTTTTAGATGAAAAACTGTGTTTGGTAAATTTTTCAAAAAGCTGTTTCAGCTTTTGCGGGAAGCTGAAAACAGCTTTTGGGAGGAAGCTCCAATTTGGAGCTTTTGAGAGGAAGCTGTTTCAGCTTTTTCGGAAAGCTGTATTTTTGACAAAAATGCCCATATTAAAATAACATTATTACATAGTTTGTCCCTTTATAAACCTAAAAATCTGCTGGAGCCAAGAACCCTAGCCGTCAAACTCCCTTCCATAAGAAAAGGTATTTTTCTTTTCAATTTTTGCATGCATCTCTTGAACCACATTTTAGAAGAAAAATTTTTTAATCCTTTTCCATACCTTCCAAAATCAATCTATTGTTTTTTTTTTTTTTATCATCAACCTTGCGGCCCACGCTGAGGTCCTCCTCGAGCGTGGACCACGAAGAAGAGCCCCTGGACCGCGAAAAATTATTTTATGAAAAATTATGGAAAATTATTTTATACTAATAATTATAATATTTTATACCTTTATTTTTGTGTTATACTATAAATATAATATCATATTATATGATATCATAATACATTAATATGTTATGTTAAATAATTTAATATTATGTTATATTATGAAAAATTAATTTATACTAATAATTATAATATTTTATACCTTTATTTTTGTATTATACTATAAATATAATATCATATTATATTATATCATAATACATTAATATGTTATGTTAAATAATTTAATATTATGTTATATTATAGAAAATTAATTTATACTAATAATTATAATATTTTATAACTTTATTATTGTATTATACTATGAATATTATATTATATTACATTACATTATAATACATTAATATGTTATTTTAAATAATTTAATATTATGTTATATTATGAAAAATTAATTTATAATAATAGTTATAATATTTTATACCTTTATTATTGTATTATACTATAAATATTGTATTATATTACATTACATTATAATACATTAATATGTTATTTTAAATAATTTAATATTATGTTATATTATGAGAAATTAATTTATACTAATAATTATAATATTTTATACTTTTATTATTGTATTATACTATAAATATAATATATATTATATTATATCATAATACATTAATATGTTATGTTAAATAATTTAATATTATGTTATATTACCAAATATGAATTTACTCTAATAATTATATTACTATTATGCTATATTAACATAATATTATTTTATATTATAATAATATTATACTATATCGTATATTTATGTATTAATTTATGTTATGTTTTATTATGTTCTGTTGTATAATACTATGCAATGTCCTTTATGGTAATTTTGTCATACAAAAGTACTTTCTCAGTTTGTTTACCAAACACAAAACAAAGTACAACAGCACTTTACGAATGTAGTTACCAAACAGCAAACAGCTTTTTATAACAGCTCTACTTCAGACAGCTCTACTTCCAACAGCTCTATTTCTAACAGCTCTACTGCCAACAGCTCCCCCAAACAGGGCCAAAGAAATTAAAGAGAGATCTACTTGCGTGATAATTATTCAGGCTCGAATATTTGGAATAAAATATTCCAAGCTTTGTTCCCAGAACCTTTGACTAATAAGCAGAGGGTTTCGAAATGAGGAGCTCGAACCCAGAAGCCTGGTTATAAGCAGAGGGGTCTAGGGGTGGTCCCGAAGACTGCGAGCTTGAGGTGGCCCGTTTCGTTTAGCTCCACGTAGCAGGATTGCAGGGAGTAGGAAGATTTTGCCGTCTAGATGTTTTTTTTTTTTTTTTTTTTTTTTTCTGTGCATAGATATGAGACAAGTTAGTGAACCGTGCATGAGTATTACACTAACTAAAAAAAAAAAAAAAATCCAATGCATGAGGATTTTAGGTAGATTAATTGGATGTTCTATTTTCATGCATGCATGGGAGGTATGAAGGCAAGATGTATACGAAAAGAGTCTGGAAGGAAAAGAAAGTAAAGGAATAGAGATAGCGTAGCCCGAATGCTGCCTCCATATAGGACAATACATAGCCCTTCCAACTACGCCTCCTCCTTGCGTTACAAGAGAACCCTTTAGAATTCTTGTATCAGTCAAGGAATCGGAGTGGAATGCGAGTGATTGGCCATTTGTCTGATTGTTACTTCTCTATTCTATCGGAATGAGTGCAGGGTTATTTATAGAGGTTCACGGGGCAGATAAGCTCACCTTATCCGTTATTCTAATTCAAAAATTACATAGGTGTTTACATTTAGGCCGATACCCAAAAAAGTATAGGCTGAAGTACCAAGATTAAAGGCTAAATGAATATGGTATTAACTTAGGGGATGAGAGCTATCGGTCTAAGACAATGCTTTAGTGAAGTGGAGTTCAAGAATAGTGCAGTTAGCCCGCAGTCATTATTACTCATGTATAGGACTGGGGTAATATTTACATCTCATCTTAACAACTTAGATGGCAGCTGTGAACATGTGTTACATGAATAAGGCTAAGAGATCAAGACAAATGGAAGACACGTGATTCCTGCAAGATCTAATAGGACTTGACCATGATAAATGTACAAACGCAGGCCGAAGGAACAAGATCTGGCCATGATTGACTATGACAAGTATAGAGACAGCGACCAAAAGATGTTAACATTATTTCAAAATAAGATCTAACATGTGGTTATGTTGTGTATGAAGTACATAGGATTGTAGGAGCTGCTGGAATCGTTGAGGATCATGGTAAGCCAATATGGATGGTTACATGCACTCAATGATTACTCAACAGTTTTAATTATGTGTATAAATGAGGGATTATAACCTGAAAGAGGATCATTTTTCTAATCAATAAAACCAGTTTATCTTTACACTATCCCTACTTTTATCTTTATCTCTAATTTCTTTGCTTTTAGTTTTTTTGGTACGACTTCAATTTATCCATAGTAGTAATAGAGTACTTCAATCGTAACTTCAGTTGTACCTTATGTTTCTTTTTTTTCTTCAAATGGGTAATATGATAGTAGCAAAAATTCTTAAAGGTCAAGGATTTTGAACTCACGTTACTCTCATCATCATTCTTTGACTATCCTAAATTAAGCTAGTCTAATACCGGTGTGATGTTCGCATGTTGCAACTCTTCTTTGTCACCTAGCAAACTTTCTAACATGCCTATTTGAAACCTCTAGATGCCAAACTACTATGTTTGAAAATCAAAATGTTGTTATACGATTCCGGGAGATTGCTGACAGTTCTGAGGAGCATGCAAAATTTTGAAATTCAAATCCCACATCAGATGCCAAATGATTGGTTCTACTAACTCTGAATGCCTGACTTCTGGTATCCAAGTACCCGAAGGTTAGTCTACTCTGAATGAATGCCTGACTTCTAGATATCCCTAATTTATGTAATTTTCTACATTAGTCCTTAATTTTCTTTAGTCTATTAGATCTTTAAAATCATAATTATTTTATCAATTCTAGAGTTTGATTAATCGGTAGACTTTCAGCCTTCCTCATTATAGATGGGAAGGATTTTTTCCTCTTCAGGTGATGCTTTATGCATGAGACTTTCAGTCTTCTAGCTTTCATCCCAGACTTATTCTTCTAAGTCAAATTCTTTTCCTTCAAAGAGGGCTAGGTGTGGTCTAAGGTCACTCGATCTGGAAACAACAGTTTTTCCTAAATCTAACGGCTCACCCTATGCCCAATTTCGTACGAGTTAAAAATTATCCATTATATCTATTACTAGGGTTGAGACAAGAAATGATGGTTCATTTTATTTTATTTGAATAAAAAAAAGATTTTTTTTGGGTCAAATCGATATTTCATTTCAAATAATTCTAACGTGTATACAATCTGCCAAATCAAGTAAAAGTAAACAGTATGATTAGTGTGGAATGTATGCTAAACTTGTCCAAATAATCTTTCTGGAATGCCGAGCAACATAAGAGGTGACCCAGTCAGCTGCACTGTTTGCCTGCCGATATACTATCTGGCAGAAGGTAAACTTCCGCACCAATCTGCAGGTATCCCATATCAACGGGTGGTCATCCTTGTACCTGTTCGCTCCCCAAATCTTTTCAAATTAAAAAAAAGAAGAAGAAAGAGTGAACAAAAAAATGTCTTAACTAATTATTGTAGTGTGTTTTAAATGAGCTGGCATGTCCAGTTTAATACTTTCCACTTCCCAAGAGAAGTTGGAAGATTAGAGGGGGAGCGGGTGTTAAGGCCTAAATATGGCTTGCCCAACGACACACCTCTACCTTCTCGATACGAGTTAGAGATATTTTAGTGGGTGCGAAGAGGACGGACAGCTTTAAACAACAACAGTTTAATTTGTTGGAGCTTTGCAGTTAGATTATTTGAAAAGCTTCCAGACATTAGAAATGTATTAAATTGCATCCTATTAACAATAGAAAATTTTCTAAACCCGAATCTGTTCATAATTTCTAAACAAAAAATAGTGGAGTTCGTTTTTGTTAATCATTTTTGTAAGGAATAAATAGTGAAGTTAGTTCGATTTCGGTCTAATTCATTCACCATCTTCGCCTACCACTAATCCTTCATCTGTTTCTCAACGCGTTTTCACCCAAGCCTGCAGCCCTTCTCTTTCTCCTCCTCATCCTCGCGTTTCTTTTTTGCTAAGCTCTATCAGGTTGGCGAAGGATATATATATATAGAAAGCTGAAGAAGTTTTTGTAGTCTCTGGAAATTAGATGGAGGCGGTAAAAGATACGTATTGCTATTCGCCGGAATCCATCGGAACCCCAGGAATATGGGGTGTAAATGTTTTCGACTACATGCTTCCTGTCTTTATTGGTCAATTGCTTCTAGTGATCTTCATCACCCGAGTGGTCTCATTCCTTCTTAAGCCCCTACGGCAGCCCAAAGTCATCGCTGAGACTATTGTAAGTCTCTCTAAGCTCACTTATTATTCTCACTCACTGCTTTGATTCTCCGTCTTCGTGTCAAATTAAACTCGGACATTGGTGGGTGCTTGATACCAATTAGAATCGTAGATGCTGATATTGAAATCTTTTTCTCCAGAAAAAAACTAAATAATGCCGATATGAACAGAGAAAACTCCACGAAATAGGATGAATGCTAATTAACCAAGCAGTAGATCCTTCTAGTTTTTTTTTTTTTTTTTGAGCAAATTATATGACTCTAGTTTATGAGTGAGGATCTAAACTTATGTTCTGTGACTTGTGTTTGGATTTCATCTGCGATGAGCAGGCCGGCATGCTGCTGGGTCCATCATTTCTTGGGAATTTCTTCAACGAAGCATATGATCTTATGCCGGACCAGAACTACGTGCTACTGGACACGGCGGCCAACTTCGCCCTCACCTACTATATGTTCATGGTGGCCGTCGAGCTGGACGTGCGCACCATCCGGGGGATGGGGAGGAAGGTGCTGATCATCGCGGTGGTCGGCATGGTCCTCGCCTTCGTCGTCAGCTTCACCTCTGCCTACGCCCTCGGCCTCCGCCCCGACATCGTCATCAAAATGCCCGGCTTCCCTGATCCCCCCGCCAACTCCCGCGCCGACGAGAAGGTGACGCCTTTCCTCCTCTTCTTCAGCCTCGCCGTCTCGGTCACCGGCTTGCCTGTCCTCACTCGTATAATCACCGAGCTCAAGCTCCTCAACTCGCCGCTCGGTCCCCTCTCGATGGCCTCCGCCATCCTCAACGACATGTTCGCCTGGATCCTGCTCGCCGTCACGCTGGCCGCCACCGGCGGAAAGGATGGCAAGTCGGTCTCGTTGCTCGTGCCGCTGTGGGTCACCCTCGCGGGCGCCGCGTTCGTGCTCGTGTGCTTCTACGTGGTCCGGCCAGGCATCGCGCGGATGGCGCGGCGGACGCCGGAGGGCGAGCGGATGAGCGACTTCCACCTCGGGATCATCCTGGCCGGCGTGCCGGCGACCGGGTTCCTTTCCGACCTCATCGGGATCCACAGCATCTTCGGCAGCTTCATCTACGGGCTCGCGGTGCCCAACGGGCCGCTCACCGCGCATTTGATCGAACGGATGGAACCGTTCCTGGAGAACATGCTGCTGCCGCTCTTCTTCGCCAACAGCGGGTTCAGGACCAACATCTTCACCATCCTGCCGCTGTGGGCCATCTCCAGCTTCGCCGCCGTCGTCGTCCTCTCTACCTTGGCCAAGGTCGTGGGCACCATCATTGTCGCCATGTTCTATTCCATATCCTTCCGCGATAGCTTAGCGCTAGGCTTCCTCATGAGCGTCAAGGGCCCCGTCGAGATGATCATCCTCAACGTCGCCATTGATAAAAAAGTAGGTTATTCCTTGTTCCTTCTACTCGGCGCGCTATTTAATTCTTTACTTTATTTGACTTGCTATTAGGCCATTTGGCGATTGGCCAGCCTTTGCAGAGTTTACATTTTTGACTGCGTTCGAGAACAACACAAGGTTCAAATAGCTAGCTAATTTATTCTTTAATTCTTTCTATTTGGCTGGAGGATTTCGAATAGGTTCGATCAAAATAATTATTTCTAGTGGATATAAGTTCTTTATAAGATATTTAACATGCACAGACGTCACCGGTATTTCAAACATATACAGCAACAATGCTTTTTTGAATTTTTAATCTTTTATTAAAAATTTCGACGATATATATACTCTTGCTATCATTTGCTGTTATTGTCTATCCCGTACTAATCCAAGCACAACTTTGTCTCTATTTTACGTGCAAAATAAATATTGCTTTATATTTAGCTTGTCATGCATCCTCAAATCTTGTCTACGTTCTTATATAATTAGTCTGGAGTCTGGGCTTATCAATTGCCGAATTGTTCTCAACGCCATCTGTAACTATATGAATCCAAACCACATGTTCACTATATTTGCAAATCAGATGTTGCTTGTACATTAATTCTTTATGCACAACTAAACTTGTCTGTTAGTGTTTTATACTTTTATCTATTTTTATAAAAATAAAAAGTAAAAACCAAACGGATATTAAAACTTAAAAGCAGGAGTTGGGACCCCCATCGTCATACAAAACTTGTCTCTGTTTTATACTTTTATTTTTTATCATACAACGATGAAAATAAACGCCAAATAATTGTTAAGAGCAAGAGTTTCAAAAAAAGGCCTTACGCAGATTGGTCAAAGCCTTGGTCGCTCTGTTTGGAGAAAGAGAAAAGAAAAGAAAGGAATATGAGCTTTTAATTTCCAGGTCCTCAGGGGGGATATGTTCGCGGTGATACTCGTAACGTCGTTGATAACGACGGCGCTGGCGGCGCCGGTGGTGACGCTGGCGTACATCAAGCCGTCGAAGCCGCTGGCGGTGTACCGGCGCCGGAACATCCAGGGGGCGAGGCCGGACGCGGAGCTCCGGATGCTGGCCTGCATCCACAACACCCGCCACGTCCACTGCCTCACCCGCCTCCTCGACGTCTCCAACCCCTCCAAGCGCTCCCCCATCGTCGTCTACGCCCTCCACCTCGTCGAGGTAGCCGGCCGCGTCTCCTCCATGCTCATCATGCACCCCTCCGCCGGATACTCCGACCATGGCCGCCGCCACCGCCCCGCCCTCCCCTACGGCCAGGCCCAGTCCGAGAGCATCCTCGCCGCCATCGAGGGCTACGAGCAGCACTCCCCCGGCGTCTCCTTCCAGCCCCTCACCGCTTTCTCCCAGCCCGCCACCATGCACGAAGACGTCTGCAGCGTCGCCGAGGAGCGCCACGCCTCCCTCATCGTCCTCCCCTTCCACAAGCAAATGACCGTCGATGGCGCCATGGAGGAGGTCGGCAGCACCGCCGTCCGCCCCGTCAACCTCAACGTCCTCGCCAACGCCCCCTGCTCCGTCGCCATCCTCGTCGACCGCGGCCTCGGCACCGGCGTCACCTCGCTGTTCCCCGGCGCCCACCGCGCCTCCCACCACGTCGTCCTCGTCTTCATCGGGGGGCCCGACGACCGCGAGGCGCTCGCCTACGCCGGGCGCATGGCGGAGCACCCGGCCATCGTCCTCACCGTCATCCGCTTCATCGAGGCGGCCGCGCCGTCTCGGTCACAGTCGATATCCTCGGTGACCGACGTGGAGAACGCCGCGGCGCTGCTGGCCGACGCCGAGCTGGAAAAGGAGCGGGACGAGGAGGCGGTGAACGAGTTCCGCCTCCGGTTCGTGAGCGACGAGTCGGTGGTGTTCACGGAGAAGGTGGCGAGCAACGGTGGGGAGACGGTGGCGGCGCTGCGGGAGATGCGGAGCAGCTACGACCTGTACGTGGTGGGGAGGGGCCACGGGAGGAAGTCGGCGCTGACGGCGGGGCTGGAGGAGTGGAGCGAGATCCCGGAGCTTGGGCCGATCGGCGACCTACTGGCCTCGTCGGACTTTGGGGCGAAGGTGTCGGTTCTGGTGGTGCAGCAGTACGTGGAGAAAGAGCTGGCCGAGGCCGATTGGGAGGCGTTGGGGCACAACGGCCCGAGCAACGCCAACCGCCAGCAGCGCGCGAGCGGCTTCAACAGCGGGTGGAATTAAGGGCTTAAGAGCTTCAGGAACAACAAATCTTGAATGAGATCCGAATACATTTATTCCTCGCCGGGAGCTCATATGATTAAACAAAGAGATTCGAATATGAGCATTTCATGCTATATCTGCGCTTGGAATTTAATTCAAGCTCTTCTTGGGTCTGGTCGTTTCTCTTTTTTTAAACTAAGGTAGGTTTTGTAATGTATTTTTTATGGTAAATAATGCTTTGTAAGTGAAGTTTACGATAAAGAAATGATAACATATGGAAGGAAGAAGAAAGTGATAGATATACCAATACATAGTTTGTTTTATATATTTTTATGCTTGATGGCCTTTCTCAGCATGATAAAAATCTGGAATAGAGGAGGTTTTATGGGAAGTTTGAAGTGAGAAAGAAGAGAAAAGGAGAAAAGAATAGGAGGGATCGAGAATCATCTATCCTGATTTTTAGGGATAATAGAAGCTGTTTGAGGGGGAATTTAATTTATCCAGGATAGTTGAAGGATAGTTATTGAATCACCCGATCTCTCTAACTTCTCTCTTCTTGCTCCAATAACAATTACGGGTGCACGCGTTGGATCCCATTAATTAGCAAATATTCAATCATGATGTAGTTAAAAAAACAAAATATCGCTAAGTTTAAGCACCCTTGCAACTCTTGCATCTGCCCCGTAGTCCTCTTTCTTGAATGACCTTTTTTCTTTTTTAGCAGATTGAATAAAATTGAACCATAAATACATTGGTAGAAATCAGCAAATAAAATACTTAACAATGGAATCCATAATATAGCATCAACATGCTTAGCCATATAAAATGTCATCCAATCAGCTGTACTATTTGCTTCCTTATATATATATATATGCTCATCAAATACTAGCAATCTTGTAGAAGAGGATGGAATTTGATATTAGCAGATGGTGGATCTGTTAACCATCTAATAATTATCAGGAAATACCGCTCCAAACAAATACGAGATGTCCATCTGTATGGCATAAATCAACTCTTCCCAGGCCACATATAATTCAACCATTAGAATAATCGTATTAAAAATTCTAACACCATCAGCATCTACTAGAGCATCGCTGACACTCCTGATAATAAAGCCCGCTCCACCAAAAATATTTCTCTTTTGAACACTGCCATCCAAGTTAATCTTGTAAAAAAAAGAGATGTTGACTCCCAAAAAAAGAAAGTAATCCTTGAAGATGTAGAAACTACCTAAAAAGAGCCATAGGTTGCTTTTGCTATCGCCTATCAATGGACCTTTTGAAGCAACATTCTTGAGAAATTTATGAGCATGAGTGGAAGCTTTTAATAAAATCAATTAAATACTCTGCTTCATACCTTGGAAGATACGTTCTTTTCTAGCTAACCAGGTATGATAAGCAATATAATAGATCAAAACTGCTTCAGTTTTCTATTATTAAGAATAAACTCATCTGCATCAAGATATAAGTCACAATAGGTCGGTATGTAAACTCTTTGCTAATGTAAAATCTCTACATGGTAGTGGATACTAAACTACTTTTTACATAAATAAAGCAATATTGAGATGAACACCTATCGTCCAAAAGCAAGCAATATTACGATTTGGGTAAGGTTCAGACAAAAATAGTTTATAAAAGTTAAATTCCTCTATAAGGATAAGTCACAATGGACGGCCAATCCAAATGATGGACCCATCCCAATCTATCACAGCTGTCACCTCTTGGAATTGGAATAGGTAACACTTTCTCCACTAGCTCCTTTGCGTACGACTAGGTAATAATTGGATGATTCCATTTCCTCTCTTCAGTAATCACAGGATCCTTAACAATAAAACCTCGGAAGGAAATAGTATCAGCAGAAGCATGCCACTGAGCTAATAGAGTAGATGATAACCATGGATCATGAAGCATGTCAATTGATATATTATTGCTAATGCACCATCTGATATTTGAATAAATAACTGGAGCCAAGGAACAAATCTTCTTCAAGATTGGGGAAGCACTTTGAGGGCAAAGTGGATAAGACTTACAACCAAGACTCATATTTTGTTTTCATAAAAAAACTCTAAAAAAAATTCTGCATAAAAAGAAACCTTGCAGCATGTTTAGCCACAAGTACGTCATTTCTAGCTATCCAAGAGGGAATACCTAGATCTTTATCCCCAACATCCTAACATGCATAGTTCTAGGAGATCAGATGCATCCTTTTTGAATTATCAGTTGAACCCCGGTCCTCAACAAATTTCTAATAATACTTTTCAATTTCAGTAGCACTCCTCTAAGAATAATTAAATTAGATATCAAATAAATTGGAAGAAATGATAGAACTGACTCAATAAAATTAACTCTACTCATGGTATAGATAGAGCCTTGCACTGATGATCTTCTAGTCTATCCAAAAATTGTTGTATTGAACTAGTGTACTATGCTAAAGACAGTTTCTTACTAGAATTAGGGATTCTAAGATATTGTCGTGTACTATCAGACTTTTTGATATTCAAGCGATTCTTAAGACACTGTCTAATATGAGTGTTAAGCTTTGGGCTGAATTTAACTGCAGCTTTTCAAAATTTATCCTCTGACCGAAATCTCTACAATAATTATTAATGATAAAGACGAAAGCGAATGCATTAGCCACAATAGCGAGAGCAAACAAAATACAGTTATTAGAAAAGAGAAGGTGCAAAATAGTTCCCCCTGTACAGCTAGGTTAATATACAGACAGAATTAGCCACCACTACGACTTTTAACATCCTGAAAGAACATTTGCACATATAATAAATAGATAGGACGATAAAGGACAACCTTGTTTCACACCAATGAAAGATTGGAAAGTCTAGGGAGTGTTGTTAATTAGCATAGTAAAAGAAGATAATACAATATAATCCTGAATCCAATAAATCCAAACATCATAAAATATCTATAGCTAAAGAGGAAAAAAAAAAAATCCTACCGAACTCTATCATATACCTGCTCCATATATAATTTAATTGTAATATAAGTACATTTGACTAGAGCTTTTTGTAAATTATATATAATTTTCTGAGCTACGAGAGCAATATCAGAAATACTTTTGTCTGTGATAGAAGCATCTTGCTCCAGATTTATCCAAAAAAAAATGTAGTACATGCTGTATTTTACTGAAACAGAATTGATGCATTAGGCTTCTTAAGTATAAAAATAATAAAGATATGTTTTTAATGAAGTAGGCATAGAGTACTAAGTAAAAATTGTTTTATTGCAAGATATACATCCTAGAAATGCTTAAAAAAAAGAATGATGGAAAATCATTTCAAACAACTCATTGTCAGACTCTGAGAAGGCGTCGTTTGGTGGTGGGACCTCCATTGGATCTTTATCATCTTACTTCACCTTCCATGTAGAGACCGGAGACCTTGAATAATTCATTCAGCTTGCCACCGGCTGTACTTTCCCTTGCACACACTTTAAAGTTGCCACCTCCTGACTACTATTACGATCCACCACCTTTCTTGCCTTCGACCTCCTCATTAGGACTCCTTTTCAATCCTATTGTGTAGACAAAAAAAGGCAGCAAACTTTTTCCCGACCTCCCACCTGAGAAGTGCTTCTTGGGAAGTCTCTTGAAGTGGGTGTTAAACCCCCAGAGTCAGTAGGGACTAATTAAAAACTCTAGGTTGGTTAATGAAAGGACCAGCTATCAATTTACTAAAAGTTTTAGACTTCTGATGCTTGAAATGAGTGCGTGGATATGGGACCATGCATGGGCTGAACCACATGCAGTACCTATAGGTCGAAAATTCAAGGGTGAAAGTTTTTTTTTTTTCTTCTTCTTCGTTACCCTCCTAGTTTGTTCTCAATGTCTATCCATCCACTGTGGTGCAAAGATGGTGTGTCTCACAAACTTTTCAACTACTAGTGATGCTGTGGGGACGTGTCTGAATGATCCCTATATATTCTAAATTGCTTTGATCTTAGCTTAGACCGCGTCCGAGAAGATTGGTTCAAGCTTTTCAACTTAATTATTTATAACTACGTGCACCGAAGATTCGCGGACGACACGGCAAAGATCGAGGCCAGATTTGCGTAGAGTCACATGAATCAAACTGGGTAGGACTTGGAACAAATTGTAGGTGAACTGGCCCTAGATATAACTACAGAGTAGTTGGGTTGAAATTAGTAGGCATTGTTTAAAATTTGACCGATTCCAAAATTCTGAATCATAATCCAGGGCCTGTTGACACGGTAATCAACACAATAGTATAAAACAATTTATAGAATTTGCAATTTATTTTTTTATGTAACATTTCAATTTATAAGGATTATTGACTTCCTGGGGGTGTAGGCCTATGAAAGAGAGAACATGAGGCGTGCAAAAATTTCTTCGGATCGGACCCTCAACTACAGAAGCAGAAAAGAGCTTAACTGTAGAACCCACCTGTCGAGCAAACCCACTTGTCGAGCAAGGACAAAAGTTGGCCTTAGTGATCCGACGGTGAAAGTTACCCTAAGGATGATAGGCTGATCTTCTCCAAAAGTTCATATCGACGGAAGAGTTTGATGCCTCAATGTCGGCTATAGAAAAATTATTATCACATCATGCCTTATGTTTGCTTTATGCTTAAGGCCATAGCATATCATACTCTTACCAGGGGCAAAAAGTACACGCCTTGGGAGATCGTCATCTGGATTTAAAATGATAGCTATCGGAATTTAATAAGAAAGTTAATCATATTGGAGGAAAAAAAAAGGGAAGGAAGTCTACCTATAACTGAAAATTGATTTGAGTTAGAAAAATAAGAGATCAAAGTTAAAAAAAAAAAAAAAAAAAGCGAATCTTGTAAAAAGTGATGTTCTTGGCTGCTTCTTATTTTGGATCACTAATTACATGGAAAGAGAAGAAGTACTATGCTTTTCCAGACCCCACAATTTTCCCACTTCTATGTAACTTTATTCTCTTGTACTGATCTCTTTATTATAAAAATAGGATTTTCATGCAAATTTTCCAAGTGCCCCATTCCTTGAGACGGAGAAATCAACAACAATAGCAGTAGTCTTAATAGTCTCTGTTTCAAAGTCGAGCGCCATAGATATTCAATCCTTTTTCTCCTTCTGAAAAGAGTAAACTTTTTTGTTTCTTTTACTTTATTTTAAAGAAATAAAGTGATATCATATTTGCTTATAGAGAAAAGAGAGAATTTATCTACAACTTACCCCTTTTTTTGGATTTAGTAGATCATTTTCTTTTCTAGAACGATCTGCTTTTAGAAGTTTTATATATAAGTGAAGTCAAATGCACTTTGCCCCTTAGCCAACACAAATGCTTTTAATATGAGATGCTGCACATATTTATTAAGCATACATACAGACTATAGCCGTGGGCTGGCATTAAGGAGAAAAGTGTTTGAAAATATCAAAATTAGGCTATTTCTGTGAACAAATGAAACAAAAGCTTGAACATATGAGAACAAATTCAAGGCGGGCTATTTCTGTTTTGTTCGACAAACTTCCTGTAGCCTAGGGATCTTATCCTAATTCCCAAAGAGGACGCTTCCCAAAGGTTTTTAGCCCCGTGACCCCCGACAAGACCCATTTGCCGTCGTAATCATAAAGAGGATGCTTCCCAAAAGTTTTGAGCCCGAAATGCGAGAAAGGAAGATGCAATTCTTCAAAAATTTTCAAGTCAGGAATGCTAGATTGTTCTCAATATGTTCGTGTATGTGAAAGATTTTTAATTTTTTAATTTTTTTATAGATTTTCCGTCCACTTCTCATACGCTGTGAAACGTTAGATGCCTCTATCTCTATCTCTATCTCTATCTCTATCTCTGTGAAAACAATTACCACTCTAAAGATAAAAATAGAAGGTATCGCGACTCTAGACTCGTCGCAGCCGAATACCATGCATTTTTGATGAGTTAGCAGTATTCGAAGTAGAATTGAGGGCGGCATGAAAGGGCATCACCTATGTGGCGGGTTTTTGAAGCGTTCGAGGCCGGTGTATCTGTGACGATCGGCATCCACTTTTTCGGAACATACACAGGCTCGCGAGAGAGTTTGACTTTTTTGAGGCCTCTCACATCTATCGGAAGGTGAACAGTGCGATGATTTGTATTACCTTTTATGCTGTGTTGTCATATATATATATATATATATATATATATATATATATATATATATATATATATATATATATATATATATATTAAACTTTATTGGATGCACACATAGTGAAAGTGTCGTTGTATATTAAATAATAATAATAATAATAATAATAATAATAATAATAATAATAATAATAATAATAATAATAATAATAATAAAATTAAAAAAAAGAAAAAAAAAGAAAAGAAAAGAAGGGCCTAACGGCTAGTGAGCATTTTGGGAGTATGCTACAGAGGATGCTTTCCAAAAGTTTTGAGCCCAAAATACGAGAAAGGAAAAATGCAATTCTTCAAAAATCTTCCAAGTCAGGAATGCTAGATTGTTCTCTATACGTTCATATATGTGAAAGATTTTTGTTTAAAAAAATTTGTATAGCTTTTCCGTCCACTTCTCATACGCTGTGAAACGTTAGATGTCTCTATCTCTGCGGGAACAATCACCACTCTGTCATGCACTGAAGGTAAAAATAGGGGCCTAACGGCTAGTGAGCGTTTTGCCACCAGTGAAAGATTGGTGATGGAGACATCTATTAGTCTCTTGCTGGCAGTGACAGGGGCATAAATCAGCATAAACAGATAATTACACTTTCGTGAGATAAAAATTGTGGGTATAATGGAAATTAAATCATTCCTCTGCCTGGTGAATGATTGGCACTAAATGAAATGCAATATAAAAAAGATTGCAAACATTTTGGCAGCCTCTTTTTGCTCCTTATTTAATCAAAAAAGATTGCAATAGCGAACAAGGCATATATTCCTTTGTTCAAAAGATTTTCTTTCATATGAATGCAAGAAGCCTTTTATGATTTCCATCCAACTCCAGCCCCACTTCATAAATCCCTTTACCCAAAAGAAATCGTATCATATGCTCCTCCAGATAAAGATACAAGATTATTATAATCGTCAAAGTAGGCCACTCTTCTTCCTTTATACCCTAGTTGAGCCGCAGAACCCATGAAGGCAACGGTTCCCTATTCTCACAGGGGAAACGCGTGGGAAACGGTGAGAGAAAGAGGGGTTAAGCTGTCTTAAATTTTAATCTTCCTTCTAATACTAGCATTAATGCTATTTAGCGGCAGGTTTAAAAGATTTTAGGGGGAGTTGGGGACTAAAAAGTTGGACTCTTCCCACCCTCTTTATTATTCATTCTCTCTTTGCCTTTTTTGAACTTCTTGTTTCTCCGGGGGCAAAAGCGAACCGAAAGGAGAGAGTGAATGTAAGAGGAAACAGAGAGAGACGGTGAGAGACTTCGCGTTTAAGAATCGAAGTGTAGACTTTAGAGTGGAGGGAAGATGGGAAGAGAAGAGGAGGCGATGGCCGAGTATAAATATAGGTAGCGTCTGGAGGAAGAGAAGAAGAAAGGGGAGGAGGAGGAGATGAAAGGTTTCGCCGCTGCTTCGGTGCTGCCGGCGAAGCGGCGGTGGAGGGGGTTCGCGGTGGCGGTGCTCGCCCTCGTCTGCTGCTCGGTGCTTGTCCCCCTCGTGTTTCTCCTTGGCTTCCACAACGGATTCCCTTCTGGTACGTTTCCGAGATCCTTGTTTGTCTTGTCACTTTTTGCGTACGTCTCTCTCTCGTAAAAAATACGCTAGGATTTCGTTAGATCCGTTTTGGTGGCACCATTGTGTTCTTTTCTTCGACTTGGTTGATGGGATTAGATCTCTCGTTGATCTGCATTGGGTTTCTTGGGACTCGATCTCTCTGTTTTTTTTTTAGGGATCTGGCTCTGGGATTGCCTCTGCTGCTTCACTTTGAGTGTGGGGATGGGTGGAGAGATTTTATTTCTTTTGCTGGATTGGGGAATTAGGGCGTGCATTGATTTTTATCTACACTTTATTTACTAGATCTTTTTTGATATAAACTTTTTGGTGAACTATTAGAATTTTGATACTCTGTGCGTGTGCTTTTTTATAAATGCAGGATACTCGAGCGACGATCGCTCATCTTTGGTGAGGATTTCTTGACACTGAAAGGACTTGACTGGTGTAATGAATGAGTGATTTCCTTTTGCTGGTTATCTGGTACTTGCTGATTTTGGAGCTTTTTGAATCCAGGAAACTAACTTTCGAAGATATGGCCGGCTGGATGGTGTTCGAGAATTACCGGAGGTTCTTCTCTTGTCTCTTACCTTTGTAAAATTGTATTATGAGATGATAGGATTGTCGAAGTTTTCCGATGGATGTTCTATTTGACTGATTCTTTTGGTCAGAAAAGTCTTATTCTGTATATGAATCATGACCTCGGTTTCCTGTTTGCTCTGGTTCATGGCAGGGTGATCTGTCAAGGATTGACAATGCCATGAAAGAATTTGGACAAACTTTATTGAAGGTTCCTTTCTGCCTGTTTGAGTTGTTAACTGCCATATATTTGTTTTTCTTTTGTGGGTATCTATCACTCTAAATATTTTCATGGACGATGCATGACAATAATGTGAAGACAAGAAGTTTGTTTATTGAATTGGTAATCTTGCATTCACCAACCAACTGAACTGTTGGTTTAGAACCCACTTGTTAAAACTTTTGAAGAATTTAATATTCATAATTAAATGCATGGTATCGTAATTACTATCTTAATCTTTGAGCCTTCATTATGCCCCTACAAAAACATCTTCTCACCATCTTGCTTATGCTATAACGATTTTGTGCTTCTTCAAGCTCCCCTGCTCATCACCAATTCATCTCTCCTACTACCTGTAATTTCATCAAATTGGCTGTAACCTTGTTTCTGAAGCTTGCCGCTGGACTTCCTTACTGAGCATGGTTGCCAAAACATTTGCTTCTTGCCATCACCAATGTGCATCATTACTCTTATGCAGTGGCTTTGTTGATCAGTTTGTCCCTGATCCATGTATCGGTTCGTCGACTTGATGTTGCTTGTTGCTTTTATCTGGTATTGTAATGATGCCTCTAACCTCCTTCTTATTCGATCCCCCCTTCTGGAAGTGCTCTGCTGCCTTCTAATCTTTTTAAGCATTCTCCTTTTGCTTTTCAGATACAACTCAACATTTAGACAGTCCCTACGACTTGTAGACTACCTTACTGAACTTATGATAGATGTGACTCCCTCATATTGCAAGCTGCTGAATGTAAAACAAGTCTGTTCAGTCTCCTACGTCAACTCTTAATTGTAGTGAGATAGATATATCTGAATTTTGCTCTCGCAGACTATATGAGCAGCAATTTTGGTGGTAAAATCAATATCAAGTGGCCCACCTATGGAAACCATGCACTTCACAAGAGATATGGTTTTGCATCAAGGGATGTGCAAATTTAAGAAGAAAATCAAAAAATAGGTTGTTTTGGACTTACATCGGATCTGGCTCTAATGTGCTGTTTCAATTAGTTGATCACAATAACTGATTTCATAGCCATAAGGCAGGAAGGATGTCTAAGAGTCTTTTTGAACTTCTCAATTTAAGGCAGTTGGAAGACCTGTATGAGCTTGGTTAGTAGAGTAGAAATCGAATAAAAATTTCAGTCACATTCTCCCTTTTCTTTTGGTATTTTCCCTCACACCTTATATTCTCTTTTATGTCCACTTCCCACTTCGATTTCACTTATTATCCTTGTGAATTGCATAACATCACTGACTGGCTATGTTATAAGTGGCAGTTGAATACTTGAAAGTATTACATTTGCTCAGATAACCAAAACATCCCTTGATTTTTGTTTCTAAAGTAACCTTGGAGATGGGAGTTATCCCATTTTCGGTAGTGAACTAGCACAACCACTGAAATTCTTATCTCCCACATGGTTTTCCATTAGAATAGTAGTAATTGAATGTACTTTTACCATATAGATCGGAGTTGTCCCCTTTTTTGATAATAAACTAGCAAAAATTTTGAAATTCTGGCCTCCAACATTTTATTACATCCCAATGCTAGTAATTAGATGTTTTGTTCTTTCTACCATATCTAAGACCTTAAATTCTTTATGGCCTTGCCTTTTATTCTCAAATTACAGCTAACCACCATTAGTTTGTCTAGCATATAAATCAGGGTAGCAATACTTGGTTCTTTTAAGTGTCTAAATTTTTGATCCTGTGTTAGGCCATTATAGATTGGTATCAGGGGAGGGTTCTTGTGTGATGATCTATTCAAATTTAAGGAATAGCTATTAGATAAGCACAAGCTAAAAATGTTATTATAATGTTCTTGTTTGAAATCTTGTTCAACCGGAATATGGAACTTCACCATTTCAAGATCCTCTCTTGACAGTTTATTCAAGATATATAAAAGTTACGCTTGCAATAAAGCAAGTTACATATTGAGTACAAGTAGGCCCTAAATCATCCTTTTCTAGATATCCTATAGCAAGGATGAAATATATGTGCTCTTGTTATAGGTAAAAATTCAGTAGCACAAAAATCTTGGTTTTGCTTAAGAATTTGCATATAGAAAAGTAGGCCCCTCTTGTTTATTGTTCTATATGTGTAAAGAAGCCTAACAGTTGGAACTGATGAAACATTGTACGGTGGATGAGAACTTGTAGCTGAAAGTTAACTGTTTCAGTGGAATGTGTGGAAAGTTGAATAAAGGTGGAGAGAAACATAACAACCTATTAGTTAATGGAGTTGCATGGCCATGATTGGCATATGTTGAAGTGTTAGGTTGTCGGTACAAAAAGGTCCATCAACTCGAGAAGGGGTGTATTTGAGGGGATAGGGCACTAGGATTTTTAATACTGGTTGAGTCTTGATGAGCTTATATTCTTCCCGAGTATACATGGGAAAAATATGCTCATCCAGAGTCTATAGTATAGCCATATGTGCATCTAAATTTTGTGCATTCTGTGTATATGCGGATATACCTAACTGTATTCAAAAATTTATAGGTAGAACTGTATTAGACTTTTGAATCCTGGTGAAATTCAAAACCACATAAATCAGATACATTAACTATTCTAACATCAATTGAAGATGAATTGAATTGGATACATCTTGATCTGCTTAAGGTCCATCAACTCGAGAAGGGGTGTATTTGAGGGGATAGGGCACTAGGATTTTTAATACTGGTTGAGTCTTGATGAGCTTATATTCTTCCCAAGTATACATGGGAAAAATATGCTCATCCAGAGTCTATAGTATAGCGATATGTGCATCTAAATTTTGTGCATTCTGTGTATATGCGGATATACCTAACTGTATTCAAAAAAATTTAAGTAGAACTGTATTAGACTTTTGAATCCTGGTGAAATTCAAAACCACATAAATCAGATACATTAACTATTCTAACCATCAATTGAAGTTGAATTGAATTGGATACATCTTGATCTGCTTTTTCCCTCCACAGACCTCTTCAAATGCCAACCCAATACCCTCAAACCAGATCTTAACCAGATCTTCTCCAAACCCCCAACACCCCCCTCCCCTATATGTTTGATTATAGTTTCAAACCAGAATTGATTACAGGCCTGCCAGAAAATTCCATCAACTCTAAATTTTATTTCTCACCTGGTAATGCCTCCCGAAGTCCTAATCAACAAGAATCCATCCTGCATTACCAAGTGATACAGGCTGCTATTTATGTTTATCATCTTAAAAATGACAGCTGGTAACATTCATAATGACCTTGCTATCCTCCTTTTTTTTTCTTTTGATATAATTTTTCATGCTTCTAATGCACTATCTGTAAATACTCTCTGTTGAGGGAAATGAGGTCATTAAACAAGCTGCTGCATGCTAGAGAGACTCTGATTAGAATATATATTATTCTTCCTTCAAACAACAGATGTTTTATTTCAAGATATGCACTTGTCCTTCTGTTTTCTCATTCATATTAATTGCATCAGATTGACATATCTCATAGTTTCATGTATCTGATGTTGACTCTTTTGTTGTCAGAAAGTTGTTTGTTGCAAAAATATTTTTTCCCTTATTTGAAATAAATGTTGAAATGTAATACTAGCATGCTATTTGGATGGACTGTTCAATTATTTCATCCCATATTTAGGGAATAAAAGATCTGCTATTTGCTATGTCATCATTTCAGTGGGTACTGCTCTCATTCGATCAAATAGCCATCTGTCTGCTAGTTATACTTCTTCTTCTTCTATTCTTTTCCTTTTATTTTTTTCTTTTTAACACCTAGTCTATGGACTATCATGACAGCTCATCTAGATTGTGGAGTTGAAACTTATAGCTTCTTAAAATTTTGCAGCTGGAAGCTACTTAGGTTGTGCCTGTGTTTCTTGAAGTGCAATATATATTGAATAGGCTGATTAATTTTTCTGAAAATATGTGCTATTCTCTTTGTCAGGATGTTATTGAGAACACAACATTCGAAGCTGGTGGGGAGCTCCATAAAGAAACTAACAATGAATCCTTTGGCAATGGCGCGAGTTTAACCTTAAAGCTGAATCATGCTACCTCTCAGTCTCAAGCAATGGATGTGACTTCTCTCTCTGAGTCAAAGGATACTATCGCCCAAGTTGGAACAGAAGACATCATCTCTCACCCTAAAGGTATGCAAAATGAAATGATATTATCTTTAATTCTTTGTCTAAGGTTTAAAAGATGGTTCCGGGTACAATAAGGGTGTAGCACTGCTGCCAGGTAATGGCTAGCAAGTCATGAACTGGGTTTGATTGTTTTGAAAAAGTGAAGAATTATTCTAAAGTAATTGAGATGAAAACTTTTGGAGAATTTGGAAAAAGGAAAATAAAAAAGAGAAAATTTGTAAGGAAAGACTGCAAATTCTCTTCTTTTTTTAAGTATGGAATACACAGAAATTTCCACGCTTACCATGTGAACTAGCAAAGAATGCTTAGATTTAACAAGCAAGCATGCTCTGCTATGTGAATCAAGAAATAACTCTCAGAAATTTCTAAGTTTTTTTCAGCAAGTCTGTTCCTTTTAGTGGAAATTTAAATTTTAGCAAAAAACATGAGGCTTATAGAATATCCATCTTTCTTTGGTATCAGCTTATGTTTCCTTCATTCCTTTATATTATTTTGTTTTGAATAATTCATCTTTAAGGTATTGACTGTTGTTATTTGTTCCTTATGTGCAGTTGTTACTACGCCACATAGAGTCATCTCAAAACCACTTCTAGCTTCAACTACAAAAGTAAGATTTTATTTTGGTTGATTAACAAATGTTGCCTATTATCCCTTACAAGGTCCGTGGAACTGTCCCGAATTGCTCGGTTTGGGGCGTCCTTGGCCGTACTGGCGGCGGACCGGGATGGTTCCGCTATTGAAACTGAGACACCTCGCCGGAGGGGAAGAAGGAGAAGAGAAAAAGAGAGAGAGAGAGAGCGAGGAAGGGAGGAAGAGGGAGAGGAAAGAAGAGAGGTCGGCCGGGGAGCCTCCGCGTGGAGGAGGCGGAGGCCGGAAAGACGTGGAGGTAGGGCTCTGCCTCTGGGCCCCTGTTTGGAATGTTTCGTTCGAAACAGGGGCCCGGAGGGGGCTCCTTTTATTTTGGCTTTTTTAAAGTTGAAGTCGGCAAACCTATTGCCAACTTCATTTAATTTTCAGAGGTGGAGCCCCGCCTCCGCGTCACTCCGGCCTCCGCCTCTGCCAGCCGGCCCCGGTCAGCCTCTCTTCCCTCCTCTCCCTCTCCCTCCCTCCCTCCCCCGCTCTCTCTTTTTTCCTCTCTCGTTCTCCTTCTCCCCCGCCGTAGAAGATGTGGCAGTATGGGCCCAGCACGGCACGACGACGGCCTGTACCAACTCGTCTCGTCGGGCAACCGGTACGGTGCCCGGTATCGATTCTGCCATCCTTGATCCCTTATTTCAAATTGATGCTCTAAATTCTATTAGTTGTCTGGCAACTGAATAATTTGATCTAGTAGCAAGCTCGTTTTAGAAAATTCTTATAAATCAAATAAGTTGGCGATCGAACTGACATGTTAACAGTTGTGGCTGAAACTAAATTTCCGTGCTTGCCTTAGAAAAAACTATTTTATTTTGTTAAGGTGCCATTTTTTTATCCTAATTGTGGTTGTAAATTGTAGGATTTCTAGGATGACTTAACATTTCCCCCCCCTCTTTTTAGAGTGATGGCAAGGAAAGCAGGAAGAATAATGTCAAAAGTTCGACCAGTGATGAAACCAAAAGATCTTGTCAACTTGCATTTGGGAGCTATTGCCTTTGGTCCATAGAGCACAAAGAAGTAATGAAGGACTCTACAGTAAAGAGACTAAAAGATCAGCTTTTTGTGGCTAGAGCTTACTATCCAAGCATTGCAAAACTTCGTGGACAAGAGAAGTTGACACGTGAACTAAAGCAGAACATTCAAGAACATGAGCACATGCTTAGTGAAGCAATTTTAGATGCTGATCTACCTCCACTGTAAGTGTTATCTTAAACCCGTTCTGGAGCTGTCTCCTATGCATTTTAGAGCACTTATTCTATATGTTATTTTTGACCAAACCTTGTAATGCATGAGAACCCTTCTACTAGGCAGGGTGATCCTATGGAACTGAACTTTTTACACTGCGATTGAATCAACAATTAAATGAACAAATTGGCAGCTCTGTCCTCTGAACATCCTGGATTTTTTTTTTTTTTGTGGGGGGTGGTTGGGTTCGGGGGGCAAGATAGAATAATTTTAGTTATAATGTGGAATGGTAAATTATAAATTTGTCAGTGTGATTTCTCCTGATGCATGAAGCTATTGGAGCCTATTCTAAAGAAACTTATAGATCAAGTCCCTAACTAATGCAACCCTGCTAATACTTATAGTCCTATTATGTCCCACACCGAAATATATGCTTATTAGCCCACTCTACTACGCCATTTTGAATTTATACTTTCCCTATTTTTTGAACTCCAAAACAGTCAAGCTAAATGAAACAAGAACAAAATTGTTGGGCTTAAATTTAATTTAAAATGAGGACATGTATGCCTAGATGATGTGTACGGTTTGAGCTTGAAAATTGAATCCTAAAGCAGTCTTATCAATCCTAGGACATATGTTCATTTGTTGAACGTATAAAACAGTAGCTCAAGAATATCGAGAATTCTGCAAAAAGTTGCCCCATCTTATTATCATGTCAATTAGCTGTTGTTGCATTGGCCTTGCCTTGAGATCTATCCTGGTCGGGTTTTCATTTTCATAGTTTGTTCTCTGAAACTTCTAATGTAGGCAAAAAGAGTGGTTCTTGTTGGTGAAGGGAGCAAAATGTTATAAAGGAAATTCCAGGGGCTCATTGATCTCATTATTCTTGATTAAGTGTTCCATAAAACATAACAGCACATCCCTCATATTCAGCCAGGATGATTATTTTTAGATGTGATTACCATTTTCATGGGAATGTGAATCTTCCTTAGTCATGAAAAGTGTATACTTGAGTTGAATCCTTGAGGACATTTTTGCTGCTGTCTTGATGTATCTTCAGGAGTGGCTTCCTTTTTTTACGATCGATGATCAAACATGTAAGCATGGACTTTTAATGATCTCCTCCATTAAGTTTTCTGGATACTCAAGTTGAATAGTATTATCTTTTTGCCAATTTACTTGATGTTTTCTTTCCACCACCCGACACTGACAAGTCCTGATTTGAATTCGTTGCTTGTGAGGACTTCCAAAATGTTGGTTGCATCAGCTGTCACTTTCATTGTGAACTCCAAGGACAATGTTACCATTGAGATTTTCTCAATTACAAAACCAAAATGGCAAGATCCAGTCGGGGGATTGATTCTACACTAGTTGGTTTAAATATTAAGTATGATTTATGATTGAGATAGAAAAATTTTGATTCAGACAATTTACAATTTTCACTGATTAAATCAATGTTCAAAGGTGGCAAGTCTTTATTGCAACTCATTGGAATTCTTTAAAGAAGTACAAGAGAGAGAATATTGATTTTGTTCATGATTTTCTTCCTTCAATTGTACTTATAACCTTTAATCATTTTTATATTTTTTCATATGCAAATTAAGTAACCAAGGAAGTCTATTATATATTCATAGCTTCAACCAGGAAACCACCTCTTGCAGTGCAACATTATGTAGTCTATTAGTTCTGCAATCAGACTTTGAACCAGTTTGTAAGATATATAACCATTAGAGTTGATAAATTCCATAGAAAGATAGTTTTGATGTCGAAGTGTTTCACCAATTTGAAGTTGGTGTTGATAGTACCATGCTGTGTTGTTGTAAGTGCAAGAGAAAGATCCTAAACATCTTGAAATAGGTGCATGTTCTGGGGTGGCTGCTAGTGAGAGAATTCACTTTTTGGCATAACGTCGTGGTAAATTGGTATGACGAGCAGTCAGTTGTCAGGACATCTTTTGTTTTGGCCATGTATCTGTCCTCTGGGTTTATTCAGCAATATCTTCTTTGTGTTGTATGATCTCATTAAAAAGAGAATAAAAAGTAGGGAACCTATAAAATTGGACAATATTAGAAAACCAGCAGGGGTATCTAAATTTGTTTATATGTTCAGTATAATTCTTCCTTGTATCCATAAGTGACAACTTAGAAATAAAAATTTCGCAAATTGGTGTGGTTAACTATGGAACTACCAATCAAGTTATGAGGATTGTTTGAAGCTTGCTTTTAATTTCCATAGATTTGTTGTGATGGAGAACTAAGAGCACCTTTTCTGTTACATTCAGTGTTGCGAGGAAGATACAGAAGATGGACCATACCATTGCACGGGCCAAATCATGCACTGTAGATTGCAATAATGTTGACAAGAAACTCAGACAGATACTTGATCTGACGGAAGATGAGGCTCATTTCCATATGAAGCAGAGTGCGTTTCTCTATCGTCTCGGTGTTCAAACCATGCCCAAAAGCCTCCATTGCTTGTCTATGAGGTTGACTGTAGAATACTTTAAATCTCCTCCCATGGATTCAGCATACTCACATGCTCACAAATTTGACAACCCAGAACTTAGGCATTATGTGATTTTCTCTAGAAACACACTTGCTGCTTCTGTTGCCATCAATTCAACAGCGGCAAATTCTGAGGTAGTTTTGTTATCCTAATTTAATATCTGGACATTATAAACTGTGCATTATTTGATAGTCACTGGTAATTAATCTCAGCATAATTCTATAGGTGACAGAAGATATGGTTTTTCATGTGCTAACGGATGGACAAAATTACTATGCTATGAAACTCTGGTTTGCTAGAAATTCTTACAAGGCGGCAACTGTACGTGTCTTGAATTTTGAAGAACGTAACCACATTAAGAATGAAGGCATGGCAAAGCTTTCACTAACTGAGGAATTTCATGTTTCCATTCTTGACACTGATAAACCCTCCGTGCAGATGAGAACGGAATACTTATCAGTTTTTGGTCACTCACACTTTCTTCTACCAGAAATATTCAATAATCTAAAAAAGGTGGTGGTTTTGGATGATGATGTGGTTGTTCAGCGTGATTTATCATCCTTGTGGAACCTTGATTTGGAAGGAAAAGTTAATGGTGCTTTGGAGTTCTGTGGGGTAAAACTGGGTCAGCTGAGAACACACTTAGGCAGAAACATCTATGATGCTGATTCTTGTGCCTGGATATCTGGATTTAATATACTTGATCTGGAGAAGTGGAGAGAACATAATGTTACAGGAACATACCTTCAGCTCCTCGGAAAGGTTAGTATGAATCTTATCCGGACATTATATTCCTTTCAGTTTGTCATTGCTCTAGTTGTATTAGAGAATTTGGATTAGTTAATGAGAAGTGAGTTTTTCTTTTTAAATTTTTATATTGATCTAGACACTATACAAATACAAAAGAAACTAGAGAGCTAGTTGCGTTAAGTGGAGGGCTTGAGGCTTATATTCCATTATTCATCCACTATCCAATATTCGCAAATTTTGTGTCCTGATGTCTTGTCTACTACTGAACTAAAGAAATGAGCTTTTTTCCCCTCCATTTCTGGCTCAGTGAGATTTGAGCATGTTTTCAGGCTTTTCCCCCCTTGTTAGCTGCTCAGTGTGTATTCATTTAATGGTTATTTCTAACTTTCCTGTGCCGTAAGCTTTTTTGTATTGCTTTCCAGTTAAGATAAAAATATTACTTTTGTTTTAAGAAATTTATTCCCTATCCAGTGATTTGTAGAAAATGTATCTATAAATTTATTTGTTTGGTTTGTGCATGTCTTTCTAATACCAGTTGCAAAAGTTGGTTGACATATCTCTCTACTTAGATCAAGAATGAAGACAAGTGCTTTACTCTGTTTATTCAAGAGTTGACAACTTGTCTTTGTTCTACATGAGAAATAATGTACTGTCTACATATTTTGCTCTAAGAAGACAATTTAAAATTTAAAATTTATATTGAAATGCTTTTGAAATTATATTATGTTTTCTAAACCGTAATATTTGTGCAACACACACTGCCAAAACAGTTTCAAACCAGGAGTGAAGCATCATGGAGAGCTGCAGCACTGCCCATAAGCTTGCTTGCATTTCAAAATCTTATACATCCCCTGCAAGATGAATGGACTCTGTCAGGACTTGGTCATGATTTCAGAGTTAATGCAGAAGCTATAGGTAATGCTGTATCACTGCATTACAATGGCAACATGAAACCTTGGCTTGAATTAGGTATTCCAAATTACAAAAAGTACTGGAAGAAATTTCTTACGCAAGAGGAGCGATTCATGGACGAGTGCAATGTAAGTCCATAGCAGACAGGCATGAATTGTATGGATCTCTCTTTGGAAATCCGAGACAAGGCATGGGGTGGACAAACTTATTGACTTAAGGATTTACAAAAGATCATCCCTGAGCTGTGTGGACGCATTATAGCTCCCAAAGGGCAGCTAAGTTCGCTAATAAAAGGGGTTAAAGAGAGCCCCATCGAACCACTATATCCAAGGAGGGCTGAAGATCAGAACTGGTTTGTTGGAGATGAGGGACATGATGGATATTGGTTCTCTGGCTGTTACATATGGCTGGAAAGATGTGCAATGAAATCAAGATTAGGGCAGGAGGTCATTATTTCTGTAAATGAGTGTTTGCAATCACTGTGGATGTGTCTTGCCATTCGTTTTATGACATAGCTGGATGATTATCCGGTTCGCACCTTGAATTGGATTGGTGTCACCCGTCGGAGATCAATGGAATTCTATTATTATTTTTTAATATTTTCTTTATTTTTTAGTATTTGTTGTCTTGTTATCTTTCCCAGTAAGGGTACACACATGTTTGCTTAACACATTGTTAATCTTTTGTCGTCAACGACGGCTGCATTAGAATGAAACTATGACTTTTGCAAGGTTTGCGTGGATGTGAGACCATTTTCAGTTGTGCAAGGTTGATGACAATGATTTTTTGCTCTTTAATTTCCATCAATTTTTCAAGCAATTTTCTTTAATGACTATATCATGTTTTAGGTTTTTGGCTTTTATTTTTTGTCAAATAAAAAAGTGAAAAAAAAAGAAAGCCTCCAGGTTATCTTTGTTTCTTATGAGATCCACGCTTGTTTTCGCTGTCGCTGGAGTCACATGGTTTTGTGTGGGTACTTTGTCAAGTCGTATGAGCGCTTGTACGCTCTGAGCTAAGAGAGTATCATTCCCTGTTTAAAATCCTGAGCAATAAATTGTTAGGGGAGATCAATCCTTCAGCTGTTGGGTTTTGACCCACATGACCACAACGTGGTCAGTTACAGAATGAATCCCGTAACTGACTCCTAGAGAAGTGGAAACTCCCTTAATCCTTGATGGAAGGATAAGGCTTATGTGTCTCACCCTCTGCCTATTGATCGACACAGAACCAACCATCAGGGGGTGTCATTAACGCAGGGTCAAGAGGGAGAAACGAGGACTGTAGTTGTGCAGATTACTCATGGATCCAGGTATGCTTCCTTTCATTATTGGTTCATGATCCTCTTTATAGATGTTTCTACATGTGGTATCAGAGCCTGGTTCATCCTAGAACCAGATCACAGTGAAAGGGTAGATCACAGGGACAAGGCAATGATCGTTTTGGCCAGCATAGAGGCGATCTGATCATCGCCATGTTGACCGGCCGTCACTGGGATGCCGGGATACTGTGCCGAGAGTCGACCATTGCGTTGTCCCTGGATGGCTTTGGCACCATAGAGGCGATCTCATCACCTTGTAGCCCTTTGATAAAGGAGGGGGCAGCCAACACTGGTGCTTTGACCCTGCTAACGCCGGATCTGGCCGGCATATGTCGCCGTGAGCCATAAGAGGATCCGGCGTAGACGCCGGCCATGGTCTCCCTCCCACTCCTAAAAAAAAAAAAAAAGGGACGGGTCGGAAGATAAAACTCACTGGATGATCGCCGTCGGTCGGCGTATTTCTGCGGGTGACGCCGTCGGGCGGCGTTTCGTCCGGCGTCGGGTCCATCCCGGTGGTGCCGTCGGGCGGCACTTCGTCCGGCGGCATGATCGCCGCCCGCCTCTCCTAAGGGCCGACGGGCTGGGTTCAGCGGAACCCTAGCCCGCCGGCGTTGCCCCTGCTGGCGTGCGACCGCCGGTGGGCTCGCCTCCGGGCGGCGAGTCCACCGGAAGGAGGCGGCGCGCTCGTCGCCCGGCGACCGGAGGCTGGCGGGCTGGGTTCGGAGGAACCCTAGCCCGCCGCTAAAAGAGGAGGAAGACGGGTCGATCCCGACCCGTCTTCAGTTCTTTTAAAAAAAAAAAAAAAGAATGTTAATTTATTCATAACGGGTCCGGATTTTGAGTTTCGACCCGAACCCGTAATCGTTAACCCGCTGCATTTAAAGGGGCATAACAGGCAAAACGGGTTCGGGTTTTTGGGTTTCGATCCGAAACCCGAATTCATTTAGCCAATAGATGGGAAATTTTCAGTTAAGCCCTTATGAAACATTTTATTGTTTCATACAGCCCTCCCGGGATGTTAAAAGAATGAAATGTTTCTGTTTAAGTCCCTGTGAAACATCCTATTTATACTGAAGTCTTAGAGGGCTGTTACAAGGTGAAAATGTTTCTATTAAGTCCCTATCAAATATTTTATTTATAGTGAAGTCCTTATAGGGCTGTTAAAAGATGAAATTGTTTCTGTTAAGCCCCTGTGAAATATGTTATTTATGCAGACATCCTTCCAGGGCTGTAAGAAACAAAATATGTTAATTTAGTCCCTGTAAAGCATATCATTTATGCAGAGGTCCTCAAAATATGTTAATTTAGCCCCTATAAAATATATTATTTATGCAGAGGTCCTTGTAGGGTAATGTGATAAAATTTTCTGTCTTTTATTCTACATTTTTTGTATACTTGATAGCATGATATGACACATGTATTAATTGTGTAGATTAGGAAAATTTTAAATACAAGTTTTATTTTAATGTCATATTATGAATTGTCAATTATGTGCAATGTCATTATTTTAATTTGATGTCTATATTATGAAATAGTTTGGTAGTTGCCAAAGTAACCCAACTAGAATGTTTAATAGACATCAAGTCATCAAATACTCTAATCCCAGGTATTAAGATAATGACTTTGCAAATTATGACTTACAGTTTTTCAATCATGAGATATTATGGATTGACCCAAAGGTGCACCACTTTCAAATGATTGATTTGCTGAGTTAGGATAATTAATGAGTATCCTTGATTTAATAGGTTTTGGATGCTCAAAGGCAACAGACCTATTTGAATTTTGGACCTATATCATTAATTATTCCTAGGTGAATTGGGAATCACCATAATAGTAATTTAGTATTTCATAATTACAACCCAAAGGTGTATTATGGTAATACTGTTTATGTTATTCATCATTATTGCTAACTCAAAGTGTTAATGTTGTAAGCATTTTCTTATTGTTAATTTTCTTATTGCAGTATCTATTCCTGTTTCGCTTCATTCGCAAGCTTCATCTGTTACGATCTTTAATGGATCTAATTTCTCAGAGTGGAATGAACAAGTCCAGTTTCACCTAGGTGTTCTGGATCTTGATTTAGCACTCCGATCTGAGAAACCGGCTGACATTACTGATTTGAGCAGCTCGGAAGAAAGGTCTTTTTATAACACTTGGGAAAGATCGAACAGATTGAGCATTATGTTTATGCGGATGAGTATAGCGAACAATATCAAGTCAACGCTTCCTGAATGTGACAGTGCTCAAGCATTATTGAAAACTGTGGAAGAACGTTTCCGATCTGCTGATAAGTCTCTGGCTGGGACATTAATGGCTAAACTTACCACCATGAAATTTGATGGTACTTGTGGGATGCATGAGCATATCCTTGAAATGACAAATATAGCTGCTAAGCTGAAGGCTCTTGGGATGGATGTGAATGAATCCTTTTTAGTTCAATTTATTTTGAACTCCTTGCCTCCTCAATTTGGATCATTTCAAATTCACTATAACACTATTAAGGATAAGTGGAATGTGAATGAATTGACCAGTATGCTTGTACAAGAGGAGACAAGACTTAAGCAACAAGGATATCATTCTGTCAATCTTGTAAGTCATGGAGCCAAGAAGAAATGGAAGAAGCCAAGAAAGGGCATGAAGAGTGGACCATCCAAGGGTAAAGAGCCTCATCATGATACCGAGGTTCATAAGAAGAAACAAAACAAAGATAGATGCCATTTTTGCAAGAAATTGGGACACTATCAGAAGGACTGCCATAAACGCAAGGCATGGTTTGAAAAGAAAGGTAAGCCTTTGGCTTATGTATGTTTTGAATCAAACCTTACTGAAGTTCCTTCTAATACTTGGTGGTTTGACTCAGGTTCTAATGTTCATGTTTCAAATACGATGCAGGGATTCCTTACAACCCAGATGCAAGATCCAAATGAGAGTTTTATCGTTTTGGGGAATGGGATTAGAGTTCCTGTAACAGCTGTTGGAACCTATCGTTTGTTTTTAAATACTGGTTGTCATTTAGATTTGCTTCAGACTCTTTATGTTCCTTCTATTTCTAGAAATTTAATTTCTGTTTCTAAACTTGATGTTGAAGGATATTTCTTTAAAATTGGGAATGGTAGTTTGCGTCTTTTCAAAGACAATCTCTTCATTGGTTCTGGTGTCTTGTGTGATGGTTTATATAAAGTAAATCTTGATAATCATTTTGCTGAAACTCTTATGACCTTGCATCGTAATGTTGGAATTAAACGAAACATGATAAATGAAAAATCTTCTAACTTGTGGCATAAAAGATTGGGTCATATATCCAAAGAAAGATTAGAGAGATTAGTAAAGGATGGGATTTTGTCAAACTTAGACTTTACTGATCTCGGTATGTGTGTAGACTGCATTAAGGGAAAGCAAACCAAACACACAAAGAAAGTTGCCACAAGAAGTAAAGAACTTCTTGAAATTATCCATACAGACATTTGTGGGCCTTTTGACTCCCCATCATTTGGTGGAGAGAAGTATTTTATCACCTTTATTGATGATTTTTCACGTTATGGTTATGTCTATTTGTTGCATGAAAAATCTCAGGCAGTGGATGTCCTAGAGGTATACATTACTGAGGTTGAAAGACAATTAGATAGAAAGGTGAAAATTGTCAGGTCTGATAGAGGTGGTGAATATTATGGTAGGTATGATGAAACAGGACAACACCCTGGCCCATTTGCTAAACTCTTAGAAAAGCATGGCATACATGCTCAATACACTATGCCAGGAACGCCACAGCAGAATGGAGTAGCTGAAAGGCGTAATCGTACACTTATGGATATGGTTAGGAGTATGTTAAGTAATTTTCCGTTACCCATATCTGTCACGACCCCCGCCCCATTCCCGGCGGGCCGCCGCGACGGTCCTAGGGTGCGGGTAGGCATAAGGCCACCAGCCACCGCGTAGAACCCTACTACCTATCAATCATCAATAAATCTTGAAAAAATTTGGCATGATGCATGCACAAAATGATCACTTTTCCTATAGTGACCTGTCAGGATTATCTCAATACATACAACACACTACCTGTCAGAGCAGCAATCACATAATCTGTCACATAATAAACCTGGACAATATATAGCAATACATCATCTCAGGCATATAACTCATCTGCACACATATATATATACCTGCTTTCTAATCCATCCATGGTCAAACCTATATCCACAACAGGATCTATGACTGTAACTATGCACTATATACAATAGAAGGTTTATAATACACCAAAAGGTATAAACCTCTATCTACATTATACTATACTATGGAGCGGCACAGCTAGCAGGCAACCACTAATCCTGCTCCTCTCTATACAATACCTGCCCTGCAATCAAAAACACCAAACTGGGGAGTGAGTATATAAATACTCAGTGAGTGGAGTAGAGAGTACTATGCACATGAGACAGAATATAATCATGGCTCGAGATGAAATCTCAAGATCAATAACAAGATGAACATGAACTCAATATAGAGAATATGGAGTGAATCATCACAATCCCAATCAACACATCTGGGGCACATATGGAATAATCAAGTAATCATATATGCTACCCATGAATATGCTCAATAGGTCATAGTACTGAATCATATAAATCAGGTGTCAATAGGCTGAATCATCAACAAGACAGCTATCGGAAGGTGGGTTTTACGCCCCAGGCGAACCAGCAACAACTCCCTACTGCCATATAAATACATCGAATATGACACCACACCAATATGTAAATCATCACTAGACAGCTGTTGGGAGGTGGGTTTTACGCCCCAGGCGAACTAGCAACAACTCCCTACTGTCACATGCATATGCAGGATAAGACACCATATCGATAATGTAAATGCTAGACAGCTGTCGGAAGGTGGGTTTTACGCCCCAGGCGAACCAGCAACAACTCCCCACTGTCACATGCATATGCAGAATAAGACACCATACTGATAATGTAAATGCTGGCCAGTATCCAGAACAGAAATCCATCTCACATCTACATACTAAACGGCACCTCGCGGGAATTCTACATCCGCGGAAAGCCATACTGCACCTCGCGGGGTCTTACTATGCCCGGCGGCAAGCAGAATATAAGTCGTAGGACCGGCCGATCCTACGCCTAGGGCCGTGTCCCCCCTAGGAAGGGACTGGGCTCCGCCCACCCAGAAGGCTACTATGTGCACAAAGGCCGATGTTCAACCCCATCGACTATAGGTGTCCTGCAGATACTGTCAAGCCATGCATAAATGCCATAATGCACCCTCCCAATACTCTACTAAAAAGGAGCATAATCAAGACTACCACTCACTCGGCCACGACCCAATTATAACTAACATCAGGGTTGGGAGTGAGGAATCACGGGAGTACAATGCAACTCAATATACCATGAGAAGGGCTCTACAAGTCTTTGAAATAGAGGAAATGAAATCAATTTACAAAAGAAGTCATTTCACAATTCAGATCCAATTTCATTACTCATAAAGGAGTATAATCAAGCTACGACTCACAAGTCTTTAAAATAGAGGAAATGAAATCAATTTACAAAAGAAGTCATTTCACAATTCAGATCAAATTTAACTACTCATAAAGGAGTATAATCAAGGCTACCACTCATAAGTCTTTGAAATATAGAAAATGAAATCAATTTACAAAAGAAATCATTTCACAATTCGGAATCAATTTGATTACTCATCAACCCCTCGTAATTCCTCTCAATGTTCCCTCAAATGCATGTACAGAATAATCAAGCATAGAGAATCAAGATTATAGAGAAATCTACTATAACAATTAATCAATAAGCTCAGGTGGAATCAAGTCACACTTGGCAACATTTATGAAAATGAATAAGGAATGTGCTCATGGTGCAAAGTACAAACTCCCACTCACCTGCCAATCCGGCACGGCCTCGATACGCCTCTAGAATTCTACAGCAGGCAGTGGGAAACTTCTTCCTCTCGTTCCCTAGCTTCTTGCCCAACTGTGACATGCATTTACCATACATTTAGTCTTGTATCAAGGTCATAATCTACGTGCCAATTATAATATAGGGAACTTTAATTGATTCAACTCCCCCGTTCCCTAAATCTTTTCTTTTCTTTCTCTTTTTCTTTTTCTATTAATTAACTCATCATTTATGTGTATTAGGGACTCCCTTGCACGAGTACAAGGTCTCCCTTAGCCTAATCTAGGCTTAATACCCTATTATGGCATGAAATCCCTTATTTTCCACCCGGATGAACAGTAACCCGAACTGACAGTGGGTTACTTCATCCCGGTTTTGATCCACTTTCAGGACTCCAAATTTGATGAAATTTTTACCTAACATTCTACACTCATATAGGATTCCAAAGAGATAACATGCATCATCATCGGAGGCCGTTTGACCCCCTAAATAATTCGCCGAAGTTGGGACTTCGACACAGTTTTTCCGTAGTGCCGGAAAAATTTGTTAAAATCCGATTCTTCCTCTTTTAACCACCTCTACAACCCTTATCCGACCCCTCTAGACTATATCCACCCTTTGTATAGCCTAATGTCATCAAAAGACTAGATAGGGATGGATATTTACCTTTTTCTTTTTGGAAATCGAGGTCTTTGCGTAGAGGGGAATGAGATCTACGTTTTTTCCCTTCAGCTGGAAGTGCAACCGGGATCCCCCTCCTCCTCGAATCCCCTTCCTCTTCTTCTTTCTTCTTCTTCTTCTTCTCCTTTTCTTTCCTTCTTTTCCTCCACGCCTGAGAACCCCCTCTCTGTGACTCTCTCTCGGTTTCATTCCCGTGAGCCACCAACCACCCCATTTAAATCACATCAAAGCACTATTCACCTTTGTTTAATATTATTAAATTCCCATTTTGCCCCTAACACTTCAAAATATCTACAACTATGCCATTATATTTTGATTCCTTCCAATTTTACTCCTTATATCAATTTTAAAGGACTATTCTATCCCTTTTTATATAAAAAATTTTTTTGGGGTTATTACATCCTCCCCTCCTTATATAAAATTCGTCCTCGAATTTAAAAGAGTAAATTACCTGATTACTCAAAGAGGTGAGGGTATTTGCTCTTCATACTTTGCTCCGACTCCCAAGTGCATTCTTCAACATTGTGCCGGTGCCATTGGACCTTTACCATACATATTTCCTTATTTCTCAGCTTCCTGATCTGAGTATCAAGAATAGCGACAGGAAGTTCTTCATAAGAAAGATCTTCTTCTACTATAACTTCCTGCACTGATAGCACATGAGATGGATCCGGCACATACTTCCGGAGCATAGATATGTGGAATACTGGATGCACATGGCTGAGGTTTGGAGGCAGTGCTAATCTGTAAGATACATTGCCAACTTTATCTAATATTTCAAAGGGGCCAATGTATCTGGGACTAAGCTTGCCCCTCTTTCCAAACCTCATTACCCCTTTCATAGGAGAGATCTTTAGGAACACGTGATCCCCCGTGCCAAACTGCACATCTCTCCTTCTGACATCTGAGTAGCTCTTCTGCCTACTGAACACTGTCCTCAACCTTTCCTGTATCATTGGCACTTTTTCTGATGTCTCTCTGATCAAATCTGGTCCTTCTAGGTGCTTCTCTCCAATCTCAAACCAGCACAAGGGAGATCTACATTTTCTTCCATAAAGTGCCTCATAAGGTGCCATACCAATAGTGGAGTGATAACTGTTATTATATGCAAACTCCACTAAAGGTAAGTATCTGTCCCAGCTACCTCTGAAATCCAGTACACACATTCTGAGCATATCCTCGAGGGTCTGAATGGTCCTCTCCGATTGCCCATCTGTTTGAGGGTGAAATGCTGTACTGAAATCAAGCTGAGTTCCTAATGCCTCATGGAGTTTCTGCCAAAATCTAGAGGTAAACTGTGAACCTCTATCTGATATAATAGAAACTGGCACTCCATGCAGAGATACTATTTTATTCACATATATTTCGGCATACTGAGCTACTGAATATGTGGTTTTCACCGGTAGAAAATGGGCTGATTTTGTCAATCTATCCACAATCACCCAGATGGAATCATATCCTTTTTGTGTTCTGGGTAGCCCGACCACAAAATCCATAGTTATCCTTTCCCATTTCCACTCGGGCAAAGGTAACTCTTGCAAAAGCCCTGTTGGTTTCTGATGTTCAAATTTCACTTGTTGACAAGTCAAACAAGAAGCCACATATTTGGCTACATCCCTTTTTAATCCGTTCCACCAATATATGCCTTTGATATCATGATACATTTTGGTGGAACCAGGATGAATGCTATAGGGAGTATTGTGTGCTTCATGCATAATCCTCTGTCTCAGATCTTCCACATTTGGCACACATAGCCTACTGCCACACCTCAACATTCCATCTACAATCTGAAACCTTTCTGACTGTCCTGATTGCACTTCTCCTTTCAGTTTCACAAGGATTGGATCTAAATCCTGTGAAACTTTGATTTCATCTATCAACCTCGGTTTCACCTGAAACTGTGCAATCAAAGGACGAACCTCTAATAACTCAAAAGATAGTCCCTGAGCAAATAAATCTGCCAGATCTCTGACTATCTCTCTCCTCTGGATGGAGATGTGAGATAAACTGCCCATTGACTTCCGGCTTAATGCATCTGCTACTACATTAGCCTTGCCCGGATGATACAGGATTTGGCAGTCATAATCCTTCAACAACTCTATCCATCTCCTCTGTCTGAGATTCAAATCTCTTTGCTGCTGAATGTACTGGAGGCTTTTATGATCAGTATATATTTCACATTTCTCACCATATAAATAATGCCTCCATATCTTTAATGCAAATATGACAGCAGCCATTTCCAAGTCATGAGTGGGATAGTTTACTTCATGCTTTCTTAGCTGTCTGGATGCATATGCAATCACCTTGCCATTCTGCATCAACACACATCCCAATCCCACTTTAGAAGCATCACAGTAGACTACAAATCCGCCTGTATCTGTGGGTAGAGTCAAAACTGGAGCTGATGTGAGGCAATCTTTCAGCTTCTGGAAGCTCTGTTCACAAGAATCTGTCCAAGTGAACTTAACCTGCTTCCGAGTCAGCTTTGTTAATGGGGTAGCTATTTTTGAAAAGTCCTTTACAAACTTCCTATAGTACTCAGCCAGACCTAGAAAGCTCCTGATTTCTGTTACATTTGTTGGTCTCGGCCAATCCATAACTGCCTCAATCTTCTTGGGATCCACCCTGATTCCTTCCTTACATATTATGTGTCCCAAGAATCCAACTTCTTGTAGCCAGAACTCACATTTGGTAAGTTTGGCATACAATTCATGTTCTCTCAAGGTTTGTAGTGCTATCCTCAAATGCTCTTCATGATCAGCCTGACTCTTAGAATATATGAGGATATCATCTATAAAGACTATCACAAATCTGTCAAGATAGGGTTTAAAGACCCTATTCATCAAATCCATGAATGCTGCTGGGGCATTTGTCAGCCCAAATAGAAGCACTAGAAACTCATAGTTGCCATATCTCGTTCTGAATGCAGTCTTCAATATATCTTCCTTTCTGATTTTTAACTGATGATACCCAGACTGCAGATCAATCTTCGAGAAGTACTCAGCCCCTTGTAATTGATCAAACAGGTCATCTATCCTGGGGAGTGGGTATCTATTTTTGATGGTCACTTTATTCAGCTGTCTATAATCTATACATAATCTCAGCGACCCATCCTTCTTCTTCACAAACAGAACTGGGGCACCCCATGGTGATGTACTGGGCCTAACAAACCCCTTGTCTAGCAGATCCTGCAACTGCACCTTCAACTCCCTCAGCTCTGTAGGTGCCATACGATAGGGAGCACTCGATATAGGGTTTGTACCAGGAAGAAGTTCAATACTGAACTCAATTTCTCTATCAAGTGGCAATCCTGGTAATTCTCCTGGAAATACATCAGGATACTCCCTAACAACTGGAATCTGCTGCAGATCCACAGACTCTACCTGGGTGTCCATCACATAAGCTAGATAGCCTTGACACCCCTTTCTCAGCAGCCTCTTTGCTTTTACTGCAGACACCAAATTCATTGGGATCTCACTCCTGTCCCCTTGATATGTAAATTTTTCCTTATCTAAAGGTCTGAAGATAACACTCTTTTCTTGGCAGTTAATGGTGGCACGATTGTCTGATAACCAATCCATGCCCAGTATGACATCAAAGTCTAACACTGCCAACTCAATCAAATCGACTGGGAGTGTCTTACCTTCTATCTCTACCACACAGGTAGGATACACATATCTCACTTCTATACTATCCCCTACAGGTGTGCTAATAACTAAGGGAATATGCATCAATATCTTATCCTTAGCTAACTTTTTAGCAAAATAAGGGGACACAAATGAATGGGTAGCTCCAGAATCAAATAACACTCTAGCTTTAATCTTATTAATGAGGAGCATACCTGTCACAGCTGCATTTGATGCCTGTGCCTCCTGTGGATTTACCGTGAACACCCTTCCTTGCCCTCTGCCTGCTGGAGCTAACAGCTGAGATGGTCCAACACTCTGCTGTGACGCTGGTGTCTGACCTTTGCCTCTGCCTACAGGCCCCCTACTACTAGGCCTGTCCATCTGCACAGAAGGGTAGGATGTTAAAGGCACAAACTGCTGGGTGGCACCCTGCGGGCATTCTCTGACAAAATGACCCGGCTGTCCACATCTGTAGCACACTCCCTAACCCATTCTGCATCTGCCTGGGTGCTGCTTCCCACATATGCCACACATTGGCCATGATTGGAACTTAGATTCAGTTCTGGCCATAGTGTCCGGAGGACGAGGTGCTAATGGTAAAGAAGCATCCTGTGACTGACCTCTTCTCCTCCACTTCCTCTTACGTGGGGCAGGTGGAGCTGAGCGTACAGACTGCTCTGTCGGGCCCTCCGGGAGACTTGCTCCCTCAGATCTACCTCGGCTGCTTTGCCCTTTCCCCTTACTCATTTTCCTCTGTTCTCTTTCAGCCCTTTCCTCTTTGTTTCTGATCTCCCACTGTTTTGCTTTATCAATCAGCCTAGACAAGGTGGGGACCTCTACTGCCAGTACTGCATTATAAAGCGGGGAAATCAGACCCCGCCTGAATCTTTCTATCCTGGCAGCTTCAGTGGGGATGATGTAAGAAGCATACTTCCCCAATCTAGTGAACTCACGAGCGTACTCAAATACGCTCATTCCGGGCATCTGCTTCAGCCTCTCAAACTGAAGAGCCCGATTCTGCCTCTCAGCCGGAGACAAAAACTCATCCATCACTGCTTGCCTGAACTCTTCCCAGGTTGGAGGATTCCTACTGTACAATCTGTCCTCCACGTGCCTCTGGTACCAGCCCCAGGCATCTTCTTTCATTGTGAGCCCTACAAGTTCTATTGCCCTTGCATCAGAACAGGGCAGTCTCCGTATCATCTTTTCAGTCTCCTCCAGGAATCTCTGAGGATCTTCACCTTCTTCCCCCTTAAACTCGGGGGTTCTGAGCCTCAGAAATTCTTGTACAGTAATCCCCTCATCATCTAGAGTCCGCCTGGCCAAACTTCTTGGCACAACTACAGGAGGTGGGATGGATACTACTGACGGGGCAGGAGATTTCCCCCGAGCAATCTGCTCCCTCAGAGCCCGATTCTCCGCCAGTAACTGTTCCATCAATGCATCTCTACTTCCTACCTCTCCTTGATCATCAACTCTCCGCCTGTCTGCAGGAGGAGATTTTTCTCTTTGGGGCTCGACATGTGCAGAACCCGCATCCAATGCTATATCTGGCTCCATTTTCCTTGGAAGTATTCTTTATATGTCTCTAAAAGAGTCAAAAAGAGAGGGCAGTCGTTACACAGAGCCATAATATATTTTACTGAATTGTAAATGACTCATAAATGAATATACAGAAAAATCCTATGCTCCATAGTATAATCCTATACTTAATCCTGACTCACCCTATTGCTCTGACAGGACTCTTGTTTAACCTTTGCTCTGATACCAAACTTTGTCACGACCCCCGCCCCATTCCCGGTGGGCCGCCGCGACGGTCCTAGGGTGCGGGTAGGCATAAGGCCACCAGCCACTGCGTAGAACCCTACTACCTATCAATCATCAATAAATCTTGAAAAAAATTTGGCATGATGCATGCACAAAATGATCACTTTTCCTATAGTGATCTGTCAGGATTATCTCAATACATACAACACACTACCTGTCAGAGCAGCAATCACATAATCTGTCACATAATAAACCTGGACAATATATAGCAATACATCATCTCAGGCATATAACTCATCTGCACACATATGTATATACCTGCTTCCTAATCCATCCATGGTCAAACCCATATCCACAACAGGATCTATGACTGTAACTATGCACTATATACAATAGAAGGTTTATAATACACCAAAAGGTATAAACCTCTATCTACATTATACTATACTATGGAGCGGCACAGCTAGCAGGCAACCACTAATCCTGCTCCTCTCTATACAATACCTGCCCTGCAATCAAAAACACCAAACTGGGGAGTGAGTATATAAATACTCAGTGAGTGGAGTAGAGAGTACTATGCACATGAGACAGAATATAATCATGGCTCGAGATGAAATCTCAAGATCAATAACAAGATGAACATGAACTCAATATAGAGAATATGGAGTGAATCATCACAATCCCAATCAACACATCTGGGGCACATATGGAATAATCAAGTAATCATATATGCTACCCATGAATATGCTCAATAGGTCATAGTACTGAATCATATAAATCAGGTGTCAATAGGCTGAATCATCAACAAGACAGCTATCGGGAGGTGGGTTTTACGCCCCAGGCGAACCAGCAACAACTCCCTACTGCCATATAAATACATCGAATATGACACCACACCAATATGTAAATCATCACTAGACAGCTATTGGGAGGTGGGTTTTACGCCCCAGGCGAACCAGCAACAACTTCCTACTGTCACATGCATATGCAGGATAAGACACCATATCGATAATGTAAATGCTAGACAGCTGTCGGAAGGTGGGTTTTACGCCCCAGGCGAACCAGCAACAACTCCCCACTGTCACATGCATATGCAGAATAAGACACCATACTGATAATGTAAATGCTGGCCAGTATCCAGAACAGAAATCCATCTCACATCTACATACTAAACGGCACCTCGCGGGAATTCTACATCCGCGGAAAGCCATACTGCACCTCGCGGGGTCTTACTATGCCCGACGGCAAGCAGAATATAAGTCGTAGGACCGGCCGATCCTACGCCTAGGGCCGTGTCCCCCCTAGGAAGGGACTGGGCTCCGCCCACCTAGAAGGCTACTATGTGCACAAAGGCCGATGTTCAACCCCATCGACTATAGGTGTCCTGCAGATACTGTCAAGCCATGCATAAATGCCATAATGCACCCTCCCAATACTCTACTAAAAAGGAGCATAATCAAGACTACCACTCACTCGGCCACGACCCAATTATAACTAACATCAGGGTTGGGAGTGAGGAATCACGGGAGTACAATGCAACTCAATATACCATGAGAAGGGCTCTACAAGTCTTTGAAATAGAGGAAATGAAATCAATTTACAAAAGAAGTCATTTCACAATTCAGATCCAATTTCATTACTCATAAAGGAGTATAATCAAGCTACGACTCACAAGTCTTTAAAATAGAGGAAATGAAATCAATTTACAAAAGAAGTCATTTCACAATTCAGATCAAATTTAACTACTCATAAAGGAGTATAATCAAGGCTACCACTCATAAGTCTTTGAAATATAGAAAATGAAATCAATTTACAAAAGAAATCATTTCACAATTCGGAATCAATTTGATTACTCATCAACCCCTCGTAATTCCTCTCAATGTTCCCTCAAATGCATGTACAGAATAATCAAGCATAGAGAATCAAGATTATAGAGAAATCTACTATAACAATTAATCAATAAGCTCAGGTGGAATCAAGTCACACTTGGCAACATTTATGAAAATGAATAAGGAATGTGCTCATGGTGCAAAGTACAAACTCCCACTCACCTGCCAATCCGGCACGGCCTCGATACGCCTCTAGAATTCTATAGCAGGCAGTGGGGAACTTCTTCCTCTCGTTCCCTAGCTTCTTGCCCAACTGTGACATGCATTTACCATACATTTAGTCTTGTATCAAGGTCATAATCTACGTGCCAATTATAATATAGGGAACTTTAATTGATTCAACTCCCCCGTTCCCTAAATCTTTTCTTTTCTTTCTCTTTTTCTTTTTTATTAATTAACTCATCATTTATGTGTATTAGGGGACTCCCTTGCACGAGTATAAGGTCTCCCTTAGCCTAATCTAGGCTTAATACCCTATTATGGCATGAAATCCCTTATTTTCCACCCGGATGAACAGTAACCCGAACTGACAGTGGATTACTTCATCCCGGTTTTGATCCACTTTCAGGACTCCAAATTTGATGAAATTTTTACCTAACATTCTACACTCATAGAGGATTCCAAAGAGATAACATGCATCATCATCGGAGGCCGTTTGACCCCCTAAATAATTCACCGAAGTTGGGACTTCGACACAGTTTTTCCGTAGTGCCGGAAAAATTTGTTAAAATCCGATTCTTCCTCTTTTAACCACCTCTACAACCCTTATCCGACCCCTCTAGACTATATCCACCCTTTGTATAGCCTAATGTCATCAAAAGACTAGATAGGGATGGATATTTACCTTTTTCTTTTTGGAAATCGAGGTCTTTGCGTAGAGGGGAAGGAGATCTACGTTTTTCCCTTCAGGGCTCGTTTGGTTCGCGGGAAGCATTTTCCTTTCTAGGAATATGATTCCTGGAAAACAAATTCCTAGGAAGAGGATGCCTAGGAAAGTAATTTTGGCATGTTTGGTTGACCATGGGAAAGTGACAAATTTCCAAGGTACTTATGTTTGGTTGGCCATCCACTTTCCTAGGAAAGTTATATATAATTCCTATTATGCCCTTAATAAAAATTAGGTTTTTAATGCCTCTTTAATGCTTCTTTAATGCTGAAAGGACTTTTTGGAAAAAAGTAAAAATGGAGTGATTCCCACCTCATGGGAAAGTAACTTTTCCATGTTTCTCCTGGGAAAGACTTTCCCATGAAATGTGGGAATCACATTCCCATGGAAATATAACTTTCCCTTCTCTCTCCTTTGAAAACTCCAACCAAACAAGAGGCATCTCATTACTTTTCCGTTGACCACACTTTCCCCCCTTCTTTTCCCGCGAACCAAACGAGCCCTCAGCTGGAAGTGCAACCGGGATCCCCTTCCTCCTCGAATCCCCTTCCTCTTCTTCCTTCTTCTTCTTCTCCTTTTCTTTCCTTCTTTTCCTCCACGCCTGAGAACCCCCTCTCTGTGACTCTCTCTCGGTTTCATTCCCGTGAGCCACCAACCACCCCATTTAAATCACATCAAAGCACTATTCACCTTTGTTTAATATTATTAAATTTCCATTTTGCCCCTAACACTTCAACATATCTACAACTATGCCATTATCTTTTGATTCCTTCCAATTTTACCCCTTATATCAATTTTAAAGGACTATTCTATCCCTTTTTATATAAAAAAAAATTTTGGGGTTATTACAATATCGTTGTGGATGGAAGCCCTTAAGACCGCTGTATACATATTAAACCGGGTTCCTAGTAAGGCAGTTCCAAAAACTCCTTTTGAGTTATGGACAGGAAGGAAACCGAGTTTAAGACACCTGCATGTTTAGGGTTGTCCGGCGGAGGCCAGAATTTATAATCCACATGAAAAGAAATTGGATTTTAGAACGATTAGTGGATACTTTATAGGTTATCCCGAAAAATCCAAAGGGTATAGGATTTACTGTCCTAACCATAGTACAAGAATTATAGAGACCGGTAATGTCAAATTCATTGAGAATGGTGAAACCAGTGGGAGTGATAAACTACAAAATGTGAAAATTCAAGAAGTTAGGGTGCAAGTCCCTTTACCCATGACTTCTAAGAAAATTGTTGTTCCTACAGTTGTCACACAGTTTAATAACAATGAACAACAAATTAATGATCAAACACTCCATAATGAAGTTATCACCACTGAACAAGTTGTAGAAGAACCACAAGGGATGACATTAAGGAGATCTCAAAGAGAAAGAAGATCTGCCATTCCAAATGATTATATGGTTTATCTACAAGAATTTAATTTTGATATAGGGACAAGAAAAGATCCGGTTTCTTTTAAACAAGCCATAGAAAGTGTTGATTCTACTAAATGGATTGATGCCATGAAAGATGAGTTGAAATCAATGGATCAGAATGAAGTCTGGGATGTTGTTGATTTGCCCGAAGGTTGTAAAACAGTTGGGTGTAAGTGGGTCTTTAAGACCAAGCTCGACTCAAAGGGTAATGTTGAACGACATAAAGCCAGACTGGTGGCCAAAGGTTTCACTCAGAAAGGAGGCATTGATTATAAAGAGACCTTTTCTCCTGTATCTAAAAACGACTCATTTAGAATCATTATGGCTTTGGTTGCACATTATGATTTAGAGTTGCACCAAATGGATGTAAAAACTGCTTTTCTGAATGGGAGTTTAGATGAAGAAGTCTATATGGACCAGCCCGAAGGTTTTTCATTAAAGGAAAAAGAACACATGGTTTGCAAATTAAAGAAGTCAATATATGGTCTTAAACAAGCTTCCCGACAATGGTATCACAAATTCAATGATACCATCATTTCCTTCGGTTTTAAGGAAAACACTGTTGATCGGTGTATATACCTGAAGGTCAGTGGGAGCAAGTTTATCTTTTTGGTCCTATATGTTGATGACATATTGCTTGCCAGTAGTGATCTTGGCTTATTGTATGAAACTAAGGTTTTTCTCTCAAAGAACTTTGAAATGAAAGATATGAATGAGGCAACCTACGTGATAGGCATTGAAATATTTCGTGATCGATCACGTGGATTGTTAGGGTTGTCTCAAAAGGCATATATAGACAGAGTTCTAGAGAGATTTGGTATGGAGAATTGTTCAGCCAGTGTTGTTCTAATTCAGAAAGGGGATAAATTTAGTCTCATGCAATGCCTACAGAATGAATTGGAACGTAAGCAGATGGAAAATATACCTTATGCTTCTACAGTTGGTAGCTTGATGTACGCTCAGACCTGTACCAGACCGGACATCAGTTTTGCAGTTGGAATGCTAGGAAGATACCAAAGTAATCCAGGGATGGATCACTGGAAAGCTGCAAAGAAGGTGATGAGATACTTGCAAGGAACAAAGAATTACATGCTTACATATAGAAAGTCAGATAGTCTTGAGGTGATTGGCTATTCGGATTCAGACTTTGCTGGATGTGTGGATAGTAGAAAGTCAACGTTTGGCTATTTGTTCCTATTAGCTGGAGGAGCAATCTCATGGAAAAGTGCCAAACAGACAAGCACTGCTTCGTCCACCGTGGAAGCAGAATTTGTGGCATGCTTTGAGGCCACGGTTCATAGTTTGTGGCTGCGTAACTTTATCTCGGGACTTGGGATTGTCGACTCTATTGCCAGGCCGCTGAGAATCTTTTGTGACAATACTGCAGCCGTCCATTTCTCCAAAAAATGACAAATATTCTAATGGTGCTAAGCACATCGAACTTAAATATTTTGTTGTCAAGGAGGAAGTTCGGAAACAAAATGTGTCTATAGAAAATATGAGGACAGAGCTCATGATTGCAGATCCTTTGACGAAATGTTTACAACCGAAGACTTTTAAAGAGCATGTTGAAAGAATGGGTCTTAGTTGTAATCCATGATATTAGTTGAGGATTGTTGCCCAGATAGACAACCCAAGAGGAGGGGGGTGAATTGGGTTTTTAAAATAATTTGACTAATTAAAACTTTGTGGATGATTAATTAAAAACTATAGCAAGTTATTTAATTAAGGCCTAGTGCTGTGAGTAATGTGCGGGGAAGAAGATGAGAGACAATGCACTACAAACACAAAGTTTTATAGTGGTTCGGAGCTAACCCTTGCTCCTACGTCCACTCCCCAAGTCTCACTTGGAAATTTCACTATAACCCCCTTGGATTACAGCCGGTTGTTTTGCAAGCTCACAACCAAACTTGTTGTTTTACGAGCTCACAACGAACTCGGTCGGTTTTTCCAGGCTCACCGACTAGAACCAACCCCGATTGTTTTCCCAGGCTCACAATCAAACCCTTACACACGTTGGTTTTAACTTGGCTCACCAACCAACCTTAAACCTCTTGATTCAATCCCCCGATTGAATCAAGTAAATACAAGAGATAGAAGAAAACAGAAAATAGCTTCTCAAAAAGCAGATTTAAAACAATATAATCGTAAAGGAGTTAGAAGCCCTCAAACGCTTTTAAGCTGGTGAAGAGGTATGGCTTCTGGAACTCCGGTCTCCTCTCGAAAGAGTGGTCGACTTGAATGCAGGAGGAGGAAGCTTTTTTTGTTGGGAAGAAGTTGTTGGAGCAGTAAATGCAGATCTTCCCTTTTTCGTTTAAGAGCACTTGGAGAGCTTGAAAACTTGAATGCTTGGAGTGGAATATCTGTTCTCTGCCTTGCTACAGTCCTCTGTGGCTATTTAAGCCAACCCCCACGGAAACTAGCCGTTACTCTGCTTTTTCTGGCCGTTCTGCACACTCTGCGCAGCCTGACAATATGACCGTTGGTGGGTTGGAGTCGACTCGCGCGATCAGGAGTCGACTCGGCTGTAGCAGGAGTCGACTCACGCTTTTCCGGAGTCGACTCGGCAACTGTTCCAAATTTGAATTAAAGTTGCCGTCTTGACTGGGAGTCGACTCGTCTTGACCTGGAGTCGACTCGCCAACTTCTGGAGCTGACCTGGCAATTTTGGAGTCGGCTCATCCACTGAAGTCCGTGGATCCAATTTTGAATTTTGTCCACTCGAGTCGACTCGACTGTCCTGGGAGTCGACTCGAATCTCAGAGCCCGAACTCCCGTTTCTCTGTCTTTTGGCTCATCCAGTCTTGGAGTCGACTCGAACTTCCTTGGAGTCGACTCGGCTCTCAGTTTCCGAAAGTTGGTCTTCTGCCTTTTGACGTGAAGCTTGTCTCGGAGTCGACTCGAGCTGTCTGTGAGTCGACTCGAATCTCAGAGGCAGTAACTTGGTCTTCTGTCTGTTGATGGTCGCGGAGTCTCGGAGTCGACTCGTGCAATGCGGGAGTCGACTCGAATCTCAGAGTCCGAAAACTGCTTTCTGACTTTTCTTTGTGTTTCTCTTGGAGTCGACTCTTACTACCATGGAGTCGACTCGTTGAACATTGGAGTCGACTCGCGCACTTCGGGAGTCGACTCGTTGACAGTCTCTGAGTTGAAGCTTTCTGTCCTTCTGTCTGTTCTCAGTCGGAGTCGACTCGAGCTCGTGCCAGTGAACTTGATACGCTTGGAGTCGACTCGTGATACTCGGGAGTCAACTCGAGTCTCAGACATTGGTTCATGCAGACTTCTTAACTTATCCAAAATACTATGAACCAAGTCTAGAAACACTTGGACAGGATTTTCACTGAAACACTCAATTGAATTCATTAGTAATCACAAGATATACTCAAATGCTTTGAGCTCATCAAAATCAAATGGGGTTTTAATCAATCACTCCACAATCTCCCCCTTTTTGATGATGACAAAACTTTGAGTATATGTAAAATGAATTGCTCATAAAACAATGAAGTAAAATTCATAAATGAATTCAAATGTCTGATAATTTAATTTATCCAAGTTTGAAAGGAGTGAAACATTAAATTTCGGAGTTAAAGCTCCCCCTTTCATTTGGAATTATATAAGCCTTCATATTATGCAATCAATTGTTCGGCTTATATGTCATTAATGATTTAGCTTGATTAAAATTCAGATTCTTCCCCTCAACATATGCATTCAACTATGTTTTGATTCTCTGAATTTCCTTTTAATGCTTTGAAGTTTTTGAACTGAATTTTATCTTTTTAGAGGAAAAATCTGTCAATTTGTTCTTGAGTAGGATTCAGCTAATCTCCGAATATCCCTTGAATAGATTCTGGAGATTACTCCATTAGGAGCCCCAAAAGAGAGATAATGAGCCTCGAGGTACCGAATCCACTTAGAACAAATTTGTGTGTGTTATTAAGAGTTTATCTTTTTATTTATTTCCATTGATTTCTTTTACATATTTTTTCATATTTCTCCCCTTTTTACATATTTTATACATATTTCTCCCCCTTTTTGTCATCATACCAAAAAGGAGGTAATCACACACAATCAATGGCACAACCAATCATCAAATGGCACATAATTGAAGATAAAATGTCTACTCATTGTATTGATATGAATGTGAATACATGTGAGAATACAATAAGTAAAGCAAAGCAAGACAAAACACAACTCAAACACATCTATGTCCTCCTCGAGGATGAAGCTCCCCCTCTCGAGGATGCATCTCCTCCTCTGGAGGGTGTGGCTCCTCCTCTCGAGGATGCATCTCCTCCTCTGGAGGATGTGGCACCTCCTCTCGAGGATGGTGCTCCTCCTCTCAATCGGCTCTGCTCCATGAGGAGGGTGACTGCATCTGTCACATGTCCGAGCTGCGTGATAATAGACATGGTGGTTCTGCTGTGTGTAGTGGAGAGCTCTGTCACCGACGCCTGAAGCCCAGTCACCGATGTCTGAAGTGCGTCCAGCTTGTCGATGAGTACATTCGCCAAGCGCTCGGCCCCCTCGGTGGTGGTGTGCATGTCACGACCTATCTCCTCTCGCATCTGTCGAGTGGAGCTCGTGACCTCACTCATGCTGTGGAACTGGGCCTGGACCAAACTCCGGACATTGTAGATCTCTTCCCGTACATGAGCCGTCATGTCAGTCACGGCTGTCAAGGAAGGGACCAACTGAGAAGATACGGGTGCAGGAGTGGGGGCAGGCACCGCACCTCGGAGCTCCCGAAGCAGCTCATCCCTCAGATCTCGGACGATCTCCTGCCGCAGCTCCCGGAGCTGCTCTGTATCAATACGGACCTCCATAGATGGTGGAACTGAGGAGGAAGGTCCGGCAGAGGTGGTAGGAGCAGGAGGAGTGGATGGGAGGTCTGGATGGTCTGGAAGGTCTGGGTAGTCTGAATCTGGCTCAGGACTGGGTGATGGTCTGGTGGTCTGAGCAGTGAGAGTGGACTTCCTAACCTAGATCCCTTCTCTCTTCCGAAACCCCATCCTGTGCATAGTCCCCGTACATAAGCGATCAGTCCATCGCAAGGCACGAGAGGGTTCCCTCTCAGGAATGGGAATCTCGTACTGCCTAAAAAGAAGAGTGAATAACATCCCGTATGGGAGTGAGAGCCTAGGTCTATCTAGGGGCTCACACATATACCTATAAATGAGCTTTGGGAAGTTGATCGGGGTGTCCTGAAGGATATAAGACATAATAGCTAAGTCCCTCTCATTCACAAAATCAAATCTCCCTGTCTTAGGGAAGATGGACCTGGACAGAATGCTCAAAAGGATTCTCACTTCAATAGGAAGTGAGCTAGCAGATACCTCATCTAGGGGGGACTGAGGTGGATGCCCTAAGACGACCGTAAGGGCCGCAACTCTATCCTCAGGGTGTGCGGGAGCCACCCCTACTAATGGAAGGTGAAGGATATGGGCAATGAGGTCCTCTGTGACACGCAACGGGACACCTACTACCGTGCCCTCGATACCTCCATCTCTCCGATGGACGGTACTGTAAAACTCTTGAACTAGGCCAGGATAGGTGGGAAGGTCCAAGGTGAGGAAGTACTCTAGGCCCTGGGCTCTAAGCCTATCGCCTATGGTGAACCCCTCCCGGGAGAGATAGTCGAAATCGACAAACCTCCCGGAGGTGACGGCCTTCCCGGCCAACGGCCTAACGAGAACCACCCTAGGCGGGGAACGATCCGGAGGTGGTTCCCTCGCGGGATCGTGCCGCGCCTTGGAGCGCCGCTCGGGACCGGCCTCGGGACGGGACCTCTTCCTAACGACGGTCTTACGAGGCATCTTGACCTAAACGGGAAGAAAAATACCTAGAGGACGGTGAAGGACCGACAGAGGAAGCTCGGGACGGACCGGAAATGACCTAGGAACGGACGGAAACTCAATGTCCGGCGAAAAATCGACGGGAAAAGGGCTTGGAGACGATCGGGGATGACCTAGGAGTCGGCTCTAGGGCTTTGTGAACAGTGGCGGCTTGAGGAAAAGTGTTTGCGAAACGACAAACCTAGGGTTAAAAAGTCGGATCCCGACTGCGAGTCGACTCCCCTGAGTCGCGAGTCGACTCGACCTCGAGTCGACTCCAGAATATGCGCGAGTCGACTCCCGACAGTGTGCGAGTCGACTCCCCCTCAGCTACCAACTTTGCGAGTCGACTCCCGCAAATGCGCGAGTCGACTCCCCCTCAGGAGCCGGCTCTGAAACTTACTCGACTCGTCTCTAACCTTGGCACGCACCTAAAAACCATACCATAATCGTGCCAAATGAGGGAAAATCACCTAATTAAGGACTGATTTGATGATCACTGCATAGAAACTCTATTTTAACCTCATTCTAATCATCAAAATCAATTAATCTAGTGAAAAACCCACTAGGATGGATCAATCACTCCTAATCCCCTCCTAAGCATACTAAACCTCTCTTCACTTAGGGATTTTGTAAAAATATCTGCTAATTGATTATCAGTACAAACAAATTGGAGTGACACATCACCATTCAATACATGATCTCTTATGAAGTGATGTCTTATCTCAATGTGTTTAGTTCTTAAATGTTGAATTGGATTTTTAGTTAGATTTATGGCACTTGTATTATCACAATTAATGGGGATTTTATCTTGTTTAATGCCATAATCTTCTAATTGTTGTTTAATCCATAAGATTTGAGCACAACAACTCCCGGCTGCAACATATTCAGCTTCTGCAGTGGATAATGCAACCGAGTTTTGTTTCTTGCTAAACCATGAGATTAGGTTTTCTCCTAGAAATTGACAGGACCCGCTGGTACTTTTTCTATCAAGCTTACATCCAGCGAAGTCTGAATCTGTGTACCCTATTAAGTTTAGGCTAGATTCTTTAGAGTACCACAGCCCTATGTTCTTAGTTCCAATTAAGTATTTAAAGATTCTCTTAACTGCAGCTAGGTGTGATTCTTTAGGATTAGCCTGATATCTAGCACACATGCACACACTAAACATAATATCAGGCCTACTTGCAGTAAGATACAGTAAAGAACCTATCATACCTCTATAAAGTTTTTGATCTACAGATTTACCTGATTCATCTTGGTCTAACTTGCATGATGAGCTCATGGGGGTGCTGATTGACTTGTTTCCCTCCATATCAAACTTCTTGAGCATCTCCTTGATATATTTTGCTTGATTGATGAAGATGCCTCCTTCAGATTGTTTGATTTGAAGCCCGAGGAAGTAGTTCAGCTCTCCTATCATGCTCATCTCAAATTCACTCTGCATCAAATCAGCAAATTCCTCGCAGAGGCGATTGTTAGTAGCACCGAAAATGATATCATCAACATAAATCTGTACTAATAACATATCCTTATTTTTCTTTTTCAGAAATAATGTTGTATCTACATTTCCCCTAGAGAATTCATGTTCTAATAGGAATTTACTAAGTCTCTCATACCAAGCTCTAGGTGCTTGTTTTAGTCCATAAAGTGCTTTGTTCAGTTTATACACATGATTAGGGTATTGATGATTTTCAAAACCAGGAGGTTGTTCTACATACACTTCCTCATTTATATACCCATTTAAAAATGCACTTTTTACATCCATTTGAAATAGTTTGAAATCCTTAGAGCATGCATATGCTAATAATAGTCTAATAGCCTCAAGTCTAGCTACGGGAGCAAAGGTTTCATCAAAATCTATGCTTTCTTCTTGATTATAACCCTTTGCCACTAGTCTAGCCTTATTCCTTATAACAATTCCATTTTCATTTAGCTTATTTTTATATATCCATTTTGTACCTATAATTGGATATTCAGAAGGCCTCTCTACTAGATCCCACACTTTGTTTCTAGTAAATTGGTTTAGTTCTTCTTGCATTGCATTTATCCAATTTACATCATTTTCGGCTTCTTCTATATGTTTGGGCTCAAAGTGTGAAACAAAAGCTAGATGGCTATTTAGATTTCTTAGTGAAGCTCTAGTCCTAACCGGTTGAGATGGATCATCTAGAATGAGTTCCTTAGGATGCCCGTGAGCATACCTCCAAGCTTTTGTTAGCCCATGATCCACAATAGCCTCTTGGCTTGATGATTCTCCTTCAATCAACTTTTGATTATCATCTTGTAATCCCATCTCATCTATCTTTTCCTCAAGTATTTCAACATCATCATCAAAATTAACTTTCTTACTAGAGGAGATGTCACTAGAGTCATCAAATACTACATGTATAGATTCTTCTATGACTAAGGTTCTTTTATTAAATACTCTATAGGCTTTACTAGATGTAGAATAACCTAAGAATATTCCTTCATCAGATTTAGGGTCAAATTTCCCTAGATTGTCTTTCCCATTATTATGCACAAAACACCTACATCCAAAAACATGAAGATAATTAACCTTTGGTTTTCTGTTTTTCCACAGTTCATATGGTGTTTTCTTTATAATGGGTCTTAATAAAACTCTATTTAATATATGGCAGGAAGTATTAATGGCTTCTCCCTAAAAGTACTTAGGGAGGTTACTTTCACATAACATCGTTCTAGCCATTTCCTCTAGAGTTCTATTTTTCCTTTCCACAACTCCATTTTGTTGTGGTGTCCTAGGTGCAGAAAAATTATGGGTTATCCCCTTTTTACTACAAAATTCGTCAAATAATTGATTTTCGAATTCGGTACCATGGTCACTTCTAATGGCTATGACTGAAGACTCTCTAGCATTTGTTACTTCCTTATTGAACTTTTTAAACATAGAAAATGCTTGATCCTTATGTGCTAGGAACATGACCCATGTGTACCTGGAGTAATCATCTACTATAACAAGACCATATTTATTTCCACCTTGACTTGTTGTTCTAGTTGGACCAAATAGGTCCATGTGTAATAATTCTAGAGGCCTAGAGGTAGAGACACATTTTATGGATTTAAAAGAGTTCCTAGATTGTTTGCCAAATTGACATGCTTCACATATTTTGTTCTTTTCAAATTTTAATTTTGGCAAACCTATCACGGAGTCTCTTTTAACTAATTTAGTTATTGTGTCCATGCTTGCATGACCTAACTTACGGTGCCATAACCAACTAGCATCATTATCTTTAGTTTCATTTACAACTAGACATTGGTTATGTTTTGCAAGATCTTCTAGGTCTACAACATATACATTTTCACGTCTAATCCCTTTAAAAACTAAGCTATTATCATTAGGATTTGTTATAATACATAGTGATGGTTTAAACATAACATCATATCCTTTATCACATAATTGACTGACGCTTAACAAGTTATGCTTAAGACCATCAACATATCTAACATTATCTATAAAAGTAGAAGGGGTGATTTGAACTTTACCAATACCAATGATGTGACCTTGGTTGTTATCTCCAAACGTCACAGCACCTCCCTTCTTAGCTTCAAGGGTGAAAAATTGGTCTTTATCACCCGTCATGTGCCTTGAGCAGCCACTATCCAAATACCAGCAATTTTTGTTGACCTTGGCTGCAAGACACTCCTACACAAGCAAATCATGTCATCTTAGGTACCCAAGTTTTCTTGGGTCCTTCATGGTTAGTCAAGTTGGTTCCTTTTGGAACCCATACCCTTTTAATTTTTCTTTCAGTTTTACTTTTCCTAAAATTACATACATTTGCTTTATGGCCTACTGTACCACAACAAAAGCAGGTTATTTTCTTAGTTTTTGTTTCCCCAGCTTTAACAAAGAAGTTACTAAGAAGTTTTTGCTTATTCCTTGGTTTATATCCTAAACCGGCTTTATTAAACACTGCACGTTGACTATTTAGTATCATGTTTAATTTTTCAGAACTATAGGTAAATCTTTCAACTAAGGGTTTGTATTTGTTAAGTTCTTTAGTTAGTGTTTGATTTTCGGCTTTTAGATCATTAAGTTCTTTAGTAAGATCCTTATCTAAGGTTTGTTTATATTTTTTAAGTTCTGAAAGTTCCTTAGTTAGTTTTTCATTATCTTTCGTTAAGGTGTTAGTCTTCTTAATTAAGAGTTGGTTGCTTGTCTTAAGTTCTAGATTTTCTTTGGTAAGATTATCTTTATCCTTAATTAATGAATCATGCTTATGAATATAAGTTTGGTTAGTTACTTTTAGTTCTCTGTTTTTAACATTTATATTCTTATACTCAATCATTAATTCATTGAACGCATCATAAAGTTCATCAAATGTAAAATCAAAATGCGTATCGGAAGTTACCTCGTTTTCGTTGGCCATGAAGCAGAAATTGGCCTTCTCTTCTTGTTCTTCATCTGATGAGGAGGATGATGAGTCGGAGTCCGATAGGGTAGTGACAAGTGCCTTTTTCTTCTTGTACTTACTCCCCTTCTTCAGTAAGGGGCACTCCGCTCTTATGTGACCCGGCTTCTTGCACTCGTAACAACCAATCCCCTCATTTTCCCTTTCCTTACCTTTGTCTTTGCGGTAGGAATTTGAGGGGCCTCTCCTTTGATGATAGGACTTCTTGTGGTTGATGAATTTCTTGAACTTGCGCACAAGAAGAGCCTCACCACCATCTTCCTCGTCTTCTTCTTCTTCACTGCTGCTGCTGCAAGACAAGTCCTTGTTAGAAGAAGTAGATTTAAGGGCTATTACCTTTTTCTTATGGGAGGACTCTTCCTCGTTGTGTTGTTTCATGGTGAGCTCGTGCGTCATGAGGGATTCAAGAAGCTCCTCAAGTGGTAGCTTGTTCAAGTCCTTGGCTTCTTGGATTGCTGTCACTTTAGCTTCCCACGACCTTGGTAGACACCGAAGGATTTTTCTGACAAGCTCACTGTTAGTATAGTTCTTGCCAAGGCTTTTTAGACCATTGACAATATCAGTAAACCTAGTGAATATGGATGTGATTGTTTCATTTGAATCCATTTTAAATAGTTCATATTTATGAACCAAGATGTTTATTTTGGATTCCTTGACTTGATTCGTGCCCTCATGGGTCACTTCAAGTCTGTCCCAAATTTCTTTTGCTGAATTACAAGTTAAAATCCTATTGAATTCATTACGGTCTAAGGCACAATAGAAGACATTCATTGCTTTAGAGTTTAATTGTGCCTTCCTCATGTCATGTTCATCCCAGTCCATTTCTAGTTTAGGTACCTTAACACCATCTATGTAAATGGATGGGATGTATGGCCCATTTACTACAATGGACCACATCTCATAGTCTTGGGCTTGGATGAATATTCTCATCCTAGCCTTCCAGTATGAGTAGTCAGATCCATTGAAGAAAGGGGGTCTTTGGGTGGACTGACCCTCAATGTGAGAAGATCCAAATGGGGTTGTCATTTTGATCTTTTAACTCTTGAGTGGAAGAGTTTTTGGCTCTGATACCACTTGTTGCCCAGATAGACAACCCAAGAGGGTGGGGGGTGAATTGGGTTTTTAAAATAATTTGACTAATTAAAACTTTGTGGATGATTAATTAAAAACTATAGCAAGTTATTTAATTAAGGCCTAGTGCTGTGAGTAATGTGCGGGGAAGAAGATGAGAGACAATGCACTACAAACACAAAGTTTTATAGTGGTTCGGAGCTAACCCTTGCTCCTACGTCCACTCCCCAAGTCTCACTTGGGAATTTCACTATAACCCCCTTGGATTACAGCCGGTTGTTTTGCAAGCTCACAACCAAACTTGTTGTTTTACGAGCTCACAACGAACTCGGTCGGTTTTTCCAGGCTCACCGACTAGAACCAACCCCGATTGTTTTCCCGGGCTCACAATCAAACCCTTACACACGTTGGTTTTAACTTGGCTCACCAACCAACCTTAAACCTCTTGATTCAATCCCCCGATTGAATCAAGTAAATACAAGAGATAGAAGAAAACAGAAAATAGCTTCTCAAAAAGCAGATTTAAAACAATATAATCGTAAAGGAGTTAGAAGCCCTCAAACGCTTTTAAGCTGGTGAAGAGGTATGGCTTCTGGAACTCCGGTCTCCTCTCGAAAGAGTGGTCGACTTGAATGCAGGAGGAGGAAGCTTTTTTTGTTGGGAAGAAGTTGTTGGAGCAGTAAATGCAGATCTCCCCTTTTTCGTTTAAGAGCACTTGGAGAGCTTGAAAACTTGAATGCTTGGAGTGGAATATCTGTTCTCTGCCTTGCTACAGTCCTCTGTGGCTATTTAAGCCAACCCCCACGGAAACTAGCCGTTACTCTGCTTTTTCTGGCCGTTCTGCACACTCTGCGCAGCCTGACAATATGACCGTTGGTGGGTTAGAGTCGACTCGCGCGATCAGGAGTCGACTCGGCTGTAGCAGGAGTCGACTCACGCTTTTCCGGAGTCGACTCGGCAACTGTTCCAAATTTGAATTAAAGTTGCCGTCTTGACTGGGAGTCGACTCGTCTTGACCTGGAGTCGACTCGCCAACTTCTGGAGCTGACCTGGCAATTTTGGAGTCGGCTCATCCACTGAAGTCCGTGGATCCAATTTTGAATTTTGTCCACTCGAGTCGACTCGACTGTCCTGGGAGTCGACTCAAATCTCAGAGCCCGAACTCCCGTTTCTCTGTCTTTTGGCTCATCCAGTCTTGGAGTCGACTCGAACTTCCTTGGAGTCAACTCGGCTCTCAGTTTCCGAAAGTTGGTCTTCTGCCTTTTGACGTGAAGCTTGTCTCGGAGTCGACTCGAGCTGTCTGTGAGTCGACTCGAATCTCAGAGGCAGTAACTTGGTCTTCTGTCTGTTGATGGTCGCGGAGTCTCGGAGTCGACTCGTGCAATGCGGGAGTCGACTCGAATCTCAGAGTCCGAAAACTGCTTTCTGACTTTTCTTTGTGTTTCTCTTGGAGTCGACTCTTACTACCATGGAGTCGACTCGTTGAACATTGGAGTCGACTCGCGCACTTCGGGAGTCGACTCGTTGACAGTCTCTGAGTTGAAGCTTTCTGTCCTTCTGTCTGTTCTCAGTCGGAGTCGACTCGTACTGATCTGGAGTCGACTCGAGCTCGTGCCAGTGAACTTGATACGCTTGGAGTCGACTCGTGATACTCGGGAGTCGACTCGAGTCTCAGACATTGGTTCATGCAGACTTCTTAACTTATCCAAAATACTATGAACCAAGTCTAGAAACACTTGGACAGGATTTTCACTGAAACACTCAATTGAATTCATTAGTAATCACAAGATATACTCAAATGCTTTGAGCTCATCAAAATCAAATGGGGTTTTAATCAATCACTCCACAAGGATTGTATTATGTTTATTTCTTTGACACTTAGATATAATTGATTATGTTTCTGATTTTCCTGTTCTTCAAATATATGTACATGTATGGTTTTGAATGTATGATTACAGGAATTGTCTCTGACAAAGACATAATGTTTGACCATTAAAGATACTTCTCATTTATGGACTGTGGTTAAATAATTTGCTAGTGTTGTAGTACTTGGAAGGAACTATGTCATTATGTTGATGTGGAACCGCCTTGACTCGCATTAGTAAGTTGTTTAATTATGGTATTATGATGACCCAACTGACTGTGGATTAGAATGATGCGCGCCTAATGTTTATATCATTCTAACTAAAGTATGGTCATATGGGCCAAGTGGGAGAATGTTGGGTTTTGACCCACATGACCACAACGTGGTCAGTTACAGAATGAATCCCGTAACTGACTCCTAGAGAAGTGGAAACTCCCTTAATCCTTGATGGAAGGATAAGGCTTATGTGTCTCACCCTCTGCCTATTGATCGACACAGAACCAACCATCAGGGGGTGTCATTAACGCAGGGTCAAGAGGGAGAAACGAGGACTGTAGTTGTGCAGATTACTCATGGATCCAGGTATGCTTCCTTTCATTATTGGTTCATGATCCTCTTTATAGATGTTCCTACATCAGCTACTTAATTAGATTTTTGGAGGCATTCTTAAAATTTTTCACTTTCAGCATGAGATCAATTCAGTGACACGAAAACCATTAGCTTGCTTTAATAATGTATACATTGCCGGCTATAAGGGTGTGTTCCGAGTGTTGATTGAGCAGGCCACTTGTGCTACCAACGAGCATGGTATGCATTCCACATTCACAATAATTATTTGTTTTCTTTATTTTTTTTGAATAATATCAGCCTCAACTCTGCATTGGCAACAAAGACAAACCAGAAAAGCGTCATATACAGTAATTAGGCCTGCAGGAGTAGTTCAAACAATATGCAACATAAGAGCATCACAATTGGTATGTGTTCGAAGCCAAAGGCTCTTAACGAAGTATGCCGAAATCTCACTCAACTCAGCATCATGTAAGTGGCTGATTGATCTATTTCTCCCTTTGTTCTCTAGCACTGTGCAAATCGTCAATCTAGCAACAAAAGAAATCATAGCTTGGTATTATTTTGCATCCTACCAAAGTAACCATTCATAAAACAAGATCAAGCCATAGGAAACTCTATTATTATGTCCTCGTCTTATCAGAATATGAAATATTTCATTGGACAATCAGATAAACATCGGGAAAGCATGCAGCACCTGTCCTCGTCAACTTGCGCTGTACTCCAAGCCGACACATGTTTACTGTTCCCTTCCCTGCAAATGTGCTACGCTCTGAGGTCTTTCTGAGAATGCTAGTCTTCCAGCATCAGTTGAATATCTTTCTGTCGGTGACTATTTCTACGTTGGTGGCATGCTCCGATGGCAGCTCTGAAAGGGAAGTTTTATTCCAAGTCTGGAAATTAATGAACAGATGTGTCCTATCATTGGCTAAATTGACAATAGTTATGCTAAAGGTTAATATAATAGCATTGGGCTCCAGTTGCTCTAGAAGCTGCAGAAAACACTTTCAGAGCTCTACTTCTCTGTTGTCTTTCAGATCTTCTACTCATGCTTTTCTTCTTTGTTGCTGCCTGCTAAATTTGTTCTTGCTTTTGCGGATTATTGGCCACTATTGGAGCTTTATTCGCCAAGGCACAAATGTCAATTGGATCATATTGCAGGATAATTAATTACATCTCTGATATTTTGGTTTTTTAATCTCTCACAATGTAGATGCAGCAGATGTACTTTCTGGCCCTGTACTGTAATGTAATGTTCGCACTACTTGAACTAAAACAGCCAGTGGATTAATCAACACAAAGATTCATCTACCGAAATCTTACAAAGCTGATTAGATTGACATAACTTTGTTACTACGAGCAGGACAATCTATCTTCCGAGAGAAGGAATTAAAAATGAAAGACTTAAAGGAGGTTAACCACCCACTGAAGCAAAGTTTTGCAGAAAGGGTGACAGTAATGAAAGGTTAGCCTCGACAATTAAGTACAAAAAATAAAAAAAGTCTTCTATAAGCTTGGGAGAGCGTTGATAGCATTAACACGACCGGCCAACTTAGACAAGACGTCGGCCCTGAACGCGCCGCTTATTCGTCCACCCTCTAAACTCTCTTTGATCGCATTCTACCCCTCCACGTACCCCCTCTCTTTCTCTCTCTCTCGGACTACTACTAGTATCACTTCAGTAATCCCTTCCCCTCCCACCCCCTGATAGCAAAGGAAGGATCAGGTGCCATGGACGGTAATCAGCGAGAACCGGCGTTTAAGTGTAAGGCGCGGGCTTTGGCAGGTTGACGACGTTACCGCAGTGCAGGGCGTTCTCTGGCATGTTATACTCGTCCCTCAATGACCTCGCCGGCGAGGCCACGCTGATGTAGAGCTGCTGCCCTAGGTATTGCTTGTCCCAGACCAACGTCCTCAGGTTCCACATTCCGGCATTGTCGAACGTGAGCATTATCGCCGACCACGACTTCGGGTACACCTGAACTGTGTGCCGGCTCGCTGCATCAAGAAGGTTGTAGGTTACTCTTTTCTCGGGGGTCCATTCGCCATGTCCCATTCTGCACCAACATTGCATCAAAGATTTAAGTACCGATGCAAACTGATCATGCATACTGCGTCATGCGTGCATGCGCTGGTTCTAACTCTTCAAGTCTCGAGGTGTGATTAGCACGGCATGACATGACATGACATGACATGACATGATATAGGAAAGAAGGAAGGAGGCAAACTTACCCAGCCGGGAAGAAGGCATAGCCATCAAGGTGATAAGCATGGATGCTTCTCTCAGGGTTCTCTAGGATAATCTCGATGAAGGTCCGGAAGGTGCAGTTGATGACGTTGGGTGCAATGGTGATGAGACTTTTGCCGTTCGGTGGCTCGTCCCCGACGATGCTGTACTTGAACTCCTTGTCAGTGATGCCGTAGTACTCCGACAGCTTGAGCGGGGTGACGGGGTTCTCATGGGAGACGCCATTGATCGCGTAGCGGCGCTTGCCGTTGACGAGGCCGGTGCCGCCGCGGAGCTTGATGGTGCGGGTGATGTTGATCTGGCCATAGTGGTAGGAGCCCTGGGGGTTGGGGCGGGCGGCGCTGGCGGTGAGGTTCCAGCGGAAGGAACGCCACTGGTTGAAGGACCAGGCCCAGCCGGAGGGAGCCGGCGGCAGGTCCTTGGATGGCGGGGCGTTGGAGCCGGCGTAGCGGACGATTGCGCTGCCACCGCAGCTGTACTTGGTGAAGCGGGTGGACATGAGGATGTAGTAGTCGCCGGGCTGCTGGTCGGCGGTGACGAACACGGAGAAGCACTGGCCGATGTGGAGGTCCAACGAGTCGTATGTGTTCTGCACGACGTGGGAGCCCTCCATCTCGACTAGCCTCAGCGAGTGCTTCTGGATACGGAAGTTGAGGGAGTCCTTGATGCCGATGTTGCAGACACGGAAGCGGTAGGTCTTGCCGGCCTCCATGGTGAACATCGGCGGCTCGTCCTTGCCGGAGGCGTCCTTGCCGTGTTTTCCATTGATGAGGACGCCAGCGGGGCGGCCGATGCTGCGGCCGCTGTCGAGCCGGCCCGCCAGCACCTTGTGGCTCTTGGTGTACCAGTCGCCGGCCAGGATGTTGAACTCGTCGGCCGGGTCGGCGTAGGGGACCGGGATGAGGAGCCGGCTGTGCACGCGGATCATGCCCATGCCGCCGGCCGCCTTCTGCATGCCGATGGACGGGAAGTAGAAGAAGCTCCCGATCTGGTCCTTGGGCTGGAAGTGGTACGTCCAGTTCTTGCCCGGCATTATGGGGCAGTTCGTCCCCGGCATCCCGTCCATCCACGAGTTCTTCCTGTGCTGAATGCCATTCCTGCCATGCAAAAATGATAACAAGATTCATTCAAATCGTGCAAGCATGCAAGTGTTGTTTGTTGTTCTTGTGTTGAAGAGACAGAGAGAGAGAGAGCGAGCTAACAAACCATGAGAGGAGGAAGGGTTCGTCGAGATTGTTGAAGACATTAACGATGATGTTGTTGTTGGAAGTGCAGTTGATTTCGGGACCGGGGAACTGGTTGTTGATGAGGATGACCTGCTGGGGAACGCCGAGAGGGGAGATGGTGCCGTAGGTGACGTTCCATTCGAAGAAGAGGTACGGGTCCTCGGCCTGGACCGTCGAGAGGCCGAGGAGGGCTAGCAGCACGACGAGCGCGACCCGTGACATCTCTCCTCTTGTCTTCTACTGTTCTCTTCTTTTATACCTACTCTATATAAGATAGAAACGATATGGCCTCTATTTTAGTTTTGAGTTTGGGGATGGGAGGGGGAGAGGAAGAGGAGAATTAGGTCATAGAGGAGGGATATGGAAGAAGAGAGAGGCCACCGGAGAGCTTGGCTCCGTCTTTAGATCTTGGCTTGGCGCTGACTCCTTAATTTATAACACAAGCGGCGACTCCGAGTCCTATAGAGAATAGAAAAGAGGAGGGTCGTGGAGGAGTTTGGGCCACATGCCCGTTCAAAGCGTTGCCTTCCTTCGCTCGTTCTCCGCGCTTGGCGTTCTTTCACTCCCAACGGTTTTTATCCATTTGGGGGAGGGAGAACGAGGAGGGCGGAGAGAGAAGGGGTCGCTGCTCTGTTCCTTCTTCGTGTTAGTCCTCCAGACGACTACACCTGTTCTTCCTGTGTCGGGTGCGGTGTTTCTAACCAGTACTCTCGACCACTTCCCTACGGATTTGAGAGCGTTGAATATTTCGAGGTTTAAAACAAACTTTCTTGCGAAAAACGAATTGCAAAGAAAAATTCCCAGATAGGGTACATCTTGGGGGAGACTCCTTCATAGTGATCGACTGGATATGGGGAGTGAATCACTTTGGGGATGGTCACCTGTTGATTTGTGAGACTTGTAGATTGATCAGAGAGATGGAGTCCTTCCAGACAGTGCATATGTATAAGAAGACGAACATGAATATTGAAAATGTCATCAGCCGAATAGAAAACTTGATTCTTTTTTCCTTGTATTTTTTTAAAAAAACATAAATTCCTTAGCCTAGACAAGCAACTCCTACGAATTTCACACTTATTTTTGGTAATTTAAGTATAATAAGATATTTTTATACTAGTTTATTCATTTTAAACCAGTAATTTATTTTCCTACTGCTGGTTAATTATTCAAATTAATGGTTGGTTTCCTGAATAGATATTTCTCATTTGGTGTTTCTGGATGGAAATTTCACGTATGATATACTTTAGAAAAGTGTTATTTCGTATATTAACAACTTGAGAGTTTTGTCATACTAGTAATGAGGAAAATGTATATAAATTAATTAAATCATTGCATAGTCTTAAGTAGACACAAAAATAAAGGCATGAAAATTTTGATTCTATTATACTTTCAAAGGGTTTTATAATGATATTGATAAATGTATTTATTCTAAAATTACTAGTGATTAAATTGTAATCATTTGCTTATATGTTGATGATATGTTAATTTTTAGAACTAACCAAAAAATATCTTCTATTTTCAGAATAAAAGATTTGGGAGAAGTAGATACTGCATTAGTTATTAAAGTTACGAAACATAGTAGATGATATGCTTTATGCCAATAATATTATATTGAGAAAATACTTTTAAAGTTCAAGCATCATCCTTTTAAAGGAAAAAAGTTTCTTCTTATGATTTGAGTATTAAATTAGATAAAAAATTTTGATAGAGCAATTGTTCAAATAGAGTATTCTAGTATTGTTGGTAATTGAACGTATATTGTGGATTGTTGACCAAATACTGTTTTTGCAATATGTAGATTACGTAGAACTCTGATGGGGATTATTGGAAGCCTATTAATAAAATCCTTGGATATCTTAAAAGGACTATTGTACTTTGATTGTTTTATAATGAGTTTCAGTTGTATTAGAATGATATACCGATCCCAGTTGGATTATAAGTACAGAAGATAGTTGTTCTGCCAGTGTATAGATTTTTATCCTAGGAGGTGAAGCAATTTCTTGGTCATCCAAGAAATAATCTTATATATGGCACTCATATAATAAAATCCAAGTTCATTGCTTTGGCTGGTACCAGCAAAGTGGCAAAATGGTTGAAAGATTTATTAGATATAATATTATGGTCTTAATCTATGCCGCAATATCTAATTTATTGTGATATATTAGCCATGTATCAAGAGCTTATAGTAAAATATAGAATAGTAGGTCTAGATATATAAGTCTAAAACATTGTCATGCAAGGAAAGCAATTGAAAATGGAATGATTACTGTTATATATGTGAAGTCAAGTAAGATCCTTTCATTAAAAGACTCTAAAGAGAGTGAACAAAAAGATATCAAACGAGATGGGACCAAAACCATTCATTAAGTGGCCGTCGATGATGGAAACCCAACCTGTGCCTAGATATATCTAGTATTTTATTTAATGGGTAAGAACAAGTTAGTTGTAAGTGATTGATGTAACACTGATATTGTTATATAAGGCTTATGAAAGTCAATGAGTGCTCATCATTATGGAAATGAGATTGAGCAATGCTGTTTATGAAGCTCAAAATTTTTATAAAAAAAAATTATATATACACAATGGGGATACATTTAGAACTTCATCTATATGGATGTTTAAGTGGTGCCAAGAGTTTAAGATTTACTCCTGAGGTTGTTCATGAAATCAGGACAAGTACATGACCATTAGAAGTGCTAAGCGAGATCTAAATAAGCTCTCTCTAAAATTGACTAGTGTTATGTATGTTATTTCTGATTCTATGGTGAGTACCTGATATTAAGTCAAGCTTAAAAGTGATTTCAATCAGGCTTTTCAATAATTATAATTATTGAAGATATACATCGAATGATATTTTCTTCTATGCATGACATGATAATGCAACTCTTGTATCTATTATTGTTATTATTTTATATTATATTTTAAATAGAAAAGAATTAATTTTTGGTATTTTAAATTTAATTCAAAATATAAAAATATTTTTATATTACCTATCACTAGTTATTTTCCCAAATGGTTGGTTTTTCTCGATGAACATTTTCTCAACGAGTGTTGGACTTTTACGTATAACATCTTTTAGAAAGGTGCCTTCTTTTAAATTGATTGGAATCGTTTGAAGGGAACGTGATAAATAACACCCTCCCTTTAGTCTCATATAACGTTTCCCCTTTTCAGATAATAATATATTTTTTAAAAATATATATATAATAAAATAGAAAGGAGTTGTTTTCTTATGTGCATGGAGGCTAATAACAATGACTGCGCGATCTTAAAGCACAAATGCAAACATAAAAGTCCATCTCCAAAAATCTACATTACAATGGTCGAGATCTAATATCATACAAAATTTAAAAATCTGGCTAAGCCCAGATTAGCAATTCAGCATCCTTGTTTTTTTGACAAGTGCCAAAGGTCTATATCTAGTGGCACCAACCAATCCGCCCAAGATATGCTGAGATCAACTAAAACCGAGGTACGACAAAGTCGGCTAAAACTGAGGTATGCCGAGATCGGCCGAAATCGAAGAAGAAGGCGAGATTGATCTGCAAATAAGTTCACTTGTTGAAAAGTTTTCGATAGAAACCATTAGATACTTAAGTTAGTAGAGATTTAGGGAGTAATAATAGGAGAGAGAGAGAGGAAGAGTTTGAGTATAGAAGAATGCTTTAGGAAAAGAGGAAAGAAATGTGCTTTAGGGAAGAAAAAAAAAGGGAGCTTAAGAATACCTATCTGAGAGTCTCCCTGTCATCCTATATCTAGAATGACAGCAATGTATGTTACCTAATTTATCAAGAAATGCTATAATTGTACGATAATGGCTAATCATGTATTAACCACATGGTAACGGTTTTTTACAATTGGTATATAGCAATAATCGTATTTTTACTGTTGTGTTGATGTAACTATTGCCAAGACTATAATTGCAACTTATTCAATGACTTCTGAGTAACATTGACTGCACATCGATTAATACCGCAGTCATTTATTTTGGTCAACGCCGAGGTCAAGAAGGTCGGAACAACCGGATGTCAAGATGGCCAATATTTTTTCCATCAACAACAGTAGGGTGTATATTTGAATTTACTTCTTCTTATTCATGTAGCTGCCCAAATGTGGCATTATTTAAAACACCTCGATTCAAAATAAAAAAAAGTGCAATGAGGCTATCTAATTCACGTTTCATAAGACCTGAGAAGCGTTCAATGTGGTCTAACGGACCATGCATCGCCAACTTGAAGTCGAAGAGCTACAAATGCCGAAACGTAAACGAAAAGCTAGAACCGCGGGCGGAAGGACTGCGGCGAGTCGGTAGACGGCAAGCGGCCCTTAACCCTTCCTGATTTCTAGGAGGATTAACGGGATCTACCGAAGAGGGAGCGGGCGCCGCAGATGGCGAAGAGGACGGCGGCGGCGGCGGCGGCGGCGCAGCCGGATTCCCCACGTCGACGACGACCCTGACGGCTCCGACCGCCGTGGCGGTGGCCCTATTCGCACTCATGGTGCGCGTGATGGTCTCGTTGGGGCGGGGGGAACGCCGCCCAAGTACGGCGACTACGAGGGGCAGTGGGACTGGATACCCTCCACACCCCAGCCTCGGAGTGGTAACGCAATACATCCGCCAATGACCTCGCTACTGGGGCCTGGACTATCCCCCTCTCACCGCCTACTAGAGCCTCGCTCACGCCCTCCTCCTCAACGCTTTGCTCCCCGCCGCCGTCGCCCTCTCCTCCTCCCGCGGATTCGAGTCCTCCGCCTCGCAATTTCCCATCTATTCTTCCCCTTTTCCTCTTCTTTTCCTCCTTCTTTTCGCTCTTTTTTGGATTAAGATTCGATATTTTTATGCTTCTTTCATGGTCTGGGTGGTAAAGATCGAATATTTGTGCTGGGTTTTCGGGTTTTTTATGTAGGAAGCTGCTGATGAGGTGGATAAAGAAGGAGGGTCAGCACCGTGGCTGCTCGCTATGATTTTGTTCACACCTTGTTTGATCCTCATCGATCATGGTCATTTCCAGGTTAGATATTTGTGGTGGTTTGTTTCATTGTTTAGTGATGTTTCTATTAGTTTTTTGTTTGTTTGTTTTTTTCCCCTCATTATGCTTTTTGGTCCGTATAATTGCATTAGCCTTGGATTAATGCTGCTATCCTGTCAAGGAATGAGGTTGCTGCTTCTGCCCTCTTCAGTCTTGCAATCAACCACAAACAGGTCATTTCGGAATTTCCTAGCTGTTCTTTTCTTTTCTTTTCTTTTCTTTTCTTTTAAGGGGCAATCTTTGAAGGTCTTAAATCTGCATTTAATCGATCTGATGATTGTTTACAATGTTTCCTCTGATAAGTTGGTTGAACATAGTGACTAATGAAAGGTGAAACTTTGATACTGTTAAAAAGCAAATATGATAATATGTGAAATGGTTTTTAGATTAAATTTCACTATGGACTTCATAAACCAATATTATTTTTCTACTTATGCTGCTGCCTGCATAGTCAGCTTGATCAATTTAATATCAAGGTGAAGTATCCAGACAGTCCAGCCTTTCTTCCTTGACCACAACATTTCCTACAAGGTTTTTAAGTTAGCGCCATATTCAACTGCTGTAAGAGAAGAATCATGAAAAATGTCTAGGTGTGCTGGAAATTACTTATACTAACAAGTGACTAATTTTTTGTTGGTTATCATATTGTTTAGTTTTGCTTTTTCATTATATCAATGCATCTGTTTCCAGATGAGCTTATACTTTTGCACCAGCATTTTCAGCCATCTTCTGGGAAAATGCCTTAGGCATCATGATCCAATTTTTGAGGTGATGAAAGTAGGCTTTGTGGTCATGGGAACATTTGCACTTGTCTGGTGGCCTTATCTATATTCTCTGGAAGCGGTGATGGAGGTAAAAATCCTTGTTCCTATTTCTCTTCACAATATCAGTGATTGATGTATCATCTGGGTTATCTTCTTGATTGATCAAGGTCTGAAATCATGTTTTGCAGTAGCTTCTTGATTCGTTATGTGAATTAGTACAATCAGCTTGTATCTCATCCTCGACTTTCTGTTTCAAACTCGTTGTTTTAACTGGCTAATTTCATGAGGTCCACTTTTTTCCTGTCTCTAGAAATTGAAGTTAAAACTAGTCCTTTTCATGAGCATAAACCGGTTCTTTCATGACTAGCTCCCCTTGAGAGAGGAATATATGAGGATTATGTTGCCAACTTTTGGTGTGGCACCTCAATTTTCATAAGGTGGAAGAGACTTTTCACAATACAGTCAATGAAGTTTCTTAGTTTCGTCACCACTGTCTCAGCCTTCCTGCCCTGCTTTGTTGAGCAAGTAAAGGCTCCAAGTGAGGTGGTTTTCTTTATGCTTTGCTTAATAGTTCATTTTCTTTCTACCTCTTCTCTTACCAAGGTATGTTCCTCAAGCATTGATTTTTTTTAGCTTTCTCTATAGTCAGTCACATCTTGATATCATGTTAATGAAAGTTTTTGATACTTAATTTTCATTTTGCGTGTTGGGAACTGAAATAGTGCATGAGAAGTCAATTCTGCTGCCTATTTTACCTGCAAGCCTTTTAGCACTACAAGAGCCTCTTCTTTGTCGTGATCGTTTGATATTGCAATACACTTCAGTTCTTGCTCTCGTTGGTTTTATTTTCTACTCACCTGATGGTAGAAGTGGGATGAGAGCATACAGTATCTCTGTTACAAAGAGTGCACTTGTGACCTTGCCGATGTTGTGCTCCTTTATGCTTCATGTCATTTACTTAAGTCTGCAGCCGCGAGAAAAGTATCCTTTCCTCTTTGAGGCCATGATTATGTTTCTTTGCTTCTCTCAGTTTGTGATCTTAACTTTTAACTCTAATACCAAGCAATGGATGTTATTGGACTGCTCTACTTGGACAGACAGAGGCAAAAGTTTCTTTGATCCTGAAATTTAAGCAAAAGTTATATGTAGCTGTTATTTTTCACTATGAATGGACTCGATCTTCTTTGAAATGATTGAAACTAATATGCATGTGTTTGATTTTAAAAGTTCCTTTTTACTTGAAATAAGTTGTCCTTGTGCACTATTTTTGTTCTTTTCCCACAATACCCACTTCTATTACTCTTTGTTAATTATCTTGCAAAGACTGCAGATTCAGATAGCAATTTTGCAATCCATAGTGCATGCAATGGAAATGAAATTCAATAGCCAAGAATTTAGAAGCTAAATAAAAAAAGTATCCTAGTACACGAGGCATCCGCTATTGTAGGGTTTGGGGAGGGTTAGATGTGTGTTGCGTCATCCTAAGTGCGGAGAGGCTATCTCTGTGTTTTAAACCTTTGACACCCATGTCACGGCGGAGCAACCTCACCATTGTGCCAAGTCCCACCCTCAAGAACTTAGAAGCTAAATGTTTAAGAAATACACTAGTTCTTTGTTAGTCCTTCGTATTTTTTGCACTACTGTGCTGTTTGATAAGGTTCAAAAAAAATCAGCTCCTTAGATCATGTGCTTTCTTTGGCCACAGTTTTAGCACAGGTCAATGAAGTGAAATCCAGAATTGACCTACTGCCATTCTACGCATTCTATATACATGCTAGATTATTGGGTGATGTAGTCCAAAATGTTATATGCCTATTTGTTTTCTTAGATTGGCTTAAGTGGTGGGACATTTGGTTCTGTCATTGTCAGAACGGGAAATTTGTATTGATGCTGTTATGTAAATTTAAAATTTCCAATACATGAGATTACAGTTTGCAGTGAAGTACCATTTATCTCATATCCTTGGAAGATGGATTCAAGCAGCATATCGAATTAACTATCGAACAATGCCATGGTAGCTCTTTCCAATCGTCACACACCCTCCCCCCCCCCTCCCCACCCCCCCAAAAAAAAGGAACAAAAAAAGAAAGAGAAAGGAGGACAGATATTTTCAGTAAATCCCCTGAATGATGAAATCAACATGAATTGCTCATGGCACCTCGGTAGAAATATTGGAAATATGAAAATTATATTTGCACCTACTTGCCAGTAAAATGTATGTGTTTTGGCTTTTATCAGTTCTAATTAATAACTGTGAGATGATTCTGCTTGACGGTGTTCAGTTATAACGTCTTCCAGAAAGATGAGGACTATCTTGAGGATAGAAATAGCACTAAGGTAGTTCTCTCATGCTCATGCAATACGAAAGGTTTCTGGCAACCGTTTTTATTGGCAAGTTCATGCTTCTCTGCTTCCAGTGCTTGTTCATAGACTTTTAACCCTCATATTTTTCTCAAGTAAAGCTTGGCCTTGAATGAGAAGCAAAAGTTGTTAATGTTGACATTTTCTTCAGGTAAATTTACCTATCATTGATTAGGAATAATAATTCAGGAAAAGATTGTTTATGTTCCATCCTGTGCAAGTCATGTTGTAATTGATGTAATACCATCTGCAGAAGGGAACTGAGTAGGGTTTAGGCCTGAACCTATCCAATTCAGACTTGAGTTCTGATTAAAATTAAACAATGAAAGATGGAATTATAACACAAATTTGATAGTAGATAGGGTTATGAATATAAACATAATGAAATTAGGGCTCAGGTAGGAAATAAGAGGGTTGGAGGTTCTTAGGAATATATTTAATGCCTTAGTGTCCATTCAGAAGTTAGATCTGGTTTTTCATATCAAGTGAACTAACATGGCGAGCTCTCTACATGAAAGAAGGATTTTGGATTCAGGGTTTAAGTAGTGGGTTGAGATGTAGGTGAAAAGGGGGAAAAATAAAAGGATTTGGCTCGATGTTAAAAATTAATTTTTGTAGAAAAAAATAAAAGGGTTTGGCTGGATGTTGAAAATTAATTTATGTAGCAAGGGTTAAGGCTTACTGGAGAGATGTATAAGTATTGATAGAATAAATTTGAGGATTAGTACTTGAAAGGAAAGTAGGGAAAACATAATCAGATGTTAAACAACAAAGAAATATAAAATTAAAACAGAGAGAATATCATTCTCACTCCTAGACTGAGGAATCAGACCCATGGTTTGGAAGTCTTATGCTTGTTTGATGACTACCAAGTATAAGAAAAGGGAACCCAAAATTTCATTCATCTTTTGCATTATATAACTCGGTTCCCCTATTGAAAGAAAAAACAAATGACTTTAATCTCCCTAAAATAGTCATCATAAGGCAGCAGTTACTGTTCACATTTTTTTTTTCCTTTAAAGCAATACCCAGGACTTGTAGCGTGAATAATACTGCATTAACAGTACCGGTATGGTAACTAGACCATCAAGCTATCAATTAGAGATTTTTTAATCACAGCCCCTGATTCACTTAATCGTTAAAAACTAAAGATAACCAAAATTAAAAGAAAAATATAGCATTGACAACTAAAACTAACTCCAATATAAGTTCCTAAGGCCCTAGTCCTCCCATGCATCATGACATGATCTTGGATCGCCATCAGCCATCAGTAATCATCTTGATTTGTTCCTTGAGGTTATAATTTCTAGAATGTCCTTGAGGATATAGATATATTAATTTCTTTTGTTATATGGTGTGCCATAGATTAGGAAAAGACTGCATTATAGCATGGGAACAATTATCTAGTTGATAACCAAGTGTTGCTTCATTTAGAACAAAGTTACTTACTTCTGGACCATCTACAAGGGATAATTTTGTCCTTAAAAGGAAAATATGGAAGAAAAAATAATTCACAAGATAAAAAGAAAAATTTTTTTAAAAAAAGTGGTAAACTTATGACATATACACTTGTTGATTATAAATGTTGGTCGAAATGTTAAAATCTTGTGGGAAAAGCCTCATATTATTGATATCAATAGCAATTTGCTATTGAGGGAATTAGAGTATCCCTCATATTATCAAAAAATCAGTATATATTTGGCTTTACTTTTAGGGGGGAATTTTTCTAGACATACAAAATGCAGTAACATTTATTGGTCGAGATATACTTGTATAGTACTCTGAGAAGTATGTAATGTAAATATACAATAAAGAAAGATCATGTAAAAAGAAAAGAAATCTGCTACTTGGGTTCAGGATTTGCTGACGGAGAGTATCCGCCACTGTAATCGAAAGCACTGTTGCTAACATCCTTTTGAGGAAATGAGTCATTGTAAGGATAACAAGGAGCACCCTTTGTGTTTCCAAAGACTGTGGCAGATGAAGATGCTGAATTTGAGTTTGTGTTCTGACCATCATTGTGCAACATGTTCTCAATTTCCTTTACAACATCACTCATTGTTGGGCGGTCTGCAGCTGATTCTTCGACACAGCACATGGCCAATTCTACATATTGTCTGAAAGCTACTGGATATGTTGTATTGTGAATTATGGGATCCATTATCTCCTTGAGACCATAGTACTCATCATCTTTTATATTTATTGCCATCTTCACCTCACGAACAATATACTTGCCCTTCTCTAGTGGTTTCCTAGCAGTTATCAGTTCTAACATCACCACTCCAAAGCTATAAACGTCACTCTTCTCTGTCAGCTGTTGTGTCATGTAATACTCAGGATCTAGATAACCCTGTAAAGTGAAACAGAGATGATAAGAATACTATCGTTTTGTCATGCTAGTTGCTGAAGAGCCATACTGATTATGTCAAATTCTTAGTTGCATAAACTCCATCAAGTTCTAATGTACGTATCATTTGAATCCTTTGTGATATAATATTTCATATAGATGATTCCTTTGCAATATATGACAGAGACAAAAAAAAAGCTTGTGGCATTGCAAGATGCTGATAAACAAAATGAGTACTCGCACTAATATATAGAATGACACTTACCAGCGTTCCTTTTACTTGTGTAGAAACATGTCCTTTTTCGCTGTCTGATACCAATTTTGAGAGGCCAAAATCTGCAACCTTTGCAGTTAAGTTTTCATCCAATAGGATATTACTTGACTTAACATCTCTGTGAATTGTGGGTGGATCAGCAAGTTCATGGAGATAAGCCAATCCTCTTGCTGAGCCTAGTGCAATGCGGATTCTCCTGTTCCAATCCAGTTGTACTCCACTCTTCCCTGCAGTAGATTATTGTAGCAACAAAAGATTTAAATAACTATAAAAAGATAAATGACTATGAGAAATTTTTTGGGTTATTGTTGGAGAACATACCGGACAAGCTTTCACGTAGCGTTCCATTAGGCATGAACTCATATACCAGCATCTGCTCCCCTTCCTCGAAGCAGAAACCTACAAGTCCTAGTAGGTTCTTGTGATGAACCCTAGATAGCAACTCAATCTCTGTCTTGAACTCAAGTCCACCTTGCTTGGATCCCTGTTGTGCCCTCTTGATTGCAACTAGTTGCCCGCTTGAAAGCATTCCTCTATAGACCTGAAGAGGGAATAGAGTCGTCTGAATATTTGTCATACATTCCCAATATATGGTATTTTCCGATAGACATAGGATTCATCAAATACCTTTCCATAGCCACCTGATCCAATTTCATTAGTTTCTGAGAAATTGTTGGTGCTCTTCTTTAGTTCATCAAATGAAAACCATCTTGCTCCTTTCAATTGTGGTGCACCACCACCGTCTTCACCACTGCGAGTCCATGATGCTGGAATAAAAACAATACAGTCAGAGAGCTCAATGTGCTTTCAGGGTGCTTTTCTTTAGTACAGTACAAGATGAGGTACATTAGCAGATGAAAATCATATCTAGCAGTTATACGAATATTGGTGGAACTGTGATTTTTAGTCTAAGATGTAAGCCTGCTGACTGATCTGTGTAAGATTGCAATATGACACATCCTGCCTTATCTGATGGATAAATGCTTCACTTGCTGAAGAAAGCTATTATAAATGACATGCTTTTTGAAACACATTACCAAAAGGTTTACTCAGTTCCATTGCTCTTTGTGCCCTTTTCTTCTGTCTCAAGGCATAGACTCCTGATCCTACAAGTCCAAGGAGAAGGGCACAACCAACTGCTATGCCAACGATCAAACCAGTGCTTGTTGAAGATCTTCCTTCAACATCTGGAATGTAAGTTTTGTTCAGTATAACAAATTCATTTGGTTTTTATTGCTGAGTAAGGAATAGAGTAGACACCTTGGAAAGGGTATGGTAATGCAATGAAATAATATGGTCCAAACATCTTTGGAGGTTTGTAAGTTTGGTTGCTCAGATCAAACCCAATTCTCTGAATCTCGGACCGGCTGAAGCACATTCCATTAGATGGGAAGAGTTTTACTTGCAACTGCAGATAAGAATTACCATCGAAAAAGGGATTTTCAAGAAACACTGAGCCAGGCTCTAGGCCAAGTTTTGTCCACATGGTACTCTCCAGCTCTTGGAACAATGACATGTTTGTCACATCTCGGAAGTTAGGCCCTCTGAAGAACATCACTCCCTGGTATGGATAGGCACAGTTGCATTTTGAAGGACTGAGACTCTGATTTGCGGAACATTGGTTAGGGCCACACTTGGCGAGACTGGTGGAGTAAGGTGTTGATGCCTTTTGCTGAAGGCAATATATAGTATCTGAGAAACTATTATTATTGCACACAGGGTTTCCAGCAAGTCTGCAATTAGCAGGAAATGAAGGTATTAAAAAAAAGATGGGGATGGGCAAAACAAAAATGCACTTCATTTGTCAGTAATCATAGACCGGAATGTTGGGATTCTCACATTAAAGCCTTGTCATAGCTGGAAGTCAGGGTGACAGAATCCAGGGCATTATTTTTGAAACTCACAAACTGTAATTGCTGGCTAATGCTCTTGCCCATGTCCAGGGTACCATTGAATTTGTTGTCATCAAGTATTCTGTCAAAGTTTCACAACAATCAAATAGTTTGTCATGCATCAGTACTTACGATTTCTTTTCATTGGATCTCTTCAACTTTCCAGTCAATCATCTGTCGTGGCAAACTTACACTTGCTGTAGTTGAGGAAAGCTGAACAGCTTTTGTGGCACTTGCCCATGAAGCCCTCCAGATTGTATCACTCTGAATGAGCGCCAACATGAAGGTTTTTGCTGAGACTTCCAGCTAGTTAACAAAATTACTCAGTTACAATTCTCATGGGCAGTCAGAGAACTTACAGAGCAGTGAGAGATTCTATTTGCGAGAACCAAGCTGGGCTTTCTGAAGAATCAAAAGTGTTGTTGCTTAAATCCCTGCGGACCATAAGAAGGTTTTGCAAGTTACTGGTTAATTTGAAAATGAAGGCTAGGCATGAAAGTACCACTAGAACATAGTTGAGTTCGTACACATAGTTGAGGTTGTTCATCCCAGTTAGATCTGGCATAGGTCCGCTTAACTGGTTGTTTGCTAAGTTACTGAAAGATGCAAATAGGGAAAAACTGTAAGCTATTATATATCCAATATTCTTTTGTTGGATTTTGATTGGTTAATAGATAGCTTACAGTTCAGTGATGCTTGTCAGGTTGTTAATATTTGACGGAACTGGGCCATTCAGGGAATTTCTGTCAAGTCTCCTGTTACAGAAGGGCAAATTATAATCAATCCACCTGATACAATATAAGCAAGTTGGAAAAGAGATTTCTGATTGATGTGATAGTAGAACTGGAGGCATATCTGGTTGAAGGACACTCACAAATTCTCAAGAGATTTTAATAGCCCTATGGAAGCTGGAATTTCCCCAGTAAGTTGATTTCCATCAAAAAGTCTACCCAAAGTTAACCATCAGGAGTCGAAAGTATAGAGCTAAAAGAAGGAAACTAGCAACAGGCAGATAGCAGCTTACACGTGTATCAGCGACATATCTGAGCTGAAGAGCTTTTCAGGGATGCGACCTGATAGCTGATTCTTGTTAAAATGACTGTTCAGCACACAATATAGAGATACATATTCATTAGACAGAAGCAAAAGACGGATAATCATTGGACAGAAATAACACAGCTTTGTCTACAGGTTGTTTAATTTACATCATTGTTAGCAGAATCATGAAGAATATAAAAGACTTACAAATGCTTTGTGTTCAAAAGCTGGTCTAGTCCAGGAGCCCCATTATCAGAAACGGGGATAGGCCCACTCAACTGATTGTCTGCCACATCTAGCCAGTAGAGATTTGAAAGGGTACCCAGGGAAGCAGGTATCCTACCGGTGAACTTGTTTGAATTGATAGCTCTGGAATTAAAATACAAAGTTAAAAAAAAGGGAGGGGGTGGGGCGAATCAAATCCTTCAACATGTTAATCATTTCAGTCAGAAAGATGGAGCAGAATAAGAATGTTACAGTAAATCTTACAGGTAAGAGAGCTTTTCTAAATTTCCTAATTCCTCTGGGATTTGACCACTGAAGCTGCAGCCAACCAAGATTCTGTGGAATAGGAAAGTGGTGAGTGTCAAGGAAACTTCAAAATGACTAGATAAGCTTGAATTGAAGCAGGTTGATCCTGGTAACAGGCCTGCTGAACTTACAGGGTGGTGATCTTCTTCAGGTTTCCAATATTTGATGCAAGTGGACCACCGAGCTCATTATTATAGGACAGGTCCCTGCAGGTACCATTGTTAAATCCTAATTTATCTGACTGAGCTTACATATTAGTGGTTTACTCAAAAAGATTTAGACCTTATTACATGTGTCGTGCTCTGAATTTTGATAAGTGCTAATGATTTGAAGTTGGTTGTTGAAATTTGCATCCAAAATAGCATATTGCAGGTGTGCCATTATATTGATTTTTAAGGCACTATCTATTTGCCAGGAGGTTAAATATAGTTAAATTCATATTCTTTTATTGGTGTCCTGCAAGTTATTACATCCATGCAACACTGGAATAATTCAAATTATATCCGAGCTGCAGTATCAAACTTACAGGGTCTGCAGTTCGCTGAGTTGCCCTATGTCCCCACTTAATGTGCCTTTGAGGCCCATAGTTGACAGTTTCCTGAAAATATGATGGGTGAGTAAAGGGACTACGGCAATGTCGGCTGATGATAAGTTCAGAAGAAGCTTACAGGACAGTCACTCTGGAATTGATGCAGTTGACTCCTTCCCATGGTGTACCACAGGGATCATCTGACTGCCCCCAACTTGGTGGTGTGTTCTGCCATCCATCCATTAGAGATCGGAGAGCAGCAGCTGTAAGTGATTCATTGGTTCATAGTTAGCTTTTATATGTTTCCCTCACTTGAAAGGAGAAATCTATGAAGGTAACCGGAAATCTCAATACTGGAATCCAAAGCCAAAAAAGTTTGTACGGAATGAATTGTTAAATTATGGAAAGAATTTTCTATTTCTAAACCAAGCAGATGATGGATATTTCCTGAAATATTGACATCTAGAGATCTCTTGCTAAAATTTCTCTTGCTTGTATCAGTGGGTAATTCAACTCTATTGTTATATACCTAAAGCTTAATTGAAACGTGACTACTTTTTCTGTGCGTGATTTTTACAGACAAAAGGACTTTTTAATATGAAAGGTTTTTCTGACAGAAATTATAGGAGGTGCAGCATCTTCATGTCGCTGTGTTGTAATAGCAACACAAGATTCTCAGCGGAACCACTGCAGAATTCTGTGGATGTGCAATCCATATCCAACAAAGAGAAAGCTCTCTCTTTTCTAAATCAATCTTTACAATACAAAGGCACAGAGAGACAGGAGAAATACCATCTGTGGGATCTGTGGTACCAGAACTGACTTGAAGGCCTGCGACAAATGCGAGCAGCAGCAGAAGAAAGCTCATTCCCATGCCGGAAGCAGCTCGGAGAAGGTGAACCTCACGCCTTGCCGTCCCTCAATGATCAGCCTGGTATTAGAAGCCACTTAGTTTAGTTAGTGGGTTAGCACAGTAGGAGCTAGTAACTACCATGATTCACTCCATCATGACTTCTGGGTTCCAGGAATCAAATCATGAGATTGGATGTTAGAAAAGAATGCTTTGTCCAAAAGGTCTTGCCTTATCTTCGAAGTCAATCAACCTTGGATCAGTGCGATCGAGGCGTCGTCTCAAAGGCTCTCTTTCTCTGGGTCTTGAGAATAATCATGTCAGGGTAAGATGACATTGGACCTGTTACCATTCCCTTGTTTCTATGGTCAATCCACTTCCACAATTGAGAATAGTGGAGTCGAGTGGAATTGCCAGTTAAGCCCTGGTATGTACGCGGCCCGGGAGACGAAGTCAAGGCTCTGATGCTTCTTTGGATCTGATTGGTTGTTCATGGATAGCTGGATGATTGATAGCTTAGAGGGATGCCAAGAAGGAAAGAGGTTTTTAATTAGATCACGCTCCGGCCGTGCAGCAAAATAGCTCTCGCAACTGGAGGGCAAAAGATCTTGAGAGTTTCTGGGCTGCCATCAACTTGGAGCCCCTTTTTGGGTCAATGGAGCGTGAAGGTGGTGAGCACCAACAAGCTTTTCAACGTGAAAAAGGTAGTAGCTCTAGTTTTCTACCATTTGATTAGGAGGGGAAAAAAGTCCAATTACAGAGCCTGAAAAACTTTAGAGAAAAGTTGCAGCACCAACAAGCTTGCCGTCTCCGGAGGTTAGAGTAACTATTAATCCATGTTCTTTTTCTAGGGAAACTATTGGTCAATGCCAATATGAATTTTTAGGATAAAATATTAATGATATACGCCGACTTGCAGAAATTCTCAAAAATAAGAATGATAGTAATATTGTGGTTTTTAAGCAACAGATGAACGCAAAGTAATTTTATGTTGTTCACAGAGAGCTTGTCCTGTGGAGGACTAATGTTTGCTCCATGGTCCATACAGCTACAGTGTAGCTGCTATTGAAAGCTGCATTTGAGATATTTAGATCCTCCTCTCTCATCCTTAGCTTTCGACGGTGGCTGCATGTGGGGTGGAAATGGCCCCCAATGTTAGATTCTCTGTCGGATTGATAGATTGCTTGATGGCATGTGGTAATGACTGATAGGCATGCATCTCTATCTTTAAGGTGAGCGACGTGGCGGCTATCGGAGCAGGCACAAATCTGCGGTGCAAAATATGCACATAAAAGATCCGAGCTCAGGATCCAGTATCCTTACACACCAGAGAAAAGTCAGAGGCGTCTTCATCGGTCTACCTCTGTGCATTTATTTTTTTTCTGAAAATTTGTCATTGATAGAGTAAGAAAGAGACATCAAGGATAACAACGAAGATTTGGTTAAATCCGGGCCTTCCAAGCCCGTCTTAGTCAAGAGTAAGGAAGCCATACGTGGGGTTTCTTGTCACCCTTTAGTGCTGCCGTAGATTCATCGGTGTTGATGTTCAAATGGTATGGCCACCATGCTTAGATTTGAATTTCATGTTTAAACTAATTAGTAATTAAGCTATTTAAAATGACTTAGGAATGACTTTGATATTTGAAACCTTGTCTTGGGCAGTGAAAGATCAACTTGTACGTTGGGGGTGTCAATGAGTGCAGTTGATGAACTTTTAAGGGTTGGTACAAGGATCTCTGAATTCAAGCTTTGCCCTCACCCCAATATCAGCTGGGGATTTTCTGCTAGTTCTTAAAAGGGTCGTATATAGGCGTGTTATAGAGTTAAATATAATTTAAATAAAAAATCTTGCTAAGACACGTCGCACAACACGATTATATGTGGTCACCAGTTCACTTCCTTCGAATGTTATTTAGGCTTTACAGGACAAGATTTTCATTTAAGCAAAAGATCTTGTTTTCACATATTCGATATGGGAATAAAAAAAGATAAGGAATTTTAAAGCTTCCGAAGATAATTAACAAATAGGAGATAAGATTGATTTATTTTTAAAATTTTAGTTTTTTTTTAAATTAAAAATTCAAAATGAATCAAATACAAGGTTAACTCTTTGGCTAAGCTTTGGTTTTGGTTCAGAGGGCTGGCCAATGAACGTATATGTACTTATATACGATGTCTATCCTACTACTACGAGTTTGGTTCTGCTGTCCGAAGGGAGCAGTTGACGAAACCGGGTGTAATTTTAGTAGATCCAACCTAATAAAAAACAGAACAGTTAATGATTATGGTGGATGCACCGAGGTTAGCCGATTTCAGGGTTAGAGACCTGATGGAGCCTAGGGGTGGTCGTTGGTGGGAGGAGTTGATTCGGAAGGCTTTTGGGGAATAGTTGGCAGAGATGGTCCTGGCCCTACCAGTTCTTGCTTGGGAGGGGCCGGATAGACTAGTCTGGATGCCGATAGAGCGGTCGCAGGTACGAGCCAAGATCTTCATATGATGATGAGTCGAGAGCCAGTCTGGCAGACAGAGGGATGATAGATTTGGAGGATGCGGATTCATCTGCGTGTGGCGCTCTTCATCTGAAAGGTGGCATGGGGTTGCTTACCGACCAGGAGCTTGTTAGCTCGGCAAGGGATGAGAATCACACAGTGTTGCAAGGTGTGCACGGATACCGAGGAGACTATGGATCATGTTCTTTTGCAGTGTTCCAGAGCCAGAGAGATTTGGAGTAGGTCACCTGACTCTTTGCCCCACTCGGTCGAGTCAGCACAGGATTTAATTCATCGGCTGAAAGTCTCCATGCGGAGGCCTAGTACTATTGAGGCGGGGATCCTTTGGGCATATTTGGTTTATTATATTTGGTTGGATAGGAATGCCGGCCTGTTTGAGGGCAGGAGGCTACTCCCGAGGATGGTGGTGGACAGAGCTATGCTTCATGCAAGGGAGGTCACCACAGCTATCGCTATGTTCTCTTCTGGGATGACCAGAGATATTTGGGGTACTCTTTCCGCTGTCACAGCGCCCAAGTTCGCCCTTATTTCTTGGGTACCCCCATCCCTTGGTCATCTCAAAGTAAACTTCGATGACAGTATGTCGATGGACGGAGTGTCTGGAGGTGTTGGCTTTGTGATCAGAGACCATCTCGGCAGGATGATAGCAACTAGTGGTCACCGCACGCCTGGACTTATTGCAATTGGGGCTGAGCTGCGAGCAGCTTGGGAGGGTATTTCCTATGCGAGGCGGGTACTTTGTGCTGAGCGTATATACCTCGAGAGGGACTCTTCTGTAGTGATCGATTAGGTTCAGAGAGTATACAGATACGGTAATGGTCATCCTCTTATTTATGATACCTGTAGATTGGCTCAAGAGCTGAGCGACTTTCAGGCATTACATGTATTCTGGGAGGCAAACAGCGCAGCTGACTGAGTTGCCTCATTTGTGGCCTGGCACTCCAAGGAGTTCATCTGAACATCTGTAGAAGACATACCTCCTACCTTGTACTCTTTACTTTCTTTTGATCTGGCTGGATGTACTCACATTAGAGCTATATGAAATGCCGTTTTCACCGAAGAAAAAAACAAAAAAAGAGTTGATAGAGCCAAGCTTGACCTGTTTTCCAGAACACGACATGAAATTAAGGTAGTCCAGCTAGAAATTCAAGTAAATGGATTGAATCCGGACGTAAATGATCGATCGAGGGCCCCAAGCTCTTCAAAGTAGAGGCTCAGGTGAAGGCGAAACTTTAACCTGACCCAACTCAAGGGAAACCCTTTTTGTCGCCGTGCGAGACCTTAAATCAAGCCGACGTACACAAGATGGCAGGCATGAAGGCGATCCTCTTTAGAACTTTGGAGGCAGAGAACTTTGGACGACTATGTTTTACCACGACCTTGAAGCCGGAGACGAGGCTTCTCAGCTCTGGATGCGTCGCTTAGACGGCAGAGACCGTGAGGAGAAAGGAAATAAGTGCAGTGTAAAGGAGCTCCATGAGCCACTTGGTCAATGAGTGCAGGGTACCATTAAAATACCGTATCATTGAACCCACGACACCCTGCAAGAACGAGGAACTCAGCCTGCTGTGCAAAAGGAATGATTGACTTCAGATGTAGAAAGATATGGCACTACGTAGTTGGCTTACTAATATTTAGCACCTACGGTACGTGCCCTCTATATATCAATGGAGAACAGCATATTTTTTTTTTTGTTGTTGTTGTTTTGTTTTAGCTTCAGTACGTAGCAAGGGAACAGGGAAGCGAATTTGCGAAGTGCTCAGATTATTTACTTTTGCTGTAGGGAAAGAAATCTTCACAAGTCGACTGATACAACCCGTGGCTGGTTAGATCTCTCAGGACCAAAATAAATCTGTACAAAGCCATGACATCTAAAAGTTGGCTTAATGAATCAGGTTCCTCATGTTTCCACAATCAGCTCCAGACCTGATCTCGATCCGCTGCAACATGGCTCTAGTTCTTGACATTGGGCATGCGATGGGGTAATCACTGACAACAACACTGATCCAGTAGGATCCTCCAAATCTTCATCAACTTGGTAAGAAATCGGACAAATGATCATAGATGAAATGACTCCCTAGATCTTCATCAACTCGGCAAGAAATCGGACGAATCCTCTATGATTCCAAGAGATCAAAATGATTCTCCTGATCTTCATCAACTTAGCAAGAAATTATGCAAATCTTCTATAATTAGATGACTATTGTAGCAACTTCAGAGATTCTTTCCTCCTGTATTGAAAAGAGTTTTCTATTATTTATTATTCAAGTTTGAATGTATTATTGTTCGTAATCTTGATGATATATACAATCATGTATCATTATTATAAATATAATGATATACATTCTCAATTCTCACTTAGAGATTGAGTCACCAAAAGCATATTGTCTTTCATTTTTTTTTTTTATTTTTTTAATCAACTCCCTTAGCCTTGGAATGTTTGTTGTGGAAGAAATTATAAAAGCTACTTGGGTTGAGGCCTTTCTGAGAGCGAGTATCCACCGCTGTATTCAAAAGCATTGCCACTTATACTGCTGCTTGTATCCTTTCTAGGAAGCAGATCGCCCCAGAAAAATTGAAAAGCGCCATTGGAATTTCCCAAGTCAATTGCAGACGAAGATGCTGAAGTTGAGGTGGTCATCAGTCCATCATTACGCAGAATTGTCTCGATTTCCTTCGCAACATCACTCATTGTCGGACGACGTACAGCTTCATCTTGAAGGCATTGCAAGGCCAAATCTACAAACCTCTGAAAACCAGCCAGATAACCTGTATTTCGGATGACAGGATCCATTATCTCCTTCAGACCATAGTACTCTTTGTCATTCTTATCGATTGCCATCTTCACCTCTCGAACAACATACTTGCCATTATGTATTGGCGGCCGAGCAGATATTAGCTCCAGCATTACCACACCGAAACTGTAAACATCACTCTTTCCAGTCAGCTGGTGTGTCATGTAATACTCGGGATCCAGATAACCCTGTAAAGATTAACACAGCACAGACAAATAATAAGAAACACAACTCTTTAATCTCCGTCATTGCTTGAAAAAACAAATTGCGTCTGTCAAGGAATATTTATTTTAAATTAAATCGGGAAAGAACTTATAATCCTACTTGTTGTTATTATTATTATTATTTGATTCAAGCCACCAGTGCAGGTGAGAGCTTCATAGCAAACAAGACATCTTAAAAATGAAGACTCTGCAATGCATGATAAAGAAGCATGCAGCATGGCACTGAGGTGATTAAGGAGCAAATACTCACTAGTGTTCCCTTAACATGAGTAGAAACATAACCTTGTTCACTGTCTGATACCCACTTTGAAAGACCAAAGTCTGCAACCTTTGCTGTTAAATTTTCATCCAAAAGAATATTGGCCGACTTCACATCTCTGTGTATTATTGGCGGATTAGCAAGTTCGTGAAGATAAGCTAATCCTCTAGCTGAATCAAAAGCAATCCTAAGCCTCCTCTTCCAGTCCAATTGTATGCCACTCTTTCCTGCGGCCAATAATTGCAGCAACAATGAGTGAAGGTGAAGATTAAAAGATGACATTTAGGAACCCATTCAGTTGTGGTTGGATGAAGTACCAGACAAGCTCTCCATTAGTGATCCGTTAGAGATATATTCATATACCAGCATCTTCTCCCCTTTCTCGAAGCAAAAGCCAACAAGTCCTACTAGGTTTTTGTGATGAACCCTGGAGAGCAACTCTATCTCATTCTTGAACTCCATTCCTCCTTGTGTGGAACCTTGTTTCGATCTCTTGATTGCAACAATCTGCCCATCTGGAAGCATTCCTCTGTAGACCTGAAGAAAGGATGGAAATAGTCACAGGATTGTCCAGTTCCCAAAGATTCTCTTGAGACACCAAAATAAGATTTTGTGATGCATCACCTTGCCATAGCCTCCTGAACCAATAGCATTAATTTCCAGGAAATTATTAGTGTACTTCCGGAGTTCATCAAAACTAAAGCATTTTGCTCCCTTTAGCTGCGGTGCACCTCCATCATCTTCACCAGTGGATACCCATGATGCTGAAATATGGATTTTAAAAAAAAAAGTTACTAAAGTGCATTCCTGTGTTTGTATAGTATGATATACCCATGTTTTATGCTTCACACACACACAGAGTTCAACTGATGATTGTTTTTATCAGACCTACAGCCTGCGGCTAGATGTTTATTGCCTTAACTAAAAACATAATTATTACTTGGTCAAGAAAATTTTTGTACTCCATATGTTTCTTAAAACACATTACCAAAAGGATTGGTTAGAGCAATGGCTCTTTGAGCTTGCTTCCTTTGTCGCAAGGCATAGATCCCCACCATGACAAGTCCAAGGATCATGAGGACACAGCCAACTGTCGCTCCAATGATCAAGCCGCTGTTCAGTGGGTTTCCTGAAACATAAGGTTTTGTCAGTGACCTGTAGGAAATGAAAAACTTTGAATTATTTTGCGAAGCAAAGAAATGGAGTAGGCACCTCTGGTTTCGAATTGGTATGGATCGGCATTGAAATAGAATGGTCCATATATTTCAGGGGTGCTATAAGATTCGCTGCTTAGATCAAGCCAAAGCAATATCTCTGTCCTGTTAAAGTACGTTCCACTTAAAGGGCAAACTTTCAGCTGCACCAGCAGATAACCATTTCCATTATCAAAGGAATTCTGAAGAGTGAAATTAACTGCAGCAGAAATACTGTTAAGTCGGTCTGATAAGCTGTTCTCCAGTAATTTTTTATAGCCTTCCATGTCATGAAAGTAAGGTGCTCTGAAAACCATATTTCCTTCATATGGCTGGGAGCAATCGACTTGATTGGAGACATTTTTCCCCTTCTCCTGAAGTTGCACAGGTCGGCAGTAGGTTGTGACTGCAAGCTCAACATTGCGGCACACAGGATTTCCTACAAGTCTGCGATCACCAAGGGTTGAAGGAATGTTACACAGGTAAGGATGTGGTAAAGGGAAATGCACTTCAGCTCTCATGAGTTAGAATGGCATGTTAAAATGCTCTTACATAAGACTCTGATTATAGTTGTAAGACAGTGTGACAGAGGCAAGATCGTTATTTTGGAAATCCACCACCTGTAGGTTCTTGCTGATGTTGTTGCCCAAGTCGAGGGTACCATTAAAACTATTGTTTTTCAGTGTTCTGTTAAAAAACAATCGGAATAATCAGATAGTTGTAACAGGACCAGGAAACAATATGTTCCTTCATTAGAACAACCAGTTTTTTTTCCTTTTTTTTTTAAGACCAAGAAATCCCAATATATATCTATCAACAGGTTTTCTTCTTCTTATCCTAGAAAAGATCTATCAACAGTTTAGCATGCTTACACTTCCTGTAGACGAGGAAAGCTGAATAGCTCCTGCGGCACTCGCCCTTGAAGCCTACCGGATTCTACAACACTGGATGTACACCATTAAGAAAGACCCGGTTGAAGCTGCAGGCTACTGAAAAGATCGCCAAGTTCACAATTTCAACTAGGTACTTGGAGAACTTACAGAGTTGTGAGATTTTCTAAACTTGAGAACCATGCTGGAGCTTCTGAAGGAACAAACGAGTTGTTGCTTAAATCCCTGTAGAATAGATTAGGCAGTTATCATCTCTATATTCTAACTAGAATGGGAAAAAAATGAGAGTATAGTTACAGTTTATATGAGTTCTTACACATAGTTGAGAGCATCCATCCCAGTTAGATTCGGCATTTGTCCACTTAGATCATTATTTGCTAAATTCCTGAAAGGGGGTGGAACCATGTAATGAGTGCAGATGGTACCTAGAAGAACAACTTGTGATGATTTTAAGTTGGGAATAATCCATTGTGACGATTGCTTACAGTAAGTTGAGGTTTTTAAGATTGGTAATGTTGGAAGGAACTTGGCCGCTCAGACCGTTCTTATCGAGACGACTGTCGTAAGAAGGCAAATCACAATTATCAGTCGACTTTATTCAACAGAACAAAGTTAAAATAAGATGAAAAATAGATTAGACAGCAGGCTAGTAGTTTATCTGGTTAAAGAATACTTACAGAGCATTAAGCGTGTGCACCAATCCTATGGACTCTGGAATTGTCCCTTTCAATTGATTACTATTAAACAGTCTGTGTACAAGGAATCATCAGGACACAGAAGAAATGCCGAATTATAGAAGAAAACTGACAATGGGTTGTTTCAGCTTACATATGTATTAAACTCATATTGGAGTTGAAAAGATTTTTGGGGATTTCACCTGACAAATTATTCCCGTTGAAATGGCTGTCATGAACATAACATAGAAGCTCGTTACACATATTATCCATATGAATTCGTTTATTATTTATCCAGAGGAATGATGAAGAAGCAAATGGCTCACAAGTGCTGTGCGTTGAGAAGCTGATTCAAGCCTACTGGAAGAGATCCTACTAAATGATTCTCTGCCAGGTCCAGATAGTTGAGCTTGGAGAGCCTCCCCAGGGAGGCAGGTATCTCGCCGGTGAACTCGTTTAAGTTCAGAGCCCTGGGAATAGTAGTCAAAAAATAAAAAAAGAACAATCAAAATTCTTGTTCCACTAGTTGACAATACTATTTAGCCAAAAACTTGAAGGCAAGAAGAACAAACAGCAGATATTTACAAGACCATAATCCTTACAAGAATGTGAGCTCTGATAGGTTGCCTAATTCTTCTGGGATGCTACCGTTGAAGCTGCAATGGACCAAGATCCTGAAAAAGAGTGAAGGAAGCATCTGTTATGAAGTAGAGTCCATTATGAATAGGTGAGTTTCATAAATATAGATGAGTCTTTTCTGCCAAGAAATAGGCCTACTGGACTTACAAGCTAGTCAGCTGCGTCAAATTTCCGATAGCTCGTGGGAGTGTACCACCAAGTTTTCGGTTGTAAGAGAGGTCCCTGCATGTAACATCGCTAACTAGTTATGGTTCATGTCATATATCATGAATCTTATGCATCTATGAATTGTTTCATGAACAGAAAGCTTTAGACATGGATCAATAGAGCTAGTGGTTGGTGGAGAGCAATCAATGTGAGTGGATTTGATGTTAATAATAAACTGCAGTTAAAGATGAGTCAGCTATGGTTCCAATGTTCCACCATGCAGAAATTGTATAGAGGATGTTGTTAAGTATCTCAAATTTAGTTCAGGCTTCTGCATGCAAGGGATTAGCAACTTCTCCCAGGATGCTCTCAAGTATGCTGAAATCGTATAATGATAGAACAAAGTTTGTGAACAATTTAAACAAGCAAACTTACAGAATTTGCAATTGCGTGAGGTTTTGTATATCACTGCTTAATGTACCTTCAAGCCCCATGCTGAATAGCTTCCTGTGGGCATTAAAATTAGGTGAGCAGTGGTAGGAGAGTAGGCAGTGATGAGTTCAGTATTAAAATACTCACAGGACAGTCACCCTCGAATTGTTGCAAGTTACTCCTTCCCAAGGTGTACCACAGGGATCATCTGACTGCCCCCAGTTTGGTGGTGTGTTCTTCCATTGATTCGCAAGAGATCGGAGAGCAGCAACTGTGGGAATTTTATTGGTTAACAATCAGCTCAGCGTGCTATTACAGAAAATCCATGTATGTTAGCCTTGTCATCCATCTTTTGTTAGAATCTAGAAATCCTTCCAAGAAGACTTCATAGTCTTAAGGTCACATTGAAAGAATATGGGTCAAGGATTGGACCTCCATACCCATATTTGTATTTGTTCATTAAATAGGAATATTGATATGGACATAAATCAGCACTACGTGAATATGGAATCATCAATCGGCTCTAAACAAACAAACATAAGGTTATTTTATTACTAATATCCACATTTATTTAAGATATGTAGAAAATTCAAATGGATATGGTATGAAGATGACTAATTCCATATTTCTAAAAACATATGTAGATTCAAATCAATTATTTGCAATATACATGGTTTCTGTGACCAAATATATGTATATAAATGAGATTTCAGAACATCTGTTGTAGATGAATGGATCAGAAACATGTAAAATTAAAAATAATGGGACAAACCAAGGATCTGTTGAAAAAATTAGTCTCTAAATCAAACAATATGAAACTAATGAAATGACCACAGTAAAACTTTTATATGAAATTAAGATTAAAAAAAAAAAGAACCATGCTTGTAATATGCTGATGACAGTGTCCTTATCTGTATCCGCATCCTTATCTGTTTGTGGATGATATATACATATCTGTATCTGGACCATTCAATATTTAAAAAGGTAAAAATCAGTTTAAAAAAATTCTGAACCTGCATCGATATCTGGAAGGGGAATGAATTTAGATATGCAATTCATATCCTACCAATTCTGGATTCAGAAGCATATATAGTCAGGGTACATCCAAACCATTTTCAGTCCTCTTTGAATTATTTGTATAGGTTAAGCATACCGATGAATACATCAAAATAACCATTGGTTGGACAGACTCTTATTAAGACCTTGTACTCTTAATACTAAAGTAGCTACGAACCTTCAAACATGAAAATGAAACCAATTGTCCAACTAGTATGAAGAATAAGGAATAAAACTTAATGGTAAAAGCATCTATGTCATGCAAGTATTGAAAGCATATACTTTCATCACACCCTTCAATTTCTAGGCTCAAGTACTGGAACAACAAGATGCACTCTCAGCCCAGCACTGCTGAATGTTGGAACCAAAACAAAAAGGAAACCATGTATCCATTTAATTCAACTGAATTGATTCAGCTCCATAAAAATAAAAGGAAGAAGAAGAGGAGGAAATACCATCTGATGGATTAGTGCTTGCGAAAGCAGGCCGAAGACTGGCAGCGCAAACCAACAACAGAAGAATTCCCTTCATCCGTCCCATTCCAACTGAGATCAATACGGGCAAACCTTAGAAAACCTTCAGCTCAGCTAGCTAGCACAGATCTGTAGGAGAGGCCAGGAGCTAACCAGACATAATCTTCACTAAAAATATCAGAAATTGGAGAAGAGGTGATCTGCCCAAAAGCCTCGGATTCTTTTGCAGCCAACGGAATATGGATGGTTGGGTGATGACTAAAAAGGGGGAAGGTAGTCGGAATTGGAACTGGTTCGAGAAAATGAAGAGAGAGATGATGCCCCACGTAAAGCCGACCCTGAACCGAAGCATCCGAGAACTTTTCCCAAGAAACTATCCCCGGGTACATAATCTCATACGGAATCTGCAGAGGGATTTCCAGTTCTCTGCGCACTCGCCGACAGGGCTACGACCCGTCAACGCTGAACGGTCATCGACCTTCGAAAAGACGTTCGGATTGGGGCAAGTCAAACAAAAGCGTGTTTGGAATGGGTGCGGACGCCACACAGCGAGCAGCAACTGCAGCAAGTGGACAAGAGCCATGCACCTGCCAAAGATGTGAACGCGGCATGGAGAAAGCCCATGGTACCGTGCAGCTAAAAAGAAAGCATTATTATTATTATTATTATTATTATTATTATTATTATTATTATTATTATTATTATTATGAAATGATGTCGTGGTAATGCTAGACCCATTTATTTAATAATTTAAGGGCGTCTGAAAGAACGAATTGCTTGAAGGATGCTTCTTTCTGGAAGATTTTTACTAGGTGGAATATAGAAATGGTCATCTTTGTATGATGCAAGGCTCCTCAAATTTCCACAAAACTGATGGTGGTTTATTAAAGAGGAGCAATGTGACACTTGGACACAATGTCAATCAATGTCTTGGCGATGTAATGGCTATAATTTCTAGTTTGATACTCAGTAATTTAGAAAAACTATAAAAGGAGAATTAGAAAGAGATTAAATAATATCAATCAATGCCTTGACGTTATAATGTCTGATAAAATAGTTGAGTTAGGTAATTAGGACGGATAACAACCCAATCATATTTAGAGTGAGGGTGAGACCGGTCTAGGTTCCTTAAACAAATACAAAAACTTTACCGACTGGCAGTTGGCACTTGATGGGCTAATATGGTAGTTGCCTTCGACTAGTATTTTTCAAATATTTAAAATTGTTAGAATAACTGGGTGTCTCCGTTGATATATGATGCATGAGTTTTCAAAATATCAGATAGCACAGTAAAAGTAATATTAGATACCTTTCTATATACTTTATTACAATACTAAATAATTTAAAAATCATAAAAGAGAACTGGATTGAAAAGTATCAACCAATATATTTATGTTGTGATAGTCAGCCGGGATGATAAACTAGGACAAATACCATTGAGCGTTTGCTAGAATGCTATCGTCTCTTGCCCAAATGGCAAGGGGGCGAGGATTCAGGCCGGAGTCAACCCTAGATTGAGGTGGATGTGGATAGAAGGTGTGAATTAGTCTCTCTTAGGATCTCAAAAAAAAAAAAAATTGAAAGTCCAATTAAACATGAAATAATGGCATGGTCAAACTATCTCTTGTATTAACAAGAGGGTTGTTAACTTTCCAATATGGCGTGAAAGTTGTCTCATGTACTCCAAAATTTTTCTATACTTAATAATTTTAAAATTGTCAAGATAATTGAGTGTTTCGATTTGATATGATAAGTGAATTTTTAAAATATCAGCTGAGACAATAAAGACAATGTTAAATAGCATTCTATATGTTTTATTTTAATACTAAGTAGTTTAAAATCATAAAAAATAGCTGAAAAGAGATTAAATAGTACCAACCAATATTTAATGCTAGGATGGCCAATAAAAACATCCGAGATTTAAAAAAAAAAAAAAAAAAAAAAAAGAGCTGATAGTTACCTATTTCATGGATATAAAATCTACTTCATACACTTGAGAAAGTTTGAGACACGAAAAATACATAAACTAATAAGTTATTTTTATTTTTGGTAAGTTGAAACTGATAAATTATGGATTACCACGAGAGAAGAATATGAAATAAGTCAGACATGCATGACGTATTATCCCATTTCAATTGTCAGATATGAGAGCAGTCAAGTCTTCTGATGGCAATCAACTAAACAGGACATATATTCTACCAAACATGCCACTAGTCCTATAAGCATGCGTTTATGACCATGTATTGAATTGATGGTCCCCTTTGACCTTCCATCTACGAAATATGGTTGGATTCACATGCAATTACTAATATTCCACCCAATGCACCTCTTTTCCCACCTCAAAATAAAGAGGTGGGAAAGTAGCATTCTCATTAAAATGAGATTTTTATATTTTATAAAAAAAAATTCATGAAAAACGTAGAAAAGTTATTTTTTCACCGGTTGAAAATTGAGATTTTTTTTTCTAAAACTATCTTTAAGCCATGAAAATCAATGAATAAGATCTTTTTCCTCTTTAAGAATATAATAGATATTTTATATAATTTTTTTAAAAAAGTAGATGCTTAACAAAACATAAGCCATGCTGAAATGTATCGCTTTTTAATTATCAACCAAACATGTCAAAACCATTTTTTCAGGTATCATATTCTTAAGAATCATCTTCTCAAAAAAAATATTCTAATAAAAAAATATTCTTCTCATGATCCAAATGAGTCCTCAGCGGTAAAAACTCATTATCTAATTAATGGAAAATCATCTAATGGAGGGTGTTAGACCTTTTTTTTTTTTTATTGCCTCTCTGACCATCAATATTAATCCACCAAGACAATGCCAATCAGAAGAAAAATGTGGGTCTAACTTCTAGGAAGACCCTAAACAAACCAAGCTACCGAAATTTTAGGCTACAAGTGCATATAATAAAGCTAATTTTCCAACTTGTAATATCTGATCGTAGTCAAAGATGTTGACCAATCAAACTCACCCTTCACCTTTATAGAAAATTAAAACAATAAAATAAAATAAAATAAAATAAAAGGACACTTGACAGACAATCAAGAACATGATTAGCAAAATCAAGATGGTGTGCAATGCATCTACCCAAATGGTTACCAACTAATAGAGTTGGGAAAGTCAGGGAGGGTTACTACCAATAAACTCTCATCGTCATCTAGATTTTGGCCGGATTTCCTCCGGCAGGACACTCTCAAATATAGCCATGTATGCAGTAGCACCCCCATTTAAAACATATATGTGCATGGAGCTGGAGAGATAAGGAGTCCACCGACCATAACTTATACATATTTTTTCTACGATAAAGTAAATTACCTTTCTTGCTGCTTCTGTTAACCCTTAAAATCTCCTCCCATCCTGTCTCTCACCTGAATTATGTCATATTTAAAACAAAGAACCTAAGATCTTCAAGCATCTAAACAAGTCTCCTCTATGAAGCCCTTCACAAAAGGCAGAATCCATCCACCATAAGGGATTGACATCAACCTGACCAATCAAACTTTTATCTTTCAATGCCTTTGATCCATTGAATAGCTTTAGTAAAACAAATATGGCTACATTTTGATTCAAGAAAAATATGAAGTGTTCCATGTGGATTAGTCCCCGGAATGAGTCAACTGAATATTTGTATTAGAGTAGTTGAGAACATTGGAAAAAATTTTTGGCTTCTTTTATCCAATGAACAACCCTGATCACACGGCACCAAGGCAATTTGATAAATATTCCATTCAACATGTTCATGTTAGCCTGTCTACCTCCATGCACAGTTCTTGCAGAAAAGCACTGACATTGCCACAACCAAAATACAAAACAATCCCTTCAAATCTCCCATAGCTATGAAGAGGTAGTTTCACTGTGTTCAACTTACCAGCAAATATACAAATGCTATGAACAACCGAACATTAAAATCATAATTACAAGGAGCACCTCACAAGTTTTCCATTGCTTCCCTAAAAGAAAGCGGAAGCTCTAAATCAACATTCTTTTGTCTCTACCCTGTTACTGAGGACAAATGCTATTTCAAAACAACCGCTGCATTTCTCAAAGCCAGATATCTTTGGACATGATCATCAGGAAGCATTCTTATGCGCTTGAAGACATCCGGGTTTGCATAGCGCAGGTTTGTCCTTGGGTCTATGTATTGTGCCTGCAGCCATTAAACCATGTCAAAATAGAAAAATAAAATGTTAAAATATATCTTCAGGTTCCAAGCATGAGTTTTTTTATTTGTTTTTCCGCCATTTGTGGAGAAGGAACGCCGATCGATGAAAAACAAAACCAAAAATCTTCAGTGAAAGCATACCACAATCTTTGAGACAGACATTAATGGTTAAATGAAACCCCAAGAAGAGAGACCAAAATACATCTACCTAAAAACTAGAGCATCAATCTTATAGAGACATCAATAATCCACATCTCTTTACATAAGAAATGGGAGAATCTGCATATGAGGGGCTATAAATTCGTTTGGATCACAGTATCTAATTTCATTTTGTTATTTACATATTAAATCATGTATAGGTCCATTTTCTTCTTAAATTACTTATCACTAATAAATCTCAAATAGTAAAATTAGCATGTCTCTTGTTGGAGTTCATAGGGTTAAAAATAAGATACAAGTTTTTGTATTTTAAAGACACATGTTAAAGTCTTATCCTAGTTTCTTCTTAAGTATTCTACATAAAAGGATAATTAAATTGATACATAGTATATACACATATTGAGTAACCAAACAAAATGTTTGCTTCATATAAAATATTGTACATAGGCCTAAATTAAAACTAGACTTTTTGTGAGTATACTTTATATTCTTCATTCATCCACTTTATGGTTGACTGATGTTTCAATTTTTCACATTTCTTTTACATTTAGGATCAAGGAATTTTGAATCATGCCGAACCGGCCAGTTCGAGGCATACCAAACCGACCGGTTGGCTCTCGGCATGGTTCGATTACACAGTTTGGTATATAAATCACCCCAGCCCAACTGTGCCTCTGACTTTTTTTTTTCCAATTCGATTGTTGTGCCCATTCCCCTCCCTCGAAAACCCTAAGCACTCAATGACAAAGCTGAACGATGCCACACCGCCGACGAGGTACCCCCCTTCCTCTCCCTCCCTTCCTCTCCCTCTTCCACCGTCAAACAACGAGGTCTCTCCCTTCCTTCCTCCCTCTCCGACTCGACACAATGGCCTCTTGGTCTCAACCTCTGTCCCACCTCCCTTCCTCTTCCTCTCCCTCCCTCCCTCCCTCCCTCCCTCCCTCCCTCCCTCTCTTTTCCTTTGTCTCCTTCTCCCTCTCACCTCCCTCCCTAGATCTCTGTGTTGGTATATACCCCGAAACGGCATGGTACCGACCCGTATTATGCCGAACCGGTCGCCAGTCGATACCCTTCTGGTACCAATTCGGTGAACCTTGTTTAGAAGTTTTTAAAAAAGCAATAAAATCTTACAATCTACAATCTGAAGCGATCTAGCCCTCTCTACAATTTCTGACTCGATCCTAATCTTAACAACATTGGATCAACCAATTAGAACACAATATACCATACTATGAATACTAACCATGTTTCATAATATGATTTTCAATAGCCACACCAGTACCTCACTAGTTTAGTGTCAATACAGGTCGATTCATGGTACCACTCTTGGTACACCCCTCATACGAAATCCTAGTTCGTTATCAGTACAGTACCATATGCCTGGTATATGATGGTACAGTCTAGTACGACAAACCATGATAGTAACCTTGTTATACATCTGATGGAACCAATTTTGAATGGCCATCATTTCTAGATGCTCTTAGCCCTTTAGAATAGAAATTGCTCCAAGAAGGATATACAAGGTCAAACTTTGACCACATCAACCATTGCATACAAAATCATGTAGTTTGGAGTTTGGACTGGTTTAGTCCATAATATGTGTTGCATTAAGTAACTTGGATCATAAGCAAGCCTACTATGTAGGAAACATGATCAAATGTGCATCCCATAAAGGTATGAGCATGGGTAGGACCATTCAAGCGACATGTGCTATACAATCACACTGTATCAGTTTGTAAACACCTGGATACCATAATTTATGATTCATATAAAGAGAATACAGTATGATAAAAGCAACTCATACCTTGCCAAAAGGAGCATAGAATGCTTGCAATATTTCTAAGTGCTTACAAGACATAGTTGTGCCTTATTACTAGACAAGATTAATTGCCTTTTTGCCACGAAAAGTTAAGCAGGCATGCAACTTCTAACACTTTGCATATGCACGAGTATAGGATGTACACCAAGAAAGCTTTAGGCTTTAATAATATCATGAGTTATAACTAACAACATTGTTCATCTTGAAAGTTGAAGGAAATGAGCATTTACCTCATAACCTGTTATATCACAAAATTTCTTTGACGGATACATGGATGGAGGTGTCTCAATATTTAAATCTGAGAAACAAAGTAAAGGTCAGAGGCATCCCAATGCACAATTTTATAATTTTAGCACCCTTAAGAATCAATAAAAAGCAACCATGCAGATTGATTTTGTACATTAGGGGGAAAAGAGCCAATATGATACATAGAACAAAATCAAGCTAATCCAGCTTCTTTCTGTGATAAAATGTAGCATAACCATAAACCATAACAATAAACTTTGTCCCTACTATTTGAGGTCAGCTTTATGAATCATTATGCATGAAAAACTCCTTCCTACTAAAGACTACCTCTAATGCCAGTGCAAACTACTCCAAATGCCTCTTCACAATTTCCAGCTATGTTAGCTTAGCTCAGCAAATATGTAGTTATGCCTTTCATACATCCCATGTGAAGACTGTTTAAGTCTTTCAGTAATATCATACAAACAACTAATGTTGTTATTGGTAACAGCGACAAAGAAAAACATAGAGTTAAGTAATCAGGTTATAAGCAGAGGCTGCAATATAATTTGTCATAGTTTGAAAACACTACTGAACCAAACTGTCAAACCCTACAGCAACTGACCGAGCATCTTAGATATGCTTTTATGGGTGATGATATTCTATATAAATACTGATGCACAAAAAAGACAACAAGGCCCAAGTTCCAGAAAATACCAAGGTAACAGAGAACAGAAGTGATAAGTTTATAGTGAATTTCTTGCTAATTCAGTACCCCCAAAATTAACAATCAGCGCTCCACTTTTGGAGCTTTTCTAGGGAACATCATGACCTTGTGACTGACAATTGTTCTGGACAAATTGTTCAATTAAGACCAGTCAAAGCAAATAGAGCTTTTTTTAAATTAATTTAACTAACAAAGCAACAATTTGTGACCCGCAACTTGTAGGTAATTTTTATTAGTTCTCCACGACACCATGCACATGAATCACATTGTAAACAAAATATTTATATCAATGCACATAATTTTCACTAAACTACTTGCCCCATACTATGTTAATCATTATCTGTGTCTGTTCTGTCATCGCCCTTCACAAGAAAAGCTATGGAGAAACCAGGCCTCCATGACTGCAAAGATCCTTGCAAATTTAGAGTTAAATTGTTTACTATTCTAGGACACCAAACAAATTTTTTTTAACAAAAAAAGGATCACGTTTCACCCAAATCAGTTACCATTAGCAAATCCCATTCTAATCAAATGCCCACCTAGATTTCTCATATATCAACAGACACGGCACTATGACACTGTAAACAAAATTCCGGCATCAATATAGTCGCAATCTCTCCCCTAAAAAATTCTCTCCCCGAACATTATCTCAACTAGGATTGCGGTTTTCCATTGCCACGCAATGCAAGAAAAGAAGCCAAAAAACAAAGGCTCCCAGTGTTTGCAAATAGCCTTATCGATCGAGTTGAAATTCTTTCTCATCTTACGCTACCAAACAAATCAAACAATCATGCAAATCAAATATCATCAGCCAAGCAAATTCATCGATTGAAATTTAAATTTTCGCCTGCACATCGCATGCACCGACAACAAATATTGCACGACGAAGTGCATCTAACAATAGAGGGATATAATGCAAACATATGAAAGAAGAGGAGAGCTTAGCTTACAATTGGGTTCGTTGGCCGGGTAGGAGGGATAGTTCTCGGCTTGGAGGATCTGCTTGAGGTGCTTCCAGTGGCGGCCTCGGGCGTGCCCTTTCGGGTACTTGTCCGACATCTGTACCCTCTTGAAGGGAAGCACGGGGGGCAGCAGCATCTCCGAATTCACCACCTCCGGCTCCATCGCAGCTTCCAACCGGATGAATCGAGGAGGCACGATCTTGATTTCTTTCCAAGTTTCCTCACCGCTTGGAACCCTAATTAGAGTTGGATGTTAACGGTGGATCACGGGAAACCCTGAGAGAGAGAGAGAAACTAGGGTTACTTTGAAGGGACGGCAAGGAGTGCTTGCTCCCTGACCGTGGCACTGTTACAGACTTGCACGTTGGGATTGGGATTGCTGCTCGTTTTAATATATATTTCATAACTAAAAAAAAAAAATTTGGTACGATAAAATAAAAATAAAAAATATTATATACTAGAGTATAATATAATATTATAGGTTAAAATATTATTATTTAGTATAATAATATTATACTATAGTATAATATAATATTGAATAATATAGCATAATAATATCATATAATAATATATTATTAATGGTACAATATTACTATAATATTATATTATATTATATTATCATAAGACATATTATATAAGATAATATTATATAATATTATTGTACTATAATAATATAATATAGTATAATATAATAGAATGGATTAAAATCTAACCTAACAATAGATTATATTGTAGTATAATGATATTATATTATTATTAAATATTGTTATATTAGATTGTATTATCATGATATAATAATAATATTATATTATATGTTTATATTATTAATAATATAATATTATTATAATATAATCGTATAATACAATATAATATAATGTAAGAATATATGATATTACTATATTATACTATTATAGTGTAATAATAAAATATAATATAACATAATATTTTTCTTAATTTATTATTATTATATTATACTTATAATATAATCATAAATTATAATATGATATGATATAATATGAGATGTAATCATGAAATTTGTTGGTAGATATTTTGGTTATTAAAAATTCTATTAAAACTAAAACGGCTTCTCGATATTGGTCGGAAAGTATTTTTGGAGAGAAGCTCTAAAATAGAATTTTTTTTTTCAAATAGACGTTTTTAACTTCCTGACAAAGCTAAAATATTTTTTTAATTTTTTATCAAATACTATCATCCAAGGATTAGAAAGTATTTTCTAATCCGCCCAATAGGACCTTATAGCCCAGCTTGAAAAGACGCCATTTTTGGGTCAGGACGGATTAGGTCTGCTGTGGCTTGGTACTCTTTTTTTGCATGTCAAACACGCGCAACTTGAACAAACCTATGACACAAAATTTTGTAATGGCAGCCAACCAACAATACCAGAAAGACAGAACAAAGAGAAAGATACCGAAGTAACAACAATGGTGTAATTAGAATTGCTTCCTAATATTTATATTTAGTGTCAATCAAGCATACGAATCATTAAAAATACTTTGGTTGGGTTACTAGAAGCATCGCTTCGGCAATCGTACATCCAGTCTTCACTTGCTGCCCCTGGAGATGATCCGGTTCCTAATTAAGCACACCGATAGCCTAATTAACCAATAATATGACCATGGACCATATTAATGGCATGAGCATACCTTTGCAAACAACCCCTTTCCTCATAAATCAACTTGGAGCCTAAAATTCAAGCCTCCCATCCTCAGCTTTTCATCAAGAAGTCCTGACAATCATGCTAAAGTTCAACAAGCATCAGAAATTTGACATGCTAAACAAGTCCACCAACAATCTAACAGATGATCAGCTGCATAATTTCATCCAACCCAGAACACGGAAACTGCTTTCACCTTCAGACAATGGTCCCAGTCTGGTTTACGACAAGTTTATGTACAGGGGGAAAATGACATGAGCATATCCTTGCAAACAACCCCCCTTTTGACATAAATCAATTGGGATAATAAAATTCAAGACTGTTATCCTCAGCTGATGCTATTTTTCATCAAAAAGTTTGATGATCATGCTCAAGTTCAATAAGCACCAGAAATTTTTGACATGCTAAACAAGTCGCTCGAAAATCTAACTATTTGATCAGCAGCATAACTTCATTTAACCCAGAAAACAGAAATTGCTTTCACTTTCAAACATTAGTCCCACTTATTAGTTCCAACTTCTGGTTTACTACAAATTTAAATACAGAGGAAAACAAGTCCGGAGTACTAAATGTTAACTGCTGCACCAATTCAGCACTTACATCTAGAACTGATACAGGTAATAACAATGACGACCAAGTTAGACGATCTTGCTTATCCATAGACCACCTGTACAAACACACCACACTTGACTCACTTGAGTCATCCATAGTGCACCTAAGATTCTTATACAGCGGAGGACGTTCCCAGGGTTGGTCATTATGTACATCACATGCAACAAGTCACATATCCATGTCAATGAACAGATCATCCTCTTCCTCGTCATTGTACATCTCATCAGCAAGAAAGCCATCTACTGCTTGATTGCTGCCATGAACAGAAACTCAGTCAATAAATTGAGAGCAATATGAAATGCACCCCCCCCCCCCAAAAACAAAAAAAAGAAAAAAGAAAAAAAAAGGATGCAATTTATTTCCAACTTTATGCTAGCAGATGAAGCCAAGGACCTACCTTATGCAACAACACCGAAAGCTGACAACGCACTTCAGCTTCCTATTATAGAAAAAGAAATTGAACGACCATCTGCAAGGAACAAAACCCATGTCAGATGACTCAGCAACTGTTGATCCATTACTAGATATGCTCAATTAAGAGGATCTTACATGGCTCCTTTCTCCAGAAAAGGATCCCCATCAAAGTCCGGGTTGTAGCTGTAGATCTCACACTCGCTTAATTTAACAACCTGCATCAAAGGAGCATATATCAATAACCACCAATCATTTATTCCTATAGCCATAGGAAGAGAAATATTCACCTCATCTATTGCCTTGGTCATGCTTTCCAGAAGGGAACTACCTCCATGAACTAAAGCCCATTCCTGTAATGCAAACATTTTACATACACGCTCTCATACACCAGAAGGTAGACAGCAATTCCAGGACACAGTACAGTTCTAGAGCTTAAGTAAGGACTAGCTGGTTGAAATGAAAGGCCAAGCAAAGATATTTAATCAATAGCATGAGAAAGAATGTCTAATTAATATATAATATTTCTCCTAGACAAATTTTAGTGCAACTAAAAATCATCCACTCTTCCTGAGAAAAAGAATCTAGTTGTCACTGACAAGTAATTATGGATATGATGATAGATTCACAAGTAATTAGATAGAAAAGAAGGGCTATGCCCAATAATAAAATCACAAGCATCTACAGCATATTTTACAACATGGCAGCTTTATAGAAGTCCCTGATGACATTCTTCAATAATAAGAAAGAAAAGGCTAGTCAGCGTACAACACAAATACCACCAAAAGAAAGGGCTTGATTATGAAAATTTCCAAAGTAATATAAGTTGCTTGATCTTTTCAATAAGATTCTTCATGTTCTTTAAAAAAATCAAATACTTGCTTTAATAAGAAAGATTCAAGTCTTATCGATTCTTTAATGAACAATTGAGTCTTGTCGCTTCTTTCAAAAGCGTCTTCTTTTTTAGCAATTTATGCAACTACCTCAAAATTTCACATTTTCAAAAAGTGTCTTCACCATGGACTATGCAATTCTGTCAAAACTCAATTTATATGAATTTTATATAAAGCACTACCAAGCTATGTTACCTATTTCTAAACAAATATGAAGAAACATGCATGCACTTGTAGATATAAAGAGAGGCATGAGACATCAGCATGCACAGTTATACCTTTAGAGGTATGAAGGATGAAGACAACAACGTTGTCAACTCCATTTGATAATATAATAAGATAAAAGCATACCCTAGCTGCTTCAAACAAGTAGGTGTCATATATCTGCTTGAAGTTCTCCCACTCTTCTTCTCTGAAAAACAGATGGGCTCGCACTGCACTGCTAAGCCGATAAATGTCGATAAGATAATGTTATGTAGATTATTAAATTGCACTCACCCAGCATAATTTCAGAGGCAAGTGACTCCAGCACAAACCCATGAACGCAGCATAAGAGGACAACAAAAATTTATAGGGAAATGGAGAGAATTGAACTCTCAGCTCATAGAGCAACGGTTAAAACCGTCTGTCAAGCCACTTGACAACACTCCCTGTGCCGGTCAGAAAGGATATAGAGCGGGTTGCCATGTCGCCAGTGAAGCTGACAATGACATTACCCAGGATCCTTCCTCCCACTTATTTGTCAAAATTTAATGTGTCACAACTTTGGAAAAGAAATACCTGAAATCATAATCTGGATACATATGACCAAGCGTAAGAACCAGATATATCAATGTTTTCCGACTGGAACAAACACAAGAAATACGAGATTAGGTCCTTGAAGAATCAAAGGATACATAACATCGATTTGTACATGCCTTTTACCACCTTGATCTACTAGACAAGAATTCCACAGGAGATGAAGGGTCACTGTCAGATGATTGCCCAAGGAAGTCAAGAATCTGAATAAAGATTAAAAAAAAAGGTTAAAAAAATGTACAAAAGCTGCAGTCAAAATAATTAGCAGATATCCATACCTGCACAAAGACCTACAAAAACTCACAGCTAATAACTAAATTCGAACTTGTAAACCAGAGCATATCAATAACCATGAGCATGGCGGCGACATCACAAAACAATAGTCAAAAGTCACTAATCCTACAGGTAGTGATTGAAATAGTATTAGACGAAATCATGATGTTTGAATAATTTTCACCTCTATTCACTTTTAGATAACCATGTATATTAAAATGATAATGCTTAACTACCAATATTCCCGCCAAAACTAAAATTGGAGGGCGAAGGATAACAGAACTGCACGATCTAGATATAACGCTTACATTAAGAAACCATCACATTCCTTAGTTGATTAATAGTATTTAGGAACACAATTTACAATAAAGAGCCAAAAATTGTACCCCAATCGGCATCATATATAAATTCTGCTCCAGCTTTCGAAGAAAAGAGGAGGGTATAGCGCAATCCTCATGTTTCTGACTGGTAGACAGTATTCTTTTTTTCCTCCCAAACACAAACAAGATCAGACAAGAAAGCATGGTAAAGCTCTAAGAGAAATCAGTTTCATATTCCACATGGCTAAGCATGGTTCACCCATGAAATCGGATGTTTCATAAAGCATATAGTAGAGAGAGCGAAACCGAATGATGAATCAGATATTGTGATAGATTATATTGCTAAACGTCGCAGGCATCAATCAGCCCTGGAACTCAATTCCTGGTCATAGCAAATGATTCACTGAAATAATCAAGGGAAAAAAGATAGAGGAATAGATTTTCATAAGTGATATGAACATCCACATTTCTGTACCCTATCATCCACCCTCATGCTAAAAGTTGAAAGAGCAGCCCAAAAGCAACATAACAAGGAAACTCGATATAATGCAAACATAATAGAAAAGAACAAATGGTAATGAAACAGCATGGACACATGCGCCATCAATTTGACAAGGCTCCGCATAAATAATATAGGGGTAAGGTTTCAGGGCCCAGCAACCAACATGATATAAAGCATAAATAAGACAGCAAGCTTCATGCATTAAAAATCAGCTGGAACCTAGACTGAACTGCATAAAACTTGTACTGACATGCAATTTTAATGGCATTATCTATCAAAATGAATCAAAACAAAACAAAAGCAGACAAGCAGTATAACGAGCTAGTTCTTTTCATGGTAATGGTTTGTCTTTAAACAACAAGCTTAAAACTAGATCCAAATGAATATCGGCCATATATTTTTTTCCTTCATATTCTACGTTAAAGTAGTTATTTATTATCATTTTTTTTGGTGCAATGGCGCCTCACACACAGTGGGTGTGGGTGCAGCCCATAAGATCAAAAAGGATAAGAGAATACAAGGACGACGGGACCAAAGTGTGGTTGTCCCAAATAAAACCCCCGGAATGCTGAGCCACAAAGGATGCCACCCGGTCAGCCAAACTATTTGCCTCTATGTAGGCATGAATGGCCCAATGGGAGAAGCACTCACCCAAAAGTCATCGGATGTCGAGTATGAAGCCATCATATGCAACTACTAATTAGAGCCATCATATGCGGTTCCAACGAGTATGAAGCCAGCACATGAGACAAGCAAGCCTAGATCAAGAGAAAGCCACATAATCATATAATTAGACTGCAACGAACCAAATGAGGCAATCCACAATGCTCATTTAGATGCCTTGTTCTCTACTCATTAAAGGGTGCTCTTCTTTCATCCCTTTTTCCCCTTCATGTTAATGCTCTTTCATTTATTTGTAAAAAGTTTCAAATCTTCCGGTTCAATAATATGGATGGTGGTACCAATCACAATCTTTGACCAATAGACTATATCATACGAATTCATTGATAAGGCAAGCTTTGAGTGTACAGAGTGAGAAGTGCATGTACATAAACTCTATTTTCTATTTAACGGTACTTGCAGCAGAAATAAGAAATCTTAGCATTTAATGTCAAGCAAGTCAGAAAGTTGTAGCTACCTCATGCTCTAAGCTAAGAGAGAGCTTTCGATCACTCCCTGTATGTTTACCTACATGCCCAAGAAACAAGTAACTAATAAGTCTTCCAATTATATCAACGAACTAAGCAAGTAAATCACAACCTATACTTACATGAGAATGCTTCAAGATTTCCCTTGATAGTACTTTCCCCAAGATTCAAATGATTCAGGAAAAGATTTATACTGGATGAAAAAAAAACATTATCTTAAGAATAAAATGACAATGTTGAGACTAAGAAGTATGACATCCTCTAATAATACTTGCGAGACTAGTTACTTAGATTCCTAAGCATGCCTCCAAGAAAATCTAGAAAATACCTGTCTAGGGGAGTGTATTCCAAAAACTTCATGTTGAGAATCCCTCAAATGAACAGAAGTGTATTGAGTTTTGATGTCTTTCTAGCAGAAACAGGCACTTGGAAGTTATAATTCTGTCTCACATCTGTGTAGTGACAAATAAAAAGGGCCGTAAATTTAACAAGTTCAAGAAGTTCAAGAAGAGAAGCATGCACAGCGAAATAAGGAAAAAGAGAAGAGTCAAAGGTATTCTTGACATGAAATGTATATACAGAATATTGTATATAAATAAGTTGAAGAATTGACTTTTGATAGCTTTGAAAATTGCATCATGTTTTATTACATAATACATCCCTTCATCATTCATAATCATAATCATCAAGCTTTTTCCCAACTAATTCAGGTTCGCTTATGGGCCCTCATTCGCTAAGTATTTCTATTTAAGATCATTTTTGATGTTATTCCAAGTTTCTCCATATCTTCACAATTTCTATCCATGTTACCTTAGATCTTCCTCTCCTTTTCTTACCACCTTCAACATAAATCAAAGTACACCTCCTTACTAGAGCTTTCTTGGACCTTCGTTGTACATGTCCATACCAGCTCAACCAATTTTTCGTCCCTTTATCCTCATTTTGTGCAACTGCTACAGCTCCTCTAATATAGTTACTCTTCATTTTGTTTTACTCTGACAACATTTTAACATTCTTATTTCTACTACATTCAACTTGTTTTAATGTAGTTTCTTTATTGCCCAGTACTTTGGGTCGTACAACATCCTTACATCCATCGATCCTTCCAGCAATAAAAATTATCTCTAGGAAAATAATACGTCTGATGGAAATCGAGGAGTATTAAACCAAGTCAAGAGAAATAACTAAGGCCCTATTTGGCAGAGTGTTGGCAGTAGAGCTTTTTAAAGTAGAGCTTTTATAAAAAATTATTTGCTGTTTGGTAACTACATTTTTAAAGTATTGTGGAACTTTAATATGTGTTTGGTTAACAAACTGAGAAAGTACTTTTGGTATAACAAAATGACCATAAAGGATATTGCATAATATTATACAACAAAGTATAATAAAATATAATATATATTAATACATAAATATATGATATAGCATAATATTATTGTAATGTAATATAATATTATTATAACATAGTAATATAATATTGTATACTATAGCATAATAATATAATATAATTTAATATTATTCAATAGATTATGATATAATGTAATAAAATATTGTATTTATAGTATAATACAATAATAAATATATAACATATTATATTTATTATCATTATATATTAATAAATATAAAGAAATATTTTCTATAATTATAATATTTTATCATAGGAATTTTGGTCCAAAAAGAAAAAAAATAATAAATCAAAATAACTTTCCAATTCTCTTCTAGGGTGCAAACACACAAGAATTAAGTGCTAACATGTAACATGCATTATTAATTTCCCCTACATGGATCTACATTTATAATGTAATTTCAATATTTCAAACTACGTATGGAAGAAGACTAGGATACAAAAGAGGGAGAAGAACCCCACCAAGAGATATTATCTTTTAGCCTTTGTACATATTGATCATCTCGACTTTTTATTATTTGGACTACCCTAGGAAAAAAAGTGCGAGATGTGACTGAAACCACAGATGTGTGCACTCAAACATCTTTGCATATCTAAGTTTGATTTCCACCACTTCAGACCGTTCAACTGACCAGATTTTCGTTTCTCTTTTTTCGCTGTGTTCATTATTACGTAATTAGCGTTGTGTGGTTAATTAGACTATTGGAATCGAAGGTCGTTTTGACCTCTCTCTCTTTTATTAGAGAAGGATCCAGCCTGGCATGCATATAACATGAATTTTCTCAGTAACAAAAAGGAAAACTTGTTCTTCTTTCTGTCTTCCAGTTCTGCGGCTTTGAATTTCTGCTAAATTTAGTTAAAACGAAGATTATTGAGGAGAAAATCTTCTATTTTGGGACCGCAAATAAAATAAAAAATCACTCAGACGTGCCATGAACATTAAATGGAGAAGCCCTAAATTCCTTGAAGCGCATCAGAATTTCGGGTTCCTTGCTCGGATCCCGTAAGAAAAGGAGAACAAGAATCTCTCCACAACCCAGTGAAATAAAGTGCAATAAAGAATTTTCAAAAAAAAAAAAAGTATCTACCAGAGAAGGATTAAAGAACAGAACATTAACTAAACCCCAGCCAATTAACGGCATCTTAGATCAAGAAAGATACGAAATTGATACCCTAATTCGTCGACATCGCCAGAAAATCTCGCAAAGGGCCTCCAAGATTGTTAAAACCAAAGAGAAAAACGCCTCGCCTTCCTGCCGAAATCGCCAGCGGAAAGCTCCGAAGGAAGGGGGGGATAGAGAGAAACAAGAGGGGAGATCGGTTTGGTCCGGAGTTCGGACCGACGACCAAATGGGATGAATCGGGTGGGGAGTCCTTTCGGATAAGGAAGTTGTTGTCGTCACGCCTTTGCGCTGCTGCCGGACCGGTAGATGAAACGGTGGCCCCACACGTGGTCCGGGTAATAATTTCTCGGTTGGCAGGTGTGAACGGCGCACGTCACGTGAAAGCGCGTCCTTCGCCCCGCCCCGCCCCGCCCCGCCCAAAGTTCCAGCGGGCCAACCGAGCGAGGCAGCGTGAATTCGTGCTTTCATTTTCAACAAAGCAAGGCAAAATGGACTTTTGAAAACCCGACCGTTAATCAAATCATACAACAGAGCTTATCATGGGCCATCGGTTTCCTTGGGTCCATCATGATATAGAAATAATATAATAATTATATTAGTTATTAATTAAGTGTAAAAAATTAGAGTAGAATTTTACTGTCACATAGCATTATAATAATGGATGCCATCATTTTATACCATATGAACTCAAGTTTTCTGTTACCAAAAACAATTCAAGTATTTTCTTTAAGAAAACTAAAGTTTTGAAAATCCATGCCAAGAACAAGCATCACAAAATCATGAATAACTTCTCGCGCTATGATATGAATTTAAAAGCAACCTCTAGAAATTTATGTAGAAAATAGTTATTAATCGTATATAAAAAAATAATAAGAATTGCACTTAATAATAGCCGCTTCCTTTGGTACATGACACTGAGAAAAACTCGAAACGTACAGAAAAAAAACTCTGCACTAGATTAAGGAGTTAGAATTGATTCATTTGTTGAAGAAGGGACTGGACCGCAGCCCATGAGCCTGCTTTGTTGCCTTAAAGCTGCTGGCTCCAAGCTCGAGCTATTGTCGAGCAGAGATAAGGAAGTAGGTAGAGTGAAGAGGAGAAAGAGGAGAGATGCGAAGTTTATGGAGCGAGGGAGGGAGGCTAATCAGTGCTGTGTGTTCGATGTTCGTTGCCCATCCACCACCTGCTAGCCTCTAGCTGCATGGAGGAAGAAGAAGATGAGTAGAGGAGATCTTAATTTGAGTGGGAATTCCCAGTATTTGACCTATCTAAAACCAACCTATCCAAGGAAAATCTTTTTGGTTCGGCGGTTCTCCAGGTTTTCTCTAACCAAAGCAGTTTTAGTGAAAGGTGCGGGCTTTTAGATTTGGTGGGGGTACTTTAACCAACTAGACCTTGGTGGAAAAAATATTAGACACCTCGATTTTGGAGTAGACCGACTTCGATAACCTCGGTATAAACTGAGGAAGGCAATTTCGATCTTAGTCGAGGAGCTAATCAACCGAGGTGAACAGCTTCGCCTCCAATCGAAGAACCAATTGACACGTGCTAATAAGGATTGACAGTCTTGGTAATCGTCATCGTGACAACGATTGGCCATTGGAACAACTTTGCATCTAACATGCGGTAAGTATTGTATGCCGCCCATGCTACAGTCGTACTACTGGCCGCTACCTGACCATTAGCGCAAGCCAACCTAGGTAACAACAAAACCGACTCCCCCATGTAAAGAAGCACTTCGAAAGACCTCATGTACACGATAACATACACTATGCGATATCATAACCACACTATGCTTAGATTTTTTTTTCTTTTTCATATTGTGCCCTTTCTATTCTAACTTAGGCATTGAAGAATTTTTCGTCGTAAATTATTCGACAAGCAGATTTTTTGCAAGCCGTTTTTAGAGAAAACCAGCGCCTAATGCCTCAATCAATCTGCTCAGCTTGTCTTCATCTCACTTTAGGATCGTTCGTGCTGCACGTTGATCTCCATCTGAATTTTGCAACAACACATTTGATCCGAGTTTTACAATATCGATTGAGAGTCCATTCCTCTGCAACACTGAAAACTGTAATAATTAATGGATTTCACGGAAGGGAAAGCATATATCATAGGTGGTTATAATCATCATAATTTCATCTGTAGCTATTTATTTATGTGGCATCGGTATGTTTCTCCCCACATCACGGAATGGTCCTTCGTAATCATCAAATGCTTTAAAATCATGGATCAAGTCTCAAAGACGGAAACGTTTTTCTTTTCTTCTTTTTAGCCCCAGAGAGAGAGAGAGAGAGAGAGAGAGAGAGAGAGGAAAGAAGATCCTCTTTGGCACTCATATTATAGTTATTGAGTCTCAACTATTCAATCGACTGTCCAATCATGGCTGAGATTAAATAAAGTCTCTCAGCTTTGCTTCAAGTTGAAATATTTAAAATATATAATTTTAAAAAATGAACTCGGAACCATTTAAAAATATGACAGTTAAGACAACCTCAGATTATGACAAATATTTATTTATAGTACGACCTCTTGTTTTTCTTTGAGCAATAATTATGCCAAGTATGAAATATTTTCATTAAAAATGGAGTATCTACAAACTGCTTCACAGGGAAATAATTATGCCAAGTAAGAAATAATTTCATTAAAGATGGAGCATTAAAGACCTACATTACGTTGTCGACTCTAATATTTCCGTCCATTTTGCTTATGTTCTCAGAGTAGGCTCCTATCCCTGCCGTCATTCTTTGTTTTTCTTTTATACTTTGAGGCTTGCCTCAACACTGTACTAAAAAAACAAAACAAAAAAAAATTCTAACGATAACAAACAGCATTTTGTATGAACATTTTTGGAGGTAACAAGCTAATAATTGCTGATATCAACATAGGTACGCAGGTGATACTGTGTTTGATTGAAACTTCGTTGGTTTTGTTTCATAAAGGCCATAATTCTAATCGTCTTTTTCCCTGGCTGGGAGAGGAATGAGGGCTACCATCGGTCTCTTTCTCAACCATGGTCGCATCCATCCTGTGTGTCCCATGACAGTTCTCTTTTCTGCCATTTTGCTCTCTTTATTGCGACCATAGTGGCATTTTCACTCTCTCACACCCAAACTTGTTATATTATATGCTCTTTGTTATTGACCATTACAAGATTCTGTTAAATGGTATGATTATTTGAAAACTAGGGAGGTTCGAGCAATAACCATATATGTTTTTGAGCTTTGATTGATGATCACCTTCCCTTGAACCTATTTAAGTGCCCAATAAGGCCATAAAACAACCCGTATTTTGGTAGACGATACTAATTCCCCGATCCATCCTAAGTAATAAAGAAGGCAAGGTATGTACTATATGTGGATCTTCTGATTGTCGATCTCGCTGTATGTTTGCTTGCCATTGATTAGGGCGATAGGAAGAGTTAGGAAGAAAACCTCTAGCCTCTCTACCATCCGGTATCTTGTCAATCTAGTTTCTTGTTTTATGTTTCTTTTTTTACGAGTTGTCAACATTTAACCTGTAGCTAATTTGTAAGTATATCTTTAAATAAACATTGCCCCGTCATCTACCTCCCTATTTCGTAAAAGGGAAACAAAAAATTAGGTGGCCATGAGTAACTAGGAACAAGAGCTTTTACTTCTGCTTTTATTTATTTTTTCGTTTATTTATGGGAAGGGTTTGAAACTTTGAATGCATCTTTTATTAGCATATCCAGCATCAATTTAACGTGACAGAAAAGGGAGCGTCTGAAGTCTTCAATAGCGATGCAAAGGGCCGACGGTTCCTTTATAGCTTTAATTCTCGACCCTTCCATCCTAATCAAGTAAACCGGGTCCCAAATGATAAATATATAATAACACATTTTAAATTTTTTCCCTCTTTGATATGTACTTCTCACCTTCCATGTCTCAGCCCACTTTTCTTTTAATTAAACACTTTTTTTTTTTTGTTAAACAAGAAGGGGAAAGGAGGAGGAAGGGACAAGCCCACCTCCGCGTAGCAGCCCCCCACCCCGCCAGGAGAATGTTCGATGCGGGCAAACCGGGTCGTATGTTGGGCACTCCGACCTATTTTACTTATACCCTTTCCACTCGTGAGCCGGCTCGGTTATCCGACCCGACCTTCTGTGTGAGTATGTCACATCTGGCACCACCCAGGCTACCAGCCGACCAGTAGCACTTCCAGACCCCGTGTCCAGGCGTGGAGCATTCGGTCCCCAAATTTAATCGACGTTCGCGCGTTTCGAATCTGGAACCACTTGGTTGGAAGCAAACGCCCCGTTCCAACTGGGCTACCACCTTGGTGGCATTAAACACATTTCTCTCATGAAGAATCCTATATAGCAAATTTGTAAAGACTTGATTGGTCTATAAGATCGACTAGCCTTGCGTTCAAATCTTTCTCCATCTGTGAGGACCGTGCGGGCGTGTGTTTAGTCCCATGGGTTGTTACACCATCATTGATACGACAAGACCAGTCTCGGAGCACACAAACTCAATTGAATATGTTAATTACTAAAATTTGGAGGCAGAGGTATCGAGGAGATTCAGAATTCCAGACAAGCTGCCTGAGGGACGGGGTTGATCCGTCTTTAGGTGAATGCGCTGCCATTTAGATTTTTACTGTGTACAAAAGGGCCAACGGTATTAAGAATTGGATGGTTTCTTAAGCAACCTAATATTTCGGAGTTGTCATCTCGAAGAAATACTATCTTCTTTGCATTTTTTTACTTTTTTTAAATTTTATAAGCTACACTTACATTTGTTATGTGGGCAGCCGGCGTACCAAAAAAAATAAATATGTAATTATTAAATTTTAGTTTAAATAATTATGATTAGTAGAATCGAGGTCATTGATCAAATATTTGTATATCTTAAATGCATCAGGTGCATCACAAACTAATACTTTGAGTTGAATTGCCAAGTTTTTAAATGAGCGACAGCTCAAAACACCACCAACCTTAGATGCGATGCGGTGTTCCAAATACAACTGGCCTCATGTGTACCCAACCCTACCCAGCTCCATAATGATCTACTAATCAGTCCCCAGCTCACATGCAATTCTCATGGAAATGCAAACAAAAAAACGTTGAACGCTGTCGGTCCACGACATCTCCCCGGCTCCCGTTGACGCACCCTCAGGTCCTCCTTCCTTCTCCCTTCCGAGCCCCGCTGTTTCCAGCCTGGCAGCTTCCATAAAGCAACCCCACCCACCATTAAAAACGCCCCCACAAGACGCCACCGCTTTCTTCACTCCTACGATCCCTCATACCGTATAATCTAATCTTTTACCGAACCACTCTCTCTCTCTCTCTCTCTCTCTCTCGCCGTCACTGTCGCCACCCAACGGTGGAACTAAAGCACACCACCCACTCTCACTCCATTAAAGGTCCCCAAAAGCTTCTCTAGATTGTCTAGAACCTGGGTCTCGCTTACCTCATTCTCTTAACAGCAAAGGGTTTATACAATAACCCGCTCCACCGGATCGCTTGCTTTGCTTCCAATCTTCTACCTCCTCCGTTCTTTTTTACATCGTCCAAAAGGAGGAAAGAAGGGAGCGAGAAAGAGGCAAAAGGTGGCGGTTTTGAGACTGGGAGGTGAGAGACAGACCGAGAAGGGGGAAAGATGAGTATGTACGGGAGAGATCCGTGGGGCGGGCCGCTGGAGATATCGAATGCAGACTCGGCGACGGACGACGACCGGAGCAGGAATCTGGATTTGGACCGGGCGGCGCTGTCGACGTCGTCGCGGCCGCTGGATGAGACGCAGCAGAGCTGGCTCCTGGCTGGGCCAGGGGACCAGGGAAAGAAGAAGAAGAAGTATGTCGACCTCGGGTGTCTCATCGTCAGCCGGAAGATCTTCATATGGACCGTGGGCACCATCGTCGCCACCGCCGCCCTCGCCGGGCTGATCACTCTCATCGTTAAGACCATCCCCCGCCACCACCACCCCAAGCCGCCGCCGGACAACTACACCCTCGCCCTCCACAAGGCCCTCATGTTCTTCAACGCCCAGCGATGTAAGCCAAACCGTCTCCGATCTGCCCTGAGAACCTTTCCTTCTCCCAATGCATGCGGCCCCTTTACGAAATTCGTCAAGATTGCATTTTGATCGGTCGAAAGAGACAAAACAAAGATCGGATTTTGATGAGATTTTTGGTGTTCTTTTTTTTCCTGCAGCTGGGCGGCTTCCCAAGCACAACAACGTGTCGTGGAGAGGTAATTCCGGGATGAAGGACGGCCTCTCCGACACGTCCTACGGGAGAAGCCTCGTCGGAGGCTTCTACGACGCCGGAGATGCTATCAAGTTCAACTTCCCGGCCTCCTTCGCCATGACCATGCTGAGCTGGAGCGTGATCGAGTACAGCGCCAAGTATGAGGCCGCCGGCGAGCTCAGCCATGTCAAGGAGACCATCAAGTGGGGCACCGATTACCTCCTCAAGACCTTCAACAACTCCGCCGACACCATCGATCGGATCGCCGCCCAGGTTAAAAAAGAAAAAGAAGAAACTTTGGTAGTTTAGAGCATAGATCCATGGAACAGTGATTCCTGAGCTGGTGATTTATGTGATCTCTGGCAGGTTGGGGTCGGAGACACTTCGGGAGGAACGACTCCAAATGACCATTACTGCTGGATGAGGCCGGAGGACATTGACTACCCGAGGCCAGTCTATCTGTGCCACAGCTGCTCAGATCTCGCCGCCGAGATGGCGGCGGCTCTGGCTGCTGCATCCATTGTGTTCAAGGACAATAAGGCCTACTCCCAGAAGCTGGTCCATGGTGCGGCGACGGTCTGGAAGTTCGCAAGGGATCAGAGGGGGAGGTACAGCCCCGCGGGCTCCGACCCCTCGCTCTTCTACAATTCAACCAGCTACTGGGACGAGTTTGTGTGGGGTGGCGCATGGATGTATCTGGCAACGGGCAATTCGTCTTACCTTTATTTATCTACCCATCCCACTCTTGCAAAGCATGCCGGTGCCTTCTGGGGCGGTCCGGATTATGGGGTGTTCAGCTGGGACAACAAGCTCATTGGTGCTCAAGTAAGAATCCACCAATTGATCCTATATTCCTCTTTCTGGGATGATTTGATAATATATTGAGTAATTTGACCTGATCAGAGATTGTGCTGTTGGGTTTGCTTGGTTTAAAACTTTAAATAATAAACTGCGTAGAGTGTTGCGAGGTGGTTGACAATACTTTCAATACAGTCATTAGGAATTTTAAAATCTTCCTCTTTTTGATCTGTTGATCACACTGCGTTATTTACTTCTTGGATCCTCTGTCTTAGTTGGTGGAAAAGATGGTAGCCAAGCTGAAAGAGACCTAATGGGAGCTTGGTAAAATATCATATCTATTTTCTGCATTAAACTTGTTCTCCAACTTTCGTGATCTGTTCAGTGACAAGGTCATATATGGTCCAATTTGAAGCTTCAGGTTTTCAAGTATATCCTGTCTTAGAGATTTTTGTGTAGGTATGGGTAGTTCAGCTGAATTCATGAGATTGGTTTTTTCCCCCATTGTATCTATATGTGGGATCAAGATATCTGATATGAGTGGATCCTTTTGTTGGTTTTGATGAGAGGACTTTTGCATGCCTTCTTTTTTATTAGTTAAAATTATAATTTGGTTATGCATTTCTACTCCAGTTGGCCCCAGCCATATCTGGGGTGCTCTATTCTGTTTTTATTCATTTGCATAATATAAATAAAACAAGAGCGTATTGACCTCTTTCTCCGTTAAGAATATGCTGTGTTATAAAAATTCTGAGGATTTGAAAAATTGAAAAATACGGTTATGATGCATCAATTGGTAAGGAAGTCAAGATCGTAGGTATTTTTATTTAAGCTAATTAAAGATACTAGCATCTAACCTATGATATCACATGTTCTCTAATTCAATATTCAAATAGTGATGGTTATCCGTTTGACAATATCTATATGCCTAAAAGTCTTGCATTGTCTTATCGGTTTTACACTCTTAATAGCTTCTGCCATATTGACAGGGACCATTTGGAACTACTGTAGATCATATGATCATGATTCTTTCAATTTTATCCCAGTACTCATGCATGATATGTTTGTTTCTGATTCTAACAAGAGAGCTACATGGGTTTTGTTTTACCTCACGTTACGTGATGTTTAAATATGCATTAGAAATTTTCCTGGCATTAATAAATGCAGAAAATGCTGATTATTTTGAAACTACTCTAGTTCAGGTATTTCTTTCCTGTATCTTTATTAGCAAAGATATGAATCCACTTAATTACTTTGCATACCTAATTTCTACATTAAGACCATGGCAAGGTTACAACATTTAAAATGGAAATGGAATTTATATTTAAAACAGCACTGCTATTGAAATTACTTATCTTATTCTGTTCAGCTAGATGGATAATCCTATTGCCTGGTTTTCTTCTGTGCACCTTATTGACCATGACTGATTTCATCATTGTTTTTGTCGGTCTCCTTAGCCAGTTCTTGAGGTAGGCTGCATTTTCATTCAACAATTCTTGAATGCTTTAACCTTGCAAAGAGACAAAATTTGCTTGATTTATGTGCAAACCTCATTCTACTAGATTGCTCTAACACCCTCTAGTTTTTTATCTCGAGTTGGGTTCTGTTGAGCTTCTGTAACTGCTCATCTGCAATTTTTGATGAACTTTCGTGCTCATATTTCTTGGTTGGGTGGTTTGGTCCTGCTTGCAAACTTTCCGGGGAGATCTAGTAGTTCACTTTTTGTTATAGATAGATCTAACAGTTCTTCAACTACATTTGATTGATTTGAGCTTGCAGGAGGCTTCGATACTGCCTGTATGGAAGTTACTTTGTTTTCTCTATAGAATTCTAGTATGCTTATCTTTACTCGTCTGCATCCAGGTTCTCCTTAGCAGATTAAGGCTCTTCTTGAGTCCAGGGTACCCGTATGAAGAAATCTTGAGAACTTTTCACAACCAGACCAGCATCGTCATGTGCTCGTATCTACCTATTTTCACTTCTTTCAACCGAACAAAAGGTTTGAGATTGTTTATTTTTAAATTACTCTCTTGTTTCTCTCAGAAAAACTCTCAACCATTTCATCTATTGCAGGTGGTTTAATAGAACTGAACCATGGAAGACCACAGCCTCTTCAGTACGTAGTCAATGCAGCTTTTCTTGCAGCTGTCTACAGTGACTATCTTGATGCTGCGGATACTCCGGGATGGTATTGTGGTCCCAACTTCTACTCCACTGGGGTCCTTCGTGATTTTGCCCAGACCCAGGTAAGTTCTCTCCAAGCCAAAACCTAATCTCTAGTGTGCTCGATTTTAACAATTATAGGCTTTGACATGAACTCTCCTCATGTAATGGCAGATTGATTATGTACTGGGTAAAAATCCCCGGAAGATGAGCTATGTTGTGGGATTTGGAAACCACTATCCTAAGCATGTTCATCATCGAGGTGCATCAATTCCTAAGAATGGTGTCAAGTATAGCTGTAAAGGAGGATGGAAGTGGAGGAACACGAAGAAGCCAAACCCGCATAATATCATTGGAGCTATGGTTGCAGGTCCTGATAGACGTGATGGCTTCCGAGATGTTCGCACCAACTATAATTACACCGAGCCAACTCTTGCAGGCAATGCTGGTCTAGTTGCAGCGCTAGTGGCTTTGTCTGGTGAGAAGAATGGAGTGGATAAGAACACTATATTCTCTGCAGTTCCACCGATGTTCCCAACTCCCCCGCCACCCCCTGCACCATGGAAACCTTGAGATACGGAAGACCTGTTTTTCTGTGCCTCATGATAAAAAATTTATGATGATTTTTTTTCATCCCAGATATGAAGGTCTATCATCTACGAGGATGACATGAAAACCTTGTTCAAGCAACCAACAATGTGAAGCTTGCACCACTTTTTTGTATATCAGTGTTGTATCATGGCTTGTGTTATATACAGGATATATGATGTTCATGAACTCTATAAGAATGGAGACCCTTTATTGCCGGAATGATCTGTACGACAGTTTTAATGTAGTGAAGCTCTTCCCATGAAACCTCCTGACTGTATGTTTAAATTCATTTTCTGATGCAGATTATGCAGTTCTCCTTAACCATAACCAGTGAAGAACTTGCGCGAAATCTTTAGATTTTCTTTCCACTCAAATGAGTGCATGATAAGTTTTCTTTGTTCAATAATATGCTTCATAGCTGGTCAAATTATCAAAGTTGGGATCCTAGGAAATGTAGATGTGTTTGCATTTTGTAGCTTGCCTTAAGGGCTAAGGTCAAGGTTAAATCCAACTATGGCCTTACCTGGATATAATGATCAAAAATTGAACTGCAATTTAATCTACTGCAGGCAGAAAAAAATGTGGAACGTGGCATGTGGATGGGTGAGAATTAGATTGGAGGATAATACTGTACGTATGATAAAAGGGATACTTGAATGATGTCTTGACATGCATGCATGCTAACCGGTGTGGCTAACTCGCACCTCCATGCATGTCCTTTGATGTATGTGAATGAGAATCTTCAAACTTGGACGATATTAACAAGGTCCCCAATGGTCCAAATATAAAGCCCAATCTTGGCCCCAGACACAAAAGCACAAAAGGTGCGCCCAGAGGTCCATGTCTGGGTCCATAACTTGACCCAAAGCACCATCCAGATTCAATCATTTTCCTTGTAAGAATCAGTCTTGGAGGTGTTCCTTGCGATGTTTCCATTGCTTTTGCCATATTAAGCACCATCGCTAGCTTTTCAAACCCCGCATTTTCGTTTCTCTTCGCCGTTATCCAGCCGTTCCGGCTCCGTCCAATCCGCCGCTGCAACCCGGCACCAAATTAAACATTCTCAGATTTTTGAGGTCATTGGCGGAACCGACATCCCACCCTGACCCGACGCCGTCAAGATCCGTCCTCCGTCATAATCCCCCGCCTCGTCGCACGCTCTTGCTTCAAAACCACGCGATGGAGATTTATACAAGCGCATGGAGATGTATACACGGAGAACGGAAGTGGGTCATACATGGCAAGTACGGATGCACTCAATAAAACCAAAAAAGCACCAGCCCATAAAGTACTACCATAGTGATTGGCTACATAAGCAACTACTCAATCCGCAGTCCCATTAACTTTACACAATACATGCTTGGCCTGAAAGACCCCTCTATCCTTCATATTGTCCAGATATTTCGGAGCAAAGGGTGGACGCAACCGTGGCCCCTTGGGCTCTTTCGAATCCAACTGATGACAGTGGCCGAGTCTCCTTCCAGGACGATGGAACTGGCCCGTAAGATACACCGAACGTGACGAAGACCCACTCAAGCGATTCGCAGCTATACACTTGGAACCGATATGTCGAAGAGTTGACTGCCTTTACAACTATGACTCTGACAAACGGGTCCCGAATAACAAAATTTGCACCGCCTTATCCAAGATAGATCCGTCGAAATTAATCTAAAGAAAACTCAAAAATGGAAACTCCTAGATAAACAATACTGTGCAGAATACTGTGGAAGCAAAAAAAGAAAACCCGGAGCACAATCCACGCCCCTCTTGGTATTTTGTTAGAGAAAGAGAGATGGATACCTAGGTAACAGTAGTTATGGATGCACAATCCAAGATTTAAGGGCTAGAACCTTTTATCTCCGAAGTATTAACGTTACAAAGATGGCGACTCCAATCATTTCTATAATTAATTAGGATGCAAAAAGCTTTTATAGAATATCATAATGATAAAAGCCTGCTTTTATTTCAAATATCATTACACTTATGAAGTTTTTGGTATTTTGTGATGATTTAAGGTTCTTTCTCTCCTTAAAAAACATATAAGCAGCAGCGGGGGTGAAGAAGATATCCGGTTGGCTAAACCTTGATGACCTGTCGGATCAGTAGCCAAGAAGTCCGCATTAATATCTTCACGTAGTCCGGCCCAAGACCGACTCTTAGTTGGTCTTCTCCGGACAGCGCACCCTTTTCACTTTTGCTCCTCTTTGTTCTTCATCGCCCTTGCTTCTCTCGATCGAAGGCGACACCCCCCATCCTTCTCCGCCGCTCGACCATTTCCCTTCTCGCATCGCTGGCGCCCATTTTCTCTCGTCGTCGAAGGTAGATGCCTCTCTCCATCTCTCGATCTTTGACCCTTCTATGCGTTTAATCCCCTCGCCATCGATCGGTCTCGCTCTAGGGTTTTGCTCCCAGATTGGTTTTTGTCGCGTAAAGTCGTTCCTTGGAATTTTTTCCCCTTTTGGCTCGTTTCTTGTCTGATCGGAGTTTTGGAATCGATATTTTTTTACTATTTATGAGATCTGGGAGCAGAAAAGGATGAATCTTTACTTGTTCCGTTAGACGAGTCTTGAATGTCAAATTGGTTTTCGATCAAGACACTGTAAATAAAATCTCCTTTGAGAGAACAAATAGTAATAGTAATTAATCGTTATAACAATTTTGAGGAGCAGTTTGCGCTCCCTCGACTTTTTTTGATGCTTGTTGCGCTCAACACTGACATCTTTAGCAATCTCTCTCGTTTCTTTTCCTCTTTCTTAGATTCATATAGCAACAGTGAGATAGCATAGTGAGTAGCATTACTCTTTTTCTCTGGACTTTTTTTTTGTTCTTGATATGTGTCCTTTTTCAAAACAGTCAACTGTAATCTGTCAGGATGTGCATGTTCTTTTTCAGTTACAATGCCACTTTGGTAAAGCTCAGGAGGTCCATTAACAAAAGATTGAATGGTGGAGTGTATTGAGGTGCTTTGATCATCCACGAAGAGTTTGGAGGTCTGCGGCAAGGTCTGGTTGGGTCTGTATGGAGAAGAAGTAAGAAATCTTGAAGTTTGAGTATAGGTTTGAAAGCACTTTTACAAAGCCTCTGAAATTAGGACCTAATATAGCCAAGAAAGAAATGGGGGATGGATTAGGACTTGGTATTGGATATTTTTGTAGTCCTAATGTTTATATAGAACATCAATATTCGTTCATGTAGTCTCTTTTCCCCCCTTTCTTGGTGTATAACTATCATATGCTTCAATAAAAACTTAACATTGTAGCCAAAAAGAAAAAGCAAAAGGAGGGTTTTACTTTTCAATACAATTAAAGGTAAATAAGAATACATATAGCTGATCACTATTAAAGAAATAGGCCTGTCAGTCGTACACCTACATCATATTACACAAAAAAATGATTCTGATTAAATAAAATATTCATTTGTTAATTTTTATGTTGTTTTATCCAGTATAAAAGTTTCATGTATGGCTATGTCACCTGTTTTTTGTGACATCTTGCATGAAGCAAGTTCAAATTTTGCTTCACACTGTGTTCATGTCTAATGTTCTTATACTATTATTATTACTTTTCAGATTAGGAGACAACTGTCAAAAACCGAAAAGCCTTCAGACATTCAACAAGAATGAGAAGTTGTTGCATCTCGAATTGAGTTTTCTGTGAATATTCTTTTCAGCACAATGTCCGGGTTGCTTAATGTAATTCCTCTACTCCAAGTTTTGCTCTAACAATACATGCTACAAACTATTAAAATTTGCTGTTCTTTGTTTGGCTCAGAAATAGAACACTAACAAGGCTTTTGACTAGTAAAATTTTTTGCATTCCTCAGATTTACTGCATCTCCATAATTATTTATCATTTTAGAGTCAGATAGTTGATTTGTAGTCTTATCATTGTTGCTGCACTTTTGTCTGTTTGTAATTGTTCAAACCGAAGAGTTGCTTGTTGTTGCTTAGGTACTTGATGACTTGCCATGTTGTAGTGGTTCCAAGCGATGATAAATTTATGAGTAGAGGAGAACTTGTTAGATGTGATAGACTTTGAGATATTGTCTTTTATCAAGTATACAGGAAGCGTAATTTAGTGCCACATTATTGAAAAGTGGGGTTCTTATACTTCTTTCGATTCTTATATATGCATACCAAGCATAGGGTCTCGTTTTGCTTAACCATACAGATGAAACCTCTGGTTGCAGTCAACACTTAATGGTTCAACATCAAATCTTCCTGACTCAACTGGCAGGCCTTTCACATCTTCATTTTCCGCTCAATCTGCAACAACTCCAGGTTTTCATCACTCTGGTGAGGAGATTCTCGTGCGCTTGTCTTTCGCTGAGAAAATAAATGTGAAATTTTCACAATAACAAAAATGCTAACATTTAGGTGGTCTGCAAGGGCTACACAACATCCACGGAAGCTTTAACATTCCAAACATGGCAAGCTCACTTGCATCCAGGAATGCGGCAATGAGTGGCGTCCCATCAAGTGGTGTTCAGCAACCAGGAGGAAACATATCTAGTGGACGATTCGCATCAAACAATATTCCAGTTGCTTTGTCTCAGGTTTGTATATTAAAATCCTTTTTATCTAGACTAACACCCTGTTGCTTCATCATGAAATATTAAATTATCATACATCACTTTTTTTACTGAATGTATGCTTTTTTAAGCTTTATTTCATCCTTTGCCCACCTTCAAATCCTTATCCATGTATTCTCGTTTTATTGTGCAGATTTCACATGGTTCCGGGGTAACCAATAGAGGGGGCATTAACATTGTAGGAAGCCCTGCTTTTAGTAGCAGTATGAGTGGAGTTGGTGGTTCAATACCTGGGATTTCCTCGAGCTCTGCTACTGCTGGCAACCGTAGTTCTGTTCCTGGGTTGGGTGTATCTCCAATTTTAGGGAATGTAGGTCCTCGAATAACAAGCTCAATAGGGAACATGGTTGGTGGAGGAAGCATGGGAAGAAGCATAAGCTCTGGAGGATTGTCTGTTCCTGGCCTTGCTTCTCGTGTAAATTTAGCTGCTAATAGTGGAGCAGGGAACCTTAATGTACAGGGACCCAACAGGCTGATGGGCGGCATGCTTCAACAAGGTTACTCTATTAAATTCCCTGGAGATCTCTAACTCATAATTTTAGAAGATAGTGGTACCGTCACTTTAGTCCTGCTTTTGCCTTCATATTGTCCATTTCCGTGAAGAATTTCATAATTAATATTGAAGTATTGGGGGCAGTTCTGTCAGGACATAGATACAATAAGTATTTTGTCTCTGTCATGTCCATTTAGCCTATGATTATTGCTTGTGTGCAACCAAGATTGTGATTGTTATATTGATAAATTTGTATAGTAAATCTTGATGGCATACTGCCATATTATTTTCCAGGCCATTTGAAAGCATCTGGAAGGCTCAAAAGTCCTGTATTGAGCCATTATATTCTTTCTAGATTTCTCTGGACCAGATATATAACATTTTTCCTTGGGCTTTTTGTTTGTCATGTAGGAATCTTTAATCCCAATTCCCAGCAAACTCGGTATGCATCAGTATATAAATACTGTTGTACGCACATACATGCATACACATACATGCATGCACGCATATGTACTGATGTACATGCATACACACATACATGCATACATACATATATGTATTATTTGAAGTTCGTTTAAATTTTATTATCTATTTGTTTTCATGGGGCTTAACTAGATGTCTGTATTCAGTAAACTTTGTTAGATGAGTTCTCTATGGATCAATAACATTCTCTAGTCTTCTGTAACCAGCTCAGTGGGCACTGTAATTGATTTTCAAACATTTGTAATATTGATTGAGAAAGTAGCTTGTTCTTTTCTTTTGTTAACAATAGGCATCATTATCAGGTTAGTCGAAAGAGGAATTAAGTCTTTTCTTGATACAACAAGGTATTCAGGTCAAATCACATTTATCAACTGGTTTGATTTGGTTTTTCTCCAAAAACGCTGGTATTAGCTGGAAATTTGCATACTGAAAGCACGCTTTATTTATTATTATTATTTTTTTTGGAGATCTGAGGCCGAGTAGCCAGGTATCAAAAAAATTGATTCACCTTTTAAATATAAATAAACAACTGGTAGTGATGCTGTTTTTTTTTTGGGTGGGGGGTGGGAGGGGGGAGGGGTGGTAACTTCTACATTACAAGCTTCTCCTTTTGTAATTACAACTATGACCAACTGCCAAGCCTGTGACATAGTGATTACTCATATGTCTCATGGGTTGTCGTATAAATGGTTTCTCAACTTTGCAGTGTCTCCTTTCTTGAAGGCTAGGATTAGTTTATTGCTGAGGACATTCCTCTCCATTGTGGGTATGTAATGCTTCTAGAGATTATCTATGCTTCAATCTTCCAATCTGAAAGAGGTGCTTGATGAGAAATTTACATGACCAACTTGTAGGAGTTCTTTTAGCTTTCTCAGATTAATTATAATATCACTATGGAGGTTGTTATGGAATAATAGTAGAACATGGTTGTGCATGTCCTTGGTGACTCTTGTTCTCGTCATCAAATCTTCTTATATTCTTGGTTATTTGTTACTTTTGTACATTTCATCATCCATGTTAAGTCATGGAGAAAATTTTCTTAATTATGAAAATAACCTTCGCTGAAAATCTAAAGTTTTAGTGGAAGCTGCTCACATCATTGACATTCATAGCTGGAACCTTGAATATAGTATTTTGGTGGTCCTTAGCTAAAAACCTAAAAGTGTTTATGAAATATTTTTAGCTGGATTGTAAATGCACATAAATGCAGGAAAAATTTGGAATGCTCAACTATTGAACATAGAAATAACTATGGAACATCGTATGTTGTACCGTACGGTATCGGAAGGTACCGGATATCCCGTACCATACCAGTTCGGTACCGGTACCGGAGGCATACATCCCTCGGTATGCAAAAAAAACTCCGTACCGTACCATACAGATACTATGCTAGTGTGGTACCGGTACGGCGAACCTTGCTATGGAATAAAATTGCATCCTTGGAGAAATGAAGAGGCAACATTGGTGAATATTTGACATCCTCTCTCTTGACTATCTTTAATGAGTGCTTTGACTGCCAGGATGATGGTGGTGGAGTCATGAATTATGATGATAATGATGAGTTGGTAGTTGTTGGATTTGACTCCATAAAGAGATAAAGCTATTGTCATGTGTGAAGTTGATTGTAGATGCTACCTTGAAAGACCGTAAAAAAAATTTATGAGTTTGATTATTGCATAAATTTGTTATCCTCAGTTGGATAAGAGGTTTTGCCAATCTTTTTAGAAAATTGATGACCGGATTTGACACCCCTAGGTTGGATGAAGCTGCGTTCATTTGATTTGTGCCAAGAGGATTGTTTCATGGGGGGCAGTTATAATCTGTATGGCAGACAATGATAGAACTGAATTTTAAGAAAATGCTTGTGCTGCATTTTCCCTCACTTTTTGCAAAAAGGAAGTGGGATGTCATCAATATTATCAAGTAAATTCTGCAGTCATGATATGTCACAAGGAGATCAATACCCCCTTTTCACTTCCAGTTTATTAAAACATTTGCCAACATAATAAAATATGACTCTGGTCATGATGTTAAAGCTCTATCTGATGGAATGGATGATAGAATGTACATATTGAAAACCTCATATGTATTATTAAGATGCCATGCGGATGTTTTTGTCCATGGAAGCCTTCAGTGGTTGCAGTGAGAAGATTATGGGTTAATATCTTTTCTTATGGCATAGATGTTGTCTGGATGTTTGCAATCAGGATTTTTACAATAGCAGAGATCACATTTCAGATTATTTGTTACATCTGGTATGTGGAAGTCTTGAAATTTCAGGATCAAACTCATCAATCTCTTTTCTTTTTCTTGTTTTCTCTCATAGTTTTCTCTTTCATCCATCCCCATTTACCACATCGGGAACAGATCAGTTTCAGATATACTGAATCATGCAATGATATGATATACCATTATAAATGGATTTTTTATCAGTTATACAGGTTTTTCTTTTGAAGACTTTTGTAAATATTTTATATGCTTTAGTTGGCTTATTAACATTAATGGAATGTATTATTTGTTATTTATATACCATTATAAATTTATTAATTATTCTTAGCAGCATATGCATATCATTGGAATATCTTGCTAGCTTTAAGGGCTAGTAACACACAATTCAGTTGCATTATAATGCATCTTAAGTCTAATCACTATGATATGTATCACCTTTTCTGCAAATTGAATATGTATAATATATTTGCAGTTTATATTAATGTGTTGCATCTCACAAAAATCTTCTCTTTCCCCATATTGATAATTCCGTCATTTAGAGGGTTTGTCATGTTTGTGGTGGGTTATTGGGTCTTGAACCAATTCCAGTTCATATCATTTTGATGGTCCGAGAAATACCTATGTAATCTTTAACAAGTTTGCACCATGTTCAACTTCCCCATGCAGGATGTTATGAATTTACTCATATTTGTGAAAACTCTGTACCGTTTTCCTCTTTGATGCCATTTCCCCCTAATGCATGCTGTTAGTTTGAGCACTTTGCTTTTAAATATAAGTGTTGGATTCTAGGAACTTCTGAATCTTTTGGGAATGATTTGCATTTAATAGCTACTGCCCTTGTTGACCATATTAGTTTTTTCTCAAGTATGGTCTCTGAGGTTGGGTGGCATGTGTTTGTGAATTAGCAGCACCTCAAATGCTTGGTATGCTTGGGAACTCTTATCCTACTTCTGGAGGATCATTATTGCAGAGTCAAATACAAGGAGGGAATAATGCATTAAGCTCTATGGGGATGTTAAATGATCTCAACTCCAATGATGGTTCTCCCTTTGACATGAATGATTTTCCTCAATTGACTGGGAGACCCAGTTCAGCTGGAGGGCCACAAGGACAATTGGGTATATAAGAGCTTTGTGATTCAATTTTTCAGATCTTTATCATGCAATGAAATGTCAGCTGATCTCCAAATTTGTAGGTTCAATGCGCAAGCAAGGAGTTGGTGTTAACTCCATTGTCCAACAAACCCAGGAATTTAGCATCCAAAATGAAGATTTTCCAGCTTTGCCTGGATTTAAAGGTGTTTTAGTTATCATTCATCTAAACTTTGCTTTATTTTCTTTGAAATATTACCTTATTTTATATTTGCTAGCAAATCATTATCAGTTTTATGTTTTAGTTTGATAATGGGGAACATATATTGTTTTACATTGGTGCTATCCAGAACATTCTGCAACTTATGTGCATTGTGGTTACTTCTTTTTTCTTTTCCTTATTTTTCTTTGTTGTAATTTGGTTTTGATTTATTTTCAAGAAAAATCCCTAATATATGTTGAATCATGAAACTTACACGTACTGCTTGCACTTTTTAAGAATAAGCCATGGGAACATATCTATGTCATCATGTTTCTTGAAAATCAAGGATTTTTTGTAAAAACACACTCAAGATTTTGTTATTGCTATCATTGTATAGTAATATAATAGAAAGATCATTATAATAATGAATGTCCTGATTGTTTTGAAATTTTCCCATGATTCTATAATGTTTCTGTGCAAGACCTGCTGGAAAGAAATGGCTAAATTATGCAGCCATGGTAATGGGATATATTAAATATTTATGTGCAAAACTATAGTTAGGAAATAGAGCAATAGATTTTATGACTCTAATTGGGTCACTGAAGTTATGAGTGGCTTTGCAGATTACGACCTATAACTGTGATGGAATCTAAACTGTCAATTTCTATAATCTGTTTATTTATTTGGGGCCATTCTGGGCTGTGGGGGGATGAGGAAAGTTCCTCTAAAAAAGTCATCAAGCTCACAAAGATCTCAAGTATGAAGTGGAGATGGCCTAAAATAGCATCCATCCGGACAAAGCCTTAGGTTGCAGTGGCTTCTTTGCTAGCTTTTACCAGAAGATTTGGACAGTGGTATATCAAAGGACATGGATATTGCAAATATTTGAATCACACAACTCTAAGGGCTCGTTTGGTTCGCGGGAAGCAATTTTTTCTTCTAGGAATATGATTCCTGGAAAACAAATTCCTAGGAAGAGGATGCCTAGGAAAATACTTTTGGCATGTTTGGTTGACCATGGGAAAATGACAAATTTCCAAAGTGCTTATGTTTGGTTGGCCATCCACTTTCTTGAGAAAGTTATGTATAATTCCTATTATGCCCTTAATAAAAATTAGGTCTTTAATGTCTCTTTAATGCTTCTTTAATGCTGAAGGGCCTTTTTGGGAAAAAGTAAAAATGGAGTGATTCCCGCCTCATGGGAAAGACTTTCCTATGAAATGTGGGAATCATATTTCCATGGGAATACAACTTTTCCGTCTCTCTCCTTTGAAAATTCCAACCAAACAAGAGGCATCTCATTACTTTCCCGTTGACCACATTTTCCCCCCTTCTTTTTCCGTGAACCAAACGAGCCCTAAAAACACTTTCTACTACTTTGGCACTTAATGTGCATTTGTTAATAAATTTAGTATAAATATTATAATTAATTATTGCTATGAATGCAATCTAGTTATTCCTTATTTTTGTGGTTTTTATATACAGATTATCTGCTTCAAACCAAGGATTTGGTTCCCGGTGTGCCCTGTTGGTAGCATACTGTTCCAATGAGAGAACGGTATCTGGGATGCACCCAAGACACCGGTTCTTTCATGAACTGGGATGTGCCAACCATCTCAGTTGTTGCCAGCCAGGATGGATCCAGACAGTCGCATCTGGATGCTTGCGACAGCTTGGCATCCTAGGACAGTTTGTTTTAGAACATCTTATGACAAATCTTGTGTCTTTTTTGTTTTTAGAAAATCACCTCATTCTTGATGTTAATGGTCCTTTGGTCTGTTCCAAATCCCAATACGTACTGACCCAAGTCAAAACCGGGGCAGGTACTGGTACCATGACTTAATCCTTGTTTCGAACTGTCTGAGCATATATCTCATATGCTTATGCTGCACTGTGGTCATAGATCTCTTTTAGTTTATGCTGAGATGTAAATTACATTTAAGGTAATGTTTCTGAATATTGTGATAAAGGTATAAAGGAGCTTACAATGACAAAGGGTTGACATTTGATTGAGCAGTAAATTATGAGACCTGATATCATCCTGTAAACCAATGTGGCCTAATTGCATCAAAATCGTGTAACTAGCTGATACTGTTTCAGCAGCCTTCTGTTGGCTTATCTGGTGACAGAGAAGCAGAGGACCTGTGATATGAACTATAAATTCAAAGAGGTCATTGTTTAGGAGGAGATCAAAATTGTGAAAGTTTTGATAGAGTCAATTCCAAAAACCTCCTAGAGCGAGGGTTTGGCATTCTTTTTTTCTTTGTTTGACTTTCTACCACTGTTTTTTTCTAGTTCTTTTTCCTTGTGATCTGCTTTTCTATTATGCTTGTCTGGTGCAGCTGCTTTACGCTCCTTGAGGTTTGGTAGTTTCATGTGTCTTTGGGTGCTTTAGAAGCTGGAGGAAAGGCTTCATTTTCGCCTTCATGTACTCTTCTTTTTTTCCATATAAACAGCAGTCTGTGCTCTGGTCTTTCCTCAAAAGAAAAGGAGGTTTATATGTGCTCAAGCAATCTCACTTGAGCTTGCCTCAAGCTTATTTAACCAAGCCTGATCCAAGGCCCGAGATCAACCTATGAGCCTGAAAACTGAGTCTAGGATCAAGACAAGGCAACAAGATCCGCATATGTAGCCAATTACTGCTAATATTTGAGGTGCATATCGCATTTTGGTTGCAGCCAAGTTGTTCATGAGCAGTTTATAAGCTTTAGTTCTGACAATTCACTTCCATCACTTTTTTCAGTGGGTGTCCGGTAATTCCAGTTTGGACAAGTATAAGTTTGAAGATTCTGCCCAGTTTTCTTTCCGATAAATTTATTTTTTATTGGTTGTATTTGAGCGCATAAAATACCTTGGGAAACAACAAATTTAGGCAAGGATATATCGCATTACTAGTGCTTGTACCTCTAAAAGATACATAAACCTGACAAACTTTTTTATGCCCTTGTATGCTACAGTATCTTGACTTGACTGTTTTCTTCAAGTGGGGAGTAAGCATGTTGTGAATGTGCAAAGATGATTTTTGACTTACCTAGACAAATATAGCATTCTGTGCCATTCTAAAAATGCGTGCCATCTGTTACATTTATGCCCTAAATATGTGTATTTTCACTTTTTTAAAGACATCAATCCTACAAAATAATATGGACTATATCTTTTCAAATAAAAAATATAGATAAGAAGCACGAAAGAAATTTGACACTTGAGATAGTTAGATACAATTACTTGCTCGGTGAAACTAATCAACCTTAAGTGGGTGCATCTGCATCCATGCGCAGTCTGAGCACATACTGCTGTGTGGTGCTTTTGTCACAGCCTATTGCTGTAATGCATTACAGGACTGGCCGATTCACATGCAGTTATGGGGTCTTACTAATGTGAACCTCCTGTATCGTGCTGGCAGCTATGCTAAAATCCTATGTAAGCAGTGCTCCACTGTTTATTCTAGCATATAAGTGTGTAAGTTCTTTGTTCCATCGTGGACTGCTTTTTACGAGTTTGGGTTATTTCATCATGCTTTCCGTAGAAAATTTCTTTGGAACTAGTTGAGTAGCAGCAGTTTCTGTCACTTCAATCACTTCAGAAAACATCAGACATTATTTTTAATTGTTCCTGTTTATCTGCTAAGATTATCTTTGTCCTTCAGTTTTATAATATGGCTTTGAACTTTCTGTTTTGCCCTTTTTAATCTAATTTTGACTCTTGTATAGGTGGCAGCTCAGATTTTTCTGTCGATTTGCATCAGAAGGAACAACTTCAAGAGAATGTTCCTATGATGCAGTCACAGCATTTCAGTGTGAGTTGAAGCCTTTATATGAAATAATGATATAATTTCATGTTGTTGTTGTGCCTTTCATTTACTTAGAATGAAGACTGGGTTGTTATCTTGCAGATGGCAAGATCTTCTGGATTTAGCTTAGGAGGGACTTACCCATCTAACCGTCAGCAACAACAGCAGCATGCTGCAGCGGTCAGTAGTGCTGGGGTCACATATTCACCTGGAAACAATCAAGATCTTATCCATCTACATGGATCTGATTTATTTCCATCTTCTCATGGAACCTATCACTCCCAGGTACATTACTCCATCTAACTCCGTACTGCTGCAGGACTATCAACTAACCTGTGTGTAACCTCTGGTCCATCTTATAATATTAATCAAGAAGTTCTTCTCCTCAACTTCTCTTTATAGATGCAAAATAGTGGACCACCTGGCATTGGATTGAGATCATTATGCTCTCCAAATGCAGCTTCTGGCATGGGAGCATATGAGCAGCTCATTCAGCAATATCAACAGCCACATAATCAATCTCAATTTTGGCAGCAACAGATGTCTGCTGTTAATCAATCATACAGAGATCAGAGTCTGAAGTCCATGCAGGGGATACAAACTGCTCCTGATCGGTTTGGCTTACTGGGCTTGTTAAGTGTTATTAGGATGAATGATCCAGATCTGACATCCCTTGCTTTAGGAATTGACTTGACAACTTTAGGGTTGAATTTGAACTCATCAGATAATCTTCATAAGACATTTGGATCTCCATGGTCTGATGAGCCGGCCAGAGGAGAGCCTGAGTATTGCATTCCATCTTGTTATTGTGCCAAACAGCCACCTCCACTACAGGTAAGATTTTCATCTTTTGAAATCTTTTTGACATAAACTCTATCTCTATTTATATGGGTGTACTAAATCTAACGTTGTGGATGTAGCAAGGATATTTTTCACGGTTTAATCCATTGACACTGTTTTACATCTTTTACAGGTGTGTTTCTATGATGAATTTTCACTTTTTGGTTAGTTTCTGTATTGCTTGCAACCGTTGTTTAATTACCTGTGCTTCTACTTTTCTTGCAGCATGCCAAAAGATGAAGCTCAACTTTATGCTGCTTCTGAACTGTAAGCTTGCTCTCTCTAACCTGTCCGCTTTTCCCCCTTTCCACCCTTTCAGTTGCCAGAACTGGCAGCCTGCTGTTAGTATGATTTCTAATGTTATGTTACCAAACTGGATGGTTTTTATTCATTTCTATTATTCTGGATTCTCCACGAAGCAAAGAATTGTAACAAAAACTCTCTTAGGCCCCTTCTTATGTACAAAGTCTTAGATATGCAGATATTTGCTTGTATACCTATTCCCAAGTGCAACCTGCTGCTTCTGTCCTGAAGCACCTGTCCTATTTTGATTTTCTAGGTGATTTGCATCACATCGGATAGGCACCTTCTGCGCTTGTCATGTATTTTGTTGCTTGTCTTAGAAAAATGTAATGCTAAGCTTTGTTTTCATGCATTTTGTTTCCAGTATGAATTGTGTGAGGATCCATAGGGATGAAGTAAGCTTTTCCAATGTGGCATAAACAATCTCTTATTCAAATGCGTTTGCAGGTACTCACGGGGATGGTTCTACCATAAAGAGCACCAACTATGGTTCACAAGAGCAAACGTGGAGCCTCTGGTTAAGACTCAGACGTATGAAAGGGGAACCTATGTCTGTTTCGATCCAAACACATGGGAAACTAGAACTAAGGTATGGCCTTCAACCTCTTTCGTTTCTTTTTATTTATTTATTCTTTGGTATTCACATGTCAGATACGTTGGCTGTCGACCGCAGGAAAACTTTGTTCTCCAATACGAGGCAGTGGATAAGAAACCAACTCTTCCTTCCGCGCGCCCTTTAACATAAGCCAATTATCTTTTGATGTAAAAGGCCCAGCATGTGTCATTAATTCTAGAAATAAACTCGATCCAATCTATTCTCCATTCTCTTTAAAGCTGTGGTTTTTTTTTTGCAACTGAGTTGGTAGGTGATTTCTGTCGAGCCTCGGCATCTCTAAATTGACCCCATAGTTCATTAGGAATTTTCATTCCGCATTTGTCTCTTTCTTTTAAGAATATCCTGTGATGTGATTTTCTCATTAAGAGGCAGGCTTTTGTCATTGATGGCTAAACTAAACTTTTATAGCTTCATTAAAATCATTAAAAGCATAGGAGAGGATGAAAGGAGGAATGCTAGATCCACCCACGGGCGGCTGAGAGCTGAGAAGCACGTGCTTCCTTAAGGAGTAATCATTTAGGCGTGAAGCCTGTCGCTTACGTTGCGTGTAGATATTTTTCACCACTACGCAAGCATCTGGGTTTAGCATTTCACAAAATTACGGGACCTTGAAATGGTCGTTTTTAAAGAAAATGTTTGGAAAATCGCACTCTTGAGATTTTTTTTTTCTATTATAATTTTGGGGGTTTGCTTGGGGTGGGGTGTGTGTGTGTGGGTTGCATTCATAAAGTTTTTTGAGTAAAATATCTGGTGTTTTTGTTGTATTTTTTTCTGACTTATATCATAGGTACATGTAAATATAAAGAGAGGAATTCGCAGCGAGCAGTGGTAGACAGGGCATAAAAAAGGAAAAAAACAAAAAAACAAAACAAAAGATCAAACAAGTTATAAAAAAAATATTGTGCTACTTGAACAGGTGCTAACTTGAAGTGTTTTTGTCGCAGTCCGTTAGGTCTTTTAGTCAGCTCTCTTTGTTATTTAATTCCAATGGCCGCTGTGTATTTTGGTATGGAGATATGAGCACATTATTAGTTATTTTCCTGTGCAAGCTTTTAGAAGGTACCTGGGACACCCAGCTCCAATCTCTGTTATTTAATCCAATGGTCATGGAATTTAGGTACGGCGTGTGAGTCATGCGCACATTATAGGGTACTCTTTGCGCAAGTATTTAAAAGTATGGGAGGCAGTGGATGGGGTTAGTGTTGGATCTGGTAAATATGATCCATGACCGATACAACCCGATATCGGGTCAACGCATTGATTTCTACCCGTCCACGGTTCATCCATTCAACATTAATCTAATCTATTTTGTAAGATTTGAATCCTTAATAAGTATATGCTAGTCCATCAAATACGTAATTTTTAAAATAATTTAAATAATTAATATGGAAAAAAATAATTGTTAAATAAGTTCCTATTCTAGATCATGCCTCAATCTAGTCTAAATTATTTCAATTAAAATAGAACGTTTCTCAAGGCCTGAATCGGGTTTAAGGTTTTAGCCATGCTGATTCATTCAAAAATAGATCTATATCCCATGCTAACTGGAAGACTTTTGATTGAGGTCAATTTTTGCTGCCCCTACTTCGAAGGTGCCTGAGATGCTTGGCCGACTGGTTCTTATGATGGCAACTGCTTATGATAAATCAAAGCCAAGAGTCTCAACAGGAGGATAGGTGATGGATTGGGGTAATCTTGTTGGTTTGTATATCTTCAGAGATAAATTGTGTAAATCAAAGTGGTTGGAGACTACAAACTCAGATACATTTAGGCGCTTGGCACCACCCAAACCCGGCTAATTTTGAGTTGCAATTACGAAAAAACAGCAAGAACGGCCTATATGCCTTCCTAAAATTACTGATCATTTCTTTCCTTCTTTTGTTGCATCATGAATGAAGCATGAGTCATAACAGATGTTGGGTGGTGTTTGGTTGGAGAATAGATTTTGAAAGGATATCCTTTTTAGTTTTTACTGTTCCAGGATTATACCTGTTCTGTGAAATCGAAATTTTCTGGTGTCCCGCTGGATGGACGAATGCAAGAAATAAAAAGTATTTGATGCATATTAGATTTCATGATAATTTGGATTTTATCACTTTTAATGTTAATTTGGATTTCATGATAACTTGCGGGTCCACTAATGCTTCCATGTAGCATCGTGCCTTACTGGCTGTTCCACTTCGGCATTTGGCAGGATATCCTACCCGACTTTTGGAGGGATGTCCTCCCACTTATTCTCCATCTCAATATGCCCTAATGACTAGATATAGGTATGTGCAAATATTTAAATTAGAAATCTGTTGTTAATAAGGCCACGGCGTAGGAGAGGACCAGAAAATGATATGGATATCATCTGTAATTGTTGGAGTAAAGATTTTATGTATCTGCTTTTAGTTGGTTCCCAATGATCCCAACTTGCAACCTATATATGAAGACACATCAAACGAGTCAGACGACTGAAAACTAAAATCACCTAAACATCCTAACTTTACAAGATGATGAAGACGAGAGACAGAAATGTATACCAAACGCAGGCTGGTGCCACAACTAAGATGCTGAAAAAGGTCGCTCCATATCTACAGCTGCAAGAGAAGTAGTAGGTGGATGATGACAAAAGTCCAAAAAGAATCATGGGTAGGTTTAGGTATGATTCTGGACAGCATGTTTTGTATCATTTTTGATATAATAGTTGAATAATATTAAAGAGTGTCTTTGGGCAGCATCATGCTTCAACGCTGAAGGCAACTCGTCTCTGTCTCTTAGTCATCATGTTGAATCTAGGTGCATGGGATGCAACATATGTTCACATGTTCACGTTCCTCTGAATACGACTTTGACCTTCGTATTTTTGGCAATTATTTGATATGCAAACTTACATGGTAAGGCTTTTTATGAAGCTCTCTCTTGATAGTGCTATAAAGAGAAGCATTTTTCACATGCTGATATTTGGTAATATGAAAGTATTTGTGCCTAATAAAATGAGTTAAAAGTTAATTATGTTAAGAAAATAAAATAGTTGTTTCACATGAGCAGTAAAGGGACCTTTTTAACTTTCATGCGGAAAACATTTGTTATTGCATGGTGGCCAAACACAATTTTCTAAAAAATGCTTTTCTTAAAAAGTTGTAGAAGTGTCATCCTTTATGCAACAAGATGCATATCTTTTATCTTTCACTTGCCATATCCGATTTTTTTAATTCTTATAACTATTCATTTCCTTTTGCAAGCATCCTTTTGTGACAAGTGATTAGAAGTTACCATAAAAAATCGTACGGTAGATGCAGGAGCCAGAAACATGAGATCAAATGCATTTCTATTTATCAGTTATAATAGCTTATGATGACTTGCTTAAATAAATGAAGCAGCATCATAATAAAGTGATTTTAATTGATATCATCAAATCCATCCAAGCATTTCTTCCATTTGAATAATCAACATGGGTTGCATATAGAAGCATCAAAATCATCCGCGCTTTGAATTATACCTATAGAACCCTTTTTTTTCCTCCTTTCTGCTAAGCAAGTGCTACTTCCTCTTGCTGGTCAGAAATATAATGAGAGTCTATATGACTATTAAGATAACTAAAGGAAACCAACTATATATTAAGGTACGGTAAATGATTTTTTTTTTGATAGATCAGATGATTTTAATTAACTGAGAAAAAATATATCCATAAAAATCAGAAAATAAAATATTAAAAAAAATAGATAGAAATATAATGCCATTCAATGAGAAAAAGTAAATGACCTTTTCACTTGCAGAGGTAACCAAAAGAAGCCGGCTTGAATCCCACAAGAAAAGCAATGCTATATGGTGGTTCAACTCGCAAATATCCAAACCAGCATGACCTGCCAGAAAACAGGCGGTTTTCCACCTTGTGGCACAGTGATTACTTTGGAAATCGTGTCGGAAAGGAGACAATCTCAATCCGGGCATCCCCTCGGGGAATATGTCCCCACGAAATCTCCGGTTGAAAGGCCATGCTCATCTCGACGAGTAGAAAATAATTCCGGTTGGTACTGGGAGGCAGAATTGATTGGTTGGGACGTGGGTGGGTGGCTCCATATATTGATGGAGTAGGAGAGTATTAAACATAGCAATGGAAGAAACACTGGGAAGAGTTGGGAAACACCCCGTTATCGACTGATACGTCTGAGATGGTGACCATTCTTTACGCTCTTGGGAGACGTTGGGAAAGGGTTGGAAGGAGGAGCACATGAAGGCACATGCAAGCGGAAAGCACGCAGAGAAAGGAAAGGAATCTTTCCTCTTCTCTCTCATCCATAAGTTGGAAACACGCAGCTGTACGGGTGGCAAGAACCGACACCATTTGTTTGCTTGCCCTGCTATCGGATTTGGTTGTTTCTTGGTTGTTTTGTTTCATGAGATGAGAGAAATAATAAAGGGTCCTCCGTCCTGAGCTCTGAATGCGCAATCCAATGATGATGATGCCAAATTCTCAGCTCCCGTAGCTTTTAGTTTGGATTTTGCTTGCTTGACAGTCAGTAACCATGTACGCCAAGGAGTCGCCGCTATGGCCAGTAGAAACCTTAGTCGCACAGCAAACTGGACTTTGAATGCGAGGAGTTTGCATTTGAATCTTGAGAGGTGGCTTCTCGAAGTATTCATATGAATAATGTCTCCATCAAGTATATAAACTGGTTGATGGCATCCGCGTTACTCTTTCCGCATGCACATAAAATAATGCAGAGAACTATATCGCATCACTGCACCATAACCATCGAGAATTCCAACTGTTTGGGTCGGCCGATCAAACTTGAATCCATCTGTCACAGTTGAACGTAAGTTTGACAAATTGTCTTGTTCCAACTAATGTTTGTCCGCCAGCTGCCAAACGTTGAAGAGTCGTGAGTTGCGACCGCACTTTTTTCACTACTGGAGAATTGAAGGCCCCAAGGCTTCTTTCTTGGTGTCTTCCTTTCCACAGGTCCAAAGGAAAACAGTACGCTTAGGGCCGCACAGCTATTCTATCACCTAAAGGTTTTCATATATTTTCTAATTGGCTTCTGCTTTGGTCGTAACTCTTGCTCCCGTAAGGTGCCATGCAGAAGAAAATTGACCATCGCACATGAGATGGAACGCATTCCAGGAGCTCTGCTAGGAGCAAAGTTGAATCCAGCGTATAACTTTTTGTACAAATCGATAAGATAGCATTGTTTTGGAGATACCTGAAAGTACATAGTTACAGTAATTATTCTCATTTGATTTCATACTTTGCGTCAGGTTTTCATATGGTTGCGGTAATGCTACCAGAGGCTCCCTTTTCTGCTTTGAGTGGACATGCAGACATATTTGGCCATTTTTTGCTGTCATGGTGGACTAAGTATGGCTTTTCTAACAGCTATCATTGGACTGGCAAGGCTGTTATCATCGTTATCATGGCTAATTAAGATAATTTTAGGGCCTACATAATGAGAAAATAGTGTTACTGAAACCTTTGTTGGATTTCATGTACGGCATCTAATTTCGATGGACTGATCATGAGCTCAGAAGGATGTATGAGCATCCAATCATGCATGATATCTCATCAGTACCATTACATGCATCGACTTGCAGAGATCAATGTCTACTTGCATCATTCTCTTCTTGACAGAGGAACTCGCCCTTGAGTTATGGTTCACCGAATAATTTTCTAGTGATGCCTCTGTATAGCATCATCATCATGTAAGAAGATGGCTCCACCGAATATATCTGCCTCGCCTCATTATGATTGGGAGGACGATACGAGGTTGCATTGCTAACCAAACATTGATAAAATTTATCGTGCTGCCACGAGCTTTGGCATAAAGTTATAGATGTTGTTATTGTATTTTCCTGTGAAGAATGATTCATACCACGACATCATGGTTGCAGATCGGCACTCCAGAGATGCTGCAAGCTTGCAATTAATACAATCCCACAAGGTGATATAAAATAATTGCTCTGTAATCTTTCATAATTTCTTTCTGTCAACTTGTATAAAAAGATCAAAACCCAAACGGCTGATCAGGGCTGATAATGCTGGATCAGGGGAAAGATCTCAGGTGTACTGGCCATGGGTACAGGGGGACATAACCGATGCACCAGGTTCGGGGTTGTATCTAAAGAGTGATTCACCTTCATTCGCAGTGTTGTCCACTGGATTGCGCAATGGCCATTTTGAGATCCATGCAGACGGATGAAAAAAAAGATGTTGGAGTATTTTGAGATCTATATACAATGTGATCAAATGATTAATGTTATGAAAGAAAATCAATTATTGTTTCACGTGAAAGATACAACCCCAACCTCATAGTTGACCTGATTAATGTTTGAAACCCAATGAATTTGTTCTTACTTGATTTAGCAAAAATTTGAGAAAGCTAGCTTAAGAAAACCGGATCACGTAACAATTAGCATCACTCATAATATTTTTCTTTATCAGCGTGATTCTGTGTCAACCTATATTAATTTCTTTTGTTAGCATAATCTTGTTAGAGTGATTTTAGGGATCACATGACAATCTATATCACCTATAATATTTTCATCTATGGAGTTTGCACACGAGTATATATAATCTCTGAGATGTACCGAATATGTGAAGAAGAAACAACAGAAAAATAAAATCACTTTTCTTTCTCTTTCTCTTTTTCTCTTATTTTCTCCTTCTTCTCCAAATATTTCAACACAATGGATTTGCTCTTACTAGATTTAGCAAAAAATTGAGAAAGCTTAAGAAAACTGTCACCGAGCACAAAGTTAATTGGAGTCAACTGTCTGCAAACTTCATCATGGTGTTTAGATATACCTAACCAAATCCATGTACCTTGATGCTTACCCTTTATGGAATGAGATGTCAGGAACAACCTAAGCGTTACATATTAGGCCACAAGTTGTTTCCAAACCCAATAACCCATCACCCAAAAATCTAAAGGCATTTTTATAATAATATCCTAATATTTTCTTATTGTGGTGCAAGCACTTGCGTGCCTCCCACGACAATGAAGCACTAAGACTGTTTATCATCCTTGTTATATAGCGGATTTAAAGTCGATAAGTACCACATCCCTTTCTATTGAATAAAAATTCTATACCAGCGCTGCTATTATAAATCTTGTAGTAGAGCTTCAAGAATCCTGCCCCGTCAGCAAATTTATGACTCCCAATGCAAAAACTTTCATAGGGTCCAAGACCTGTTAGAATCCATGTTACGGACCGCCGCCATGGCCATAGAGTAGGAGTTGGAGAGGAGCTTCAGTTAGAAATGGATCTCAGAACTTCTAAAGGTTAGAACTTCTACTAACAAATTTAAATATTTTTTGGGTATTTTTTGCTTGAACACAAATTTCACATTTGACCTTTTTTTTAATCTAAATGGATCTCAGAAATCATATTCAAGTTAGTCATGTGATGGGTCCGATTAAAATTCACATTACCCAGCCTACCATGCCAAACATTAGAAGATTCAAAATTTAGAATAAATGAAGAGTCTTTATTAGAATCTTTAGGAATTACACTCAATTTGAATAGGTTTCCGATACAAATCCTTTTCCAACAAACTCGTTATTATGAGTGATTATAAGCTTATTAAATTCTTATACAATCTTATAGCCTCTAGATACAAGAAGAGATCTACTGATGAGATTTCTTCTAACGTTGGGGATGAACAACACTTTGTTGAAGATTAGAGTTTTTTAAGATGTCATCTTTAGGTCCACTCGTATTTTTTCTGACACTTGTGCTGAGGAGTCGTTTCCAAGTGTTACACCTCTTCCACTTGATTCTTGAAAGGTGGAGAATCATGAGCCATCAAAATAAATATGAACATTAGCTCTAGAATCAAGCCATCAATCGCAAAAAGAATGGATAAGAAAAATTAAAGAATTTTGACTTTCTGACTTGAAGGAAGATCGAGAACCATCTTCAACCTTATTTACTTGAGATTTAGGTGATCCTTTCTTTCAAGGTTCAGTCTTCCTATGGTATTAGTCCTTCGCCATAGATTTGACAGCCTGCATATGAAGCATAAGGTTTTCTTCCTTTCTGGCTTCTGATATAGACGGTTATGGCTTTTAGGAGGTCTAGAGGAAGAAACAAGGTTTGAAAGATTTTGATTTTTTTAAAAGAATTTTTCATGGGGTTTGAAATAAGTTTGACTTGATTCGGTCAAATTGATCTTGGGTCCAAAAGCAGGTTTAGGCTTTGTCGATGCTCTTCTTCTATCCTGATAGAGTTTATAATCTCTGATAGGGTTAAGTCGCCTTGCTTATGCTCAACTCACGAGAAAAACTCAACCAAGATAGAGTGAAAGAGTCAACCAAGGCTTGGACTCTATAATTTTTAGAAAATTTGCAATATGTCAATTCAACTTTTCTAAGAAGATCTTAAAATTCATAAATTTGGACATTGATAGATTTAGAATGCACCATGGCATATTTATGAAACTTAGATATAACGAACCAATCAAGATCGGCATTATCCAACCATATTCTACTTCAAGAGCATTCAAAAGCTCCTTGGCCAATTTGGTAGAAAAGTACACCTCATATAGAGGATCAGCAAGGGCACTAAGAATCCTATGACGACAATGAAAATCAATTTCTTCAGGAATTTTAGAGTTAGAGCCAGATGATTCAGCTTGAGGGCTAGGAGAGGGTTGAGAGGTTGATCCAGATGGTGGTCTAGAATCAGAAAATTCTATTATAGAGATCAACGCTAATGTGGTGAACCAATATTTTACTTGGCTTTGCCACGTTCTAAAAGAAGATTCACTAAATTTTTCGGGTTTGATTGAACTGCAATCATCAAAAAAAGTCATTTATGAAGTTTTGTTTCTTTAGTTTGTTCTGCAAACACAAGTTTCAAGCAGATTAGCCTTATATGTTTGAATCGTTAATTGGTGGCTTTCAATAATATACCTCTAGATTTTGAAATAAATGCAAGAAAGAGATGTAATAACAATAAAATTAAATTACTATACTAAAACAATATAACAAGTAACTTTGGAATTTCTGCATGTTTTTCAAAGATTACGTTCTTAGACTGTTGAAAATAATTTATCTAAAACTGCTATAACTTTATTTCATAAAAGTATTATAAAGAAATAATTTACTAGAATAGTTCAGAAGATTGAAAAGAGCTTGTCTGGATCGAAGCGTATGATATATACCGTCATAAGAATGTGATTCGTCCTCTACGTGCAGGTCTATAGTGATCTAGCTCAGTCTAATCCTCTTTGTTGGGAGGTTTGATCCGACAGACTTCTTTAAATACCAAAATGAAAAAAAAATTTGAAAAATGCTTGGAAGAAGAAAAACAAAAAAAAAAGAAAGAAAAATTTTATGTATCTTCTCAAAGAGCAAAAAAGTAATAGTATGGATTTAGTAATCTAATATACTGGACGTAAAGCTATTTATTGATTCTATCTGATGACGGATACAATATAGAATTTTTGAGATTTACGGTGTTTTGAAGATATTGCATGCCTATGGAAATCACAAGGGGAGCGAGAGAGATCCGAAGCCCATGGGAGAAGTCTTGCAGGAGAGAAGGGCGGGTAGAAATCAAAGAACCTCCCATTGAGATGGATTTCACATACTTCGCCATCTTTTCGCGTTTCTTAAAAGGTATGTTCGGTTACCAATTGCGGGGGGGAAGAATAATCTTAGGTGTCAGCTTTAAAAAAAAAAAAACAAGTACCATTTAGGTGAAAAGAAAAACAAAGACCAATCACTGTCTCGGACAGAGGATCTCGTGAACATCTGGACCAATCAGTGCCCTGTTTCGTACCAACGCTAGCCTCAGAGCTTATCCATTCCCTACTGTGAATATCATGTCTATCTATCTACCCCATTAAGTAAAAGCCTCCATCACCATCACCATCACCATCACCATCACCATCACCAGATTGTTCTGATCTCGTTCCTCAGCCAAAAAAATTGACGGCATTGTTAAAAAAAAAAACAAAAAACAAAGAAAGAAGGAAAGGCACAGGAAAGGAGCAACAGCTCGCTCTTCAACGCACACGAACTCCCAAAAGCTATTGGTCGCAGTCGCAATAGGTTAAAGAAAAAGTGAGAGGGAAGCGGCAAAGGAAATGCCCGTTTGCCCAGAGATCGAGACAGAGAAGTGGACCACAGGACAGCGTAAGTACCCCCGTGATCTCCAGATAAATTACACGAGCCACGCAGAGACGAAGACCACAGCGTGACACCGCGCGGGGCCGCAAAGGATGGATCTCCGACCATGGGAAATTTACTTGCTTCAACCATCACAGCATCAGTAAGTAGCGGTTAATATCGTCGAACCTCAAACAACAAAGAATTTTCTATTCCAGTTTGAGTAGAGAGATGATGATTTTGGCTATCATAGAAACAGGGTTGTTTGTATTTTAAATTACGTGTCTTGTTGAACAGTCTATTTAGTACTTCAATTATTACCTAATATAAAATGTAATCTACAATTGACAAGACGTGAGGAGTTCTATGATCAACTTAAACGAGTACTTAAGCTTCTAGTCTCATCCGTTCCACCATTAGATGCGAACTAAATTATAACGTCATAAATTACCATGCCCAGTCCTTTTGAAAGCTACCATTTAATCTTAACCACCTTTCACCTCGGAAAAAAAGAAGGTTACCATTTAATAGCAAGATGATTGAATATAAATTATAAGATAGCTTCGAAGGGAAAGGAAGCCACAAGACGCTGACAAATTCCAAAGATATTAATTACCTTTGCCAATGTACGGGGAATTCTTACACGGAAAAATTCCACCGTAGAGTGTAGGTCACTTCACTCTAACCTAGTCATTGGAGTTTCTTGCAGTAGCTGTTCCCGCTGCATCCACCCAAGAGAAGAATGAGAGAGAGAGAACAGAGAAGACTCGTCACTCCATGATAACAATCAGAGGTACCGACTGACATCTAAAGGACATGCAAAGGCTGTTAAAGAGACGATAAAACTATGGGCAAGAGTACTAAATAAGAGAGTAAAACTATAGATGTTACATCTACACAGGTGAAAAAAGAAGTTGAAATTATCGTTTTTCACTTTTTTTTTCTTTTATCACTGTTACCTACAGTAGATTTAAAAGATGGGGAAAAAAAAAGAAGAAGATGAAAGTAGAAAAAGTAAAAGCCAAATGGAAGGGGGAAGGAGAGAGACGACGCAAGAGGATGACGACAGCCTTCATGGTGATAAATAAACCTTCACTCTGTAATCCTCCGTCTTCTCCTCCGCTTGGTGTGGTCCTTTCCTCTGCTTCGCTTAGCTATCCTTTCGCAAATCAGTCTGGCTTCTGTTGTCCTGTCCTGTTCTCTTCTGTTTGGTGTCTGTACTCGATATTCAAAATGTTAAGTATCTAACGGCTGGTAGCTGAAGGCTAGTAAGCTAGCTAGCTTGCACTAGTACTAGTAATAGTAGTAGAAAGTAGCAGGCTTTTCGTAATGCTGTATTGGTGGTAGGCTGATTGATTGATTGCTGACGACCGAGCTGTTGTTTCCCTTGCCCATCTTCTCCCTTACCACCCCTATCCCTGTTTCCTTTCTTGCAAGCAGCAACACTACGGCATTGCATTGAGGGGTTGGGGAGACAGTGGACAGCCACTCTTATAACTTATAGTCTAGTAAAAGCTGTAAAAACAAAAACTATATGAACCTTCGGAAAACTATCCATCCTGACTGCAACTTCTCTTTTCCTATATCCATTCCACTATCACTCTTTCCTTCCTGCAACATAACATACAAGCAATGAAGAACAGCTAGCTATAGAATTCCATCAATTGAGCGTTGACTGCAAGACAATGATGGGAATATGGACTGCTGCTTACTTTGATTGGGAGGGCTGACCCCCACTTTACATTCCTATCGCTCCATGACCGGACGAGAACCTAGTCGAATCGAGCATTTTAACTTAAAAGTACTTCTAGATGATGAAGTACACATTGATGTAAGTTCAGGACAAATTACTACAATAGAAGCAAGCTACCTGGGCATCTGGAAGAGGCAAGATTTGAAGGTGGCCATGTCCAGTGTAGAAGTAGCCGGCAGCAGTGTGGAGGTGAAGAGATGGTTATTGCTGCTGCTGCTGCTGTTGCTGGTACCAATGTAGGAAGCCGTAGCAGCGGCAGAGGCCGCCAGGTTATCGGCTTCGCCGGCCGAGAACGAGTCCAGCGTAAACGAAGTCTTGGTGGGCGAAGCAAAGGGACTATCCGGCAGGTTATGCTCGGCACTGCCAAATTGTTGAAGAACAAATAATACAGCCCGTTACACAAACAAAACAATATATATCCATACATATAAAAGCTTCCCAAGCGTTAATAATTCTAAAAGAACCTTTCTTCTTTTAAGTTTCTTTTATTCTCTTTCCATCGCTGTAGTGGGAAAGAAATGGTTTCACAGGAAGAGAGAGAATAATAATAATAATAACAACAACAGTATTATAGATAATAACAAACAAAGGGCAAGTGGGAGAGGGCTTTTCAATTATTTTATCACCTTTCTTGGAAATCGCTATCTCCATTGGGGGTCGTCTCACCGGGAGATTCCTCCTTATCGGCAGCGTTGACTGGCGTCTGGCGAAGCAGTCCGTGGGAAGCAGTGCTTCCCTTGAGGTCTGGTGCCGCGCCAGGCGGCTCACCGAAGCTCTTGCTGCCTATGAAGAGAAAAATATACCCTCTCATTCACCTCCACCGTTCACCCGAAAAATAATCCAAGTATAGAAACCACTAGATTGCATTCATAGCTAAACCATCCATCAAATCCAGCTGATTAGCTCAATCAACCTAAAAGGATTCGTACCTTCCGATGGCGAGTCTTCCTGGCTTCCACCATTGCTCCTAGAATCCAGAGCAGGAATGGTGATGGTTGGAGGAGTGGCAATGGTGGAGCTGGTGGTGGAGGTGGGCATGGAGGAGGAGAGGCTTCGGGTTTTGAGGTCGAGGAGCTGGAGGCCCATGAATCGCCTGTTTTGGAGCTCAATGGCCTGCTGCAGCTCCGCTGCCTGCTGCTGCTCTTCTAGCTTCCTCCTCAGTAACAACTCCTGGCTGCTGGTGCTGTTATACAGCATCCTTGCTGCTGCTCTCCAATCCACTCCAGTTCAGTAAACTAAATATAAAAAGAAAGAAAAGAAAGAATACTGACTCTATATATCGAAACGGAGTAGAGAAGAACTAACCGAGCTGCTGAAGGTCATAGGGGTCTCTGGAGTCGAGGCCAGTAGGGGTAGTACAGCCGGAGAAATCCCCCCTCTCGGCCTGCTGCTGCTGCTTCCTGCGGCCAGAAAGGGTCGGAATTAGATATCAAGGTAGGAAACAAATGTTGCTCAAAAGCTAGGAAAACTTGTTCGAGCCAGGAGGGAAGCGGGGGAGGAGTGGTGCCTGTACTTGTCGGGGACTTTTCCCTTCTCCTTGTAGGGCTTGACGAGGACCCGGGCGTCGCACACGAAGTGAGGGTTCCCCTTGGCCAGGATAAGCTTCACCGTTTCCGGGTAGACGAAGGTCACGAACCCAAACATCCTCTTCTGCTGGTATGGGATCCTCACGTCCTGAACTGGCCCATAAATGCTTCATTTTGGAAACAGAAACAAAGCGGCGAAGATTAGCTCCCGGATGAACAAACTTAAGTATTTAATAGGCAGCAGCAAAATAATTCCAACCTGAAATAGTTTGAGACATCTTCTTCGCGAAAAGTGCTGTCGGCCGGAAAGGTCAAATAAATCTGCCTCGATGCCGGATTCACCATGCCGGCAAAATCACTCCTTTCCATTCTAGACCGGCCTATGAACTTGTGAGACTCGTCGCCTCCGAGCATCAGCGCTGCCGCCGCTGCCGCCCTGTCGGAATTCGAAAGCCAGCACCTTTATTAAGAACCATTCATGGACTAGGACGCTAAAATTGGATCTTTGGCGTCACAAAAAGAGAGAGAGAGCAAATACCTTTGGCTCTCATTCTGCTGCTGCTGGAGCAAAAAGTTGAGGCATTTGCTCGATGACGAGGGAGACGGCGGCACGGAGACAGTAGGGGAGTAGGGGAAGGCGGAGGCCATGAGCTGGGAAGCGCCACCCAGCCTCTGGCTTTTGGACCTCAGCAGCAGCTCCTGGCACTGCTGCTCCACCACGGCATCCATTTTGCTCCCCGCGGCCACCGCCGCGGCGGTGACGGCGGCGTCGTCGGGAAGCCCGTGGAGGAACCGGCAGGCGCTGCCGTTCTTGCAGTAGCCCCTGGCGAAGTAGAGGCAGGGCTTCCACCCGAAGGTGCCGGTGGGGTCGGCGCCGAGGCAAAGGTCGGTGACGGAGCAGCTTCGGCGGTGGTGGCCGTTGGCCCCCCAACCGACCCCGTAGGGGTAGAGCATCCCGTTCCCGTCGCCACTCGGGCTCCGGCACTCGACGTCCTGGTAGAAGAGGTCGTTGGCGGCGGCGGACTTGGAGCCCATGGGGAGGGGGGAGGAGACCTGGGCGTCGTTGAGGAAAGAGAGCTGGTCCTGGAGCTGGAACTCGTCGATGAGGTCTCCCGCGCCGTGGAACGGCGAGGCGACGACTGGATTGCATGGGCTTATGAGCTCATCAGCGGGGTTCTGGACGAGGACGTCGTCCGCGGAGCCGTTGAGAGCGCTGCCGTTGCTGTTGGTGCGGGAGAAGACGGGGGGCGGAGCCCAGGAGGAGGGGGAGGAGACGGAGAGCGGCGGCGGGGGAGCGAGGCCGAGGCGGGTGGAGTTCTGGCGGGGGAGGAGGAATGGAGATGGGGAGGCTACGGCGGCGGAGGGGGTGGCGGGGGTGGAGGGGGGGACGAGGCCGAGGTCCTTGCGGGCCTTGAGAACGACGGAGTGGACGAGGGCCTCGGGGCCGAAGGCGAGGCGGATCATCTCCTTCTCGCCGTGGTCTTGGATCAAAAGAAGCCCCATGATCTTGGCGGCGTTCTCCGGGTCCAGGCTCTGGATCCTCGAGAACACGATCCTCGTCGCCTCGTAGGCGTCCATGGAATTTTAGAACAAAAGACTCCTCCTCTTCTTTTACTGCTTCCTATTTCTCCTCCTCTTTTCTTCTTTTATTAACTCACTTCTGCACCGGCTAAAGAAAAAGGAAAGAGAGGAAAAAAAGGTAAAGAGGAAAGCATGAAGGGTGTGTTAAAAGAGAGAAACAAGACGAGAAAGAGCAGCTGACACTAACTCCCCTCCTACTGCTGCCATTAAAAAGCAGTTGTGTGGAGAAAAGGGTGGGGGATCGAAGAACAAAACAAAAAAAAAAAAAGAAAGCCAAAGTCTAAAACCTTATTCCTTTTCTCCCCAAATAAGCAGTACCACTGCTTGTGCTTGTGCTTGTGTTTGTTACCTTGAGCTTTGTTTGTCTAATAAAAAAGAGCAGCTGCCGCTGCTGCGAGGCTGCTGCTTTCTATGGCACTCGTGGTCACTGCTACTCTAGAGTCCTCTTCCCTCCCTCCTTTATCTCTCTTACTCTCAGAAGAACAGTGCAGCCCTGAGCTACTGGCCAACTCCATTCCCAAAGATCAGAGAGAAGAGTGGAAAGCTGCGAGTCACCAGCAACGGCCTATCAATTATCCTGCCCTCTTCGGCTCACTTATTGCTTCGCCCAGTATGGTTTGGCGACGATTCTAATGGCCTCTTTCCTCTCTCTATCCCTCTCTCCTTCTCTCTGCTTTGGTCGTTTAAAGCAGGAGAGAGTGGTAGTGTGTCGATAGATCCAGATCTGCTCATATAGGGCACGTTCTCCTCTGCACCTGAAACCTCGCTCCTCTCTCTCTCCCCTCCTTTCTCTGGCACGAGGCTCCGGGGGCTTGGGTCAATGGGCCTTTCCTCCTCTCACTCTTTTCTCTTTCCCTCTTCCTTCCACTGGCAAATGCCCTTTTCCCTAAGCCATGATTTGGGTTCCGGTCTTGGCCCCTCCTCGCTCCCTCCTTTTGTCGTCTTTATTGCTGTTCTCGTGTTGTTGTTGTTGCTGCTGCCCCCCTTTCACGATGATAATAATAATATAATAATTACGTCTAAACTAATAATATCCTGCATCCCAGTTCGCGCACCACCACCATACCGTAGCATATTTATTATTTTATTATCTTAATCATAAATCCAAGGAGCAACTATTCTGCGGATTTGAATGGCATCAGCTCTCTCTGGCGATCATATCGCCGTCCCTTTCGTAGATATTGATAAATGATGGGGCTGGTAAATGTTCACCTCCATCTGCAAATTTTTCTCGTTTCACCATCATGGATCCTTGCGGTCTCTAGGCCTTTCTTGACCTTTATTGCTTGTGTCTCCGTCCATGGAATTCAACTAAAAACCTTATTCTATATTCGCTTCAGTTATAAAAATAAGTACAAGTGTTAAAATAATTTGGACCACAGTTTCTGGGAAAGGAGTATAGCTAGTTATATTGGTCAAATTTATTTATAACAGATATAACTATTTCAAAAAAAATGTGTCATAAACTATATCTTAAGAATAAAAATATATTATATATACGGACAAAAAAGCTCATCATTTAAAGATATTTTAAAAGACATATATCTTCATTATTTAAAATAAAAACAAAAAATAGTCATGATATGACTATTTTTATTATTTATATTTTTCTTATTTCTGGGCCAAATGGAGCCTCTTGCTATTGTTATTTTTTAGTGCTCAGCTTTCACTGCGGCCTTTGGGTGGGGCCAGGGGGGGTTGGGTTAATCATGTGCACGGTGGCACCACATGGGGTTTTTGTACCGCGCAGGGAGGGGGGGAGTGAGTCGTGGGGTCGGGTGGGCAGTGGAGGGGACGAGACGGGTTTAAAGCGAGGCGAAAAGTACCCTGAGGCTTCGGAGCCTCACATGGCTGGTGCGGTCACCTCCTCGTTCCCACAACCACACGGATTTGATCCCACGCTCACATTCCACCATTCCACCCCACGCCCCCGCCCGAACGTTCGTGGTGTAAAATACCGGTCGTCATAATGATTTATACCAGTCTTTTGTTTTTAGGTTGATGGTTATTAGCATTGCGACCACTACTTTTATTTATTTATTCATAATGCAATGATGGTATCAATTTTTCAGATATAACAGAGTCAATTTGGCTGCATCACCATCATTTTAACCTTGGTCCTGTAATCCTGCGTCACAATAGCTTGAAGTGGATTTAGCTGTCATAACTGACAGTCATTCTTTTATTACTTTTTCACTATTTGTTTAATTATATGAGTATTTTAGCAAAATACAGTGGATACTAAATAAAAAAAAAAAAAGAAGATGCATTGAGGTTGGTTTGTTGGATCCTGTTTAGTTAAAGCCCACAAGTGTATTTTGAATTTTGTAAATTCTAATAGTCATAATGGCATAAACTGAATTTCACAACGGTAGGAAGTCATGAAAACTTTTTTTTCAAAATATACATACAGAGCTCTCTCTCTCTCTCTTCAGAAAAACTCCTTTCAATCTCCCTCTCTTGAAGTATGGCAAACTTTCTTCATACGCGGATCTCCTTGTAATGTGGCAAGCTATTGTAGAGTCTATGACTCAAGGTCAGATCTATTTCTTTTAAATTTACATGGTTACGTGGTAAAACTTTATTCTTCTTATAGCTCTATAAAAGTTGAAGTTTAAACTTTAAGGAATATGGTTATTGTCTGGGTAGAAAAACTAGGTTCGCATTAACCAATTTTTTTGGCCGATCATATTACATGTTAATTTCTTTAGCATTGTTTTTTCTTTTTTGTATTTGTTTGGAAAAAAAATAATCATCCGTGTATATCATCAATCATTTCTAACATTGCTCATTCTTTCCAGCTGCATGATAGCAATCATGATTACGTCTCAGATTCCCCACTTTGAGATTGGTCAGACAAATAACAAGCATCTTTTTCCTGTTACACCAATAGATAACGGAAATAGCGGTGCCACTGGTGAAAGTATGGTCGCTACTCACGTGCTAATGCCTTGAATGCCACGGACAGCCTGACGTGGAAAAGTCTCCGGTTCTCGAATCCTTCATGGCCAGTCTGGATTTGGAGAAGTCCGCAATAAAAGCGTAAGGAACAAATTGACCAATTGGGTCACTTCTTTGGGTCTGTGTGTTTGTGTTCGTGCGTGCGTGCGTGCGTGCACGTGTGAGCGCGCACGTGTGTGAGAGAGTAGGAAACGCAACACGGCAAGCTAGTGCCGGGGCAGCCATGGTTAGTTGATTGGCTCAGCTTTAAAGTAAGGAGGAGAGAGACGTTTAAGGAGGCAGAATCCAACAGCGCCCATGTTTGCCATTTCAAACCAATCCGGTGGAATCGGAAGCCGCACCGTCTCATCCCGCTATTACTGGCTATAATAGGAAATATCATTTAATTGCCTCGATGTTGGAATAAAAGGTTTTCTTTTATTCAGTTTTTAATCAAGAAATATTAGTTTATTCGAATGGGCAATGAATAGTTAGTCACATTAGAGTCACCATAAAGAAGTCATCATAGTAATTACTGTTTTTAAATATATAATATATTATACAAACACTAGAATAGGGTTCATCTGTGAATCTAAACACCTCCATGTTTTCTGGCTTTTAGTGATGAATAAGGCCTTGAATTATTTTTAATTTTTTTGCATGTATGCCCTATTAATCCGGCTTATTGCATATTTATACTCCAAAAATCACCATTTATATGCATATCCATCAAATCATCATGATTTAATAATATTGCTCATTTTATTAGATTTTTTATTGATGATATTAACAAATAACGATTTTAAGTATAAAATAATACCATTACCCTTCCGCATTAATATATTGAAAAAAAAAAATCAACACTTGGTTTGTATAAGGAGCTATAATTTTGTATAAATTTTTCAGAAATATTAATTTGAAGAGGTAAGAAAGTTTTTTTTTACGATTTTTTTTATTATTATCATTAGCCAAAAAAATCTAATAGAAGAGGTATTATTGCAAAACAAGATGATTTAAGAAACATATTTGTTGATAGCGATGATTTTCAAAAAATATAATATAATAAACCATATTTGCAAGAATGTACATGCAAAAAATCTAACTAGTTTTTTTACCATTGCTACGGTGTTATAACATGTGGTTGTTTCGAACCATTTATACCATGTTAGCTAAAAGGTCCATAACGCAATGGAAAAAAAAAAAAAAAAAAAACGTGATTCAAAGTATTGAAGCTTGCAATATTGACTGGTCTCCCGGTAGTATATCGGAGTTCAGATCAATGTAGTCATCAGGATCCAAGTTCAGATGAGCTAGCTCAGAGCCGAATCAGCCGATCCAAAATTTTGGTCAGGGGTCAGCTTGAGGGCGACCTGCACAGAACAAAACCCAACTCCTCAGCTGAACTAGCGGCGGTGCGGGTCGGGTTTGATGGCCAAAAGGGCGTCACGTCCTATCAGAGAAAGGACAGGCATGTTTGTTTTGTTCAAAGGGGAGGAGAACGAGGCGAATGGTCCCAAAAAATCCCATCACAGGCCAACTCTGTTTACTGCTGTTCGACTAAGACACCTTGTTTAATTTAATGATAACCCCACCATGATGGCAAACAAAACAAGCTTATCTAGCCCTAATTCCAGCTTGAGATTGGCCGACGGCTCTTTGCATATAGCTTATCATAGGAGCACTCTAATCAGTGGTGGTTTCGAACCCGAAGCTGTCACATTTGTAAGAATTGCACCCACTTGCTCGTACACTAATCTGTGGTTGCATGACTGGGACGTGGACTGAGTAAAAGCTCAGCCGCTTTTGAAGACCAGATGGCTGCCATTATTGCTGCGGTGGTTGTGGTTTTTGGACTGGAAGTTTGCGAGAGGTCTCTGTTTAAGGAGCCGAAATGTCTTTGTCGAGCATGGGGAATTATTAAGCCAGCTTTAGCTGGTTCCAATCTTTGATGCGCAGCTTCCCACTTATAAACTTCTCCATTTATGATTAGGAGTTCATTACGTTGCTTAGAGTTTGGGAAACACTGGCATCAACTGGGTTTGACCAGGAAAGGACAGGGATTGCACGGTTTTCTTCTATTTTTAGATCCAAATGAACTTCATTACAGGCTGAGGGCAGTACACGTCGAGTTTTCAGAGTCGTGTTGGAACTTGGAAGCATGATGCAAGGCTGCTCCCAGGTGCACTTGGAAGTGATCGTATTCCGAATGTGAATCTTAAGATCCGCTGTGCATTGCAGTAAAATATCGGAGTCTGTAATGGAAATATGCCTATCGCATCAGCGGATGTTTGGAGAATGCGGTGCCAAATTTGCATGAATAAAACATGGCTACTTTCAAGAGCAAATTTTCCACGCAAACCGACACCAGAAAAAATTAATGAAGCCTAAAATCTATAAGTTATTATAAGTTATATGGATACAACAACCTTATAGCTTGTTAAGACTTCAGCCACAGGATTGATTATGATTCTACAAGATACAACAAAAAATAGTAGCTAGGCATGAGAATTCTAAGGTTGATTTCTGAGTAGCTATATACATGGTCCCAAGACATCTATTGCCGGATAAAAACATACAAGTAATTGTGTACAGGGAAAGTGTGCAAGATTTACAAAAGAGATAACCGGGGCAAAGTAATTGACGACTATACAAAATTGAAGGCTTTGCTGAATGACAATAATAATAAAATCAAGATCAATTTAGCATCTTCATTTTGTAGGGAGCACTATTATCTTAGCCAAGTATACACAAAAATGGGGCACCTCAGGTGGCCAAGCTCTTCTTGTATCAATTTTGCTGATTTATGATTGTTTGCCTCTATTTTCTCTTGTTGTCTCTTCATTGCTATCAGTATTTCTATAGATCTTCTTTTGCCGAAAAAAGGTTTCTTGGGAGCATGGATCTTTGGCTTTGCATGTCCAAGTTGTTCTTACCTGTTTTCTCGGTCTCCTCCCTTTGCTTCAAGACTTTTTTTTTTCTTTGTTTCTTTGAGAAATATCTTTGCTACTAAGATTTCATCTCCTCGCACTGGAAGAACCCTTTGTTTTATTTATTAATAACTATGTTCACATATATATTAAAAGATCATCTCCTAAATGTAAAACATAGATTCACGTTTTCACTAATTGAGAAAGGAGCATACTCCTAACTCAAAAAGGGATCTTAGCCATTTCTATTCCACTGGTTGATGAGTCATTTCCTTGACTGCCAAGACTGAAATAGCGAATGTTTGAAAATATGCTCCATAACATCGATTGAGATAAGTAGCCTAAATTAATTCAGTTGATAATCATTATTAAGATAATACTTGATTGCTCAACATCGTCTTCTTCACAACTTATTTAAAGTTTATATAGACTTCCTTCCGCATGAACAATACGACTAGTTATTGCATCTTCAAGCTCGTAAGAATATCATAATGGTTTCCATGCAGTAGCTTAAACTTCCACACTTTGCTTTAGTTGACATGGTAGGTATAGGTAGATGAATAAAGATAATAAAAATTTGACAGCACATTACTTCAATCAAATCGTTTCCCTTTTCCCAGCTCATAAAACCACCTCAATTAGAACCCTAGTATATTATTATTTCATTAATTTTCCTCCTAGTACATCACCTTGCCCTCTATGTTGCAGGATATCTATTTCGTTGAAAAGCCACCAGGATAAATTATGCAACTATACAAGCAATCAGAAATTTTCTTATCCAGTTGCAAGCCATATCTATAAAGAATTTATAATCACATACAGACTTGCATCCATCTAGCTAGCCACCCACCTACCTACATAAAAATCCCACTTTGTTGGTTGGTCCTATTTTCCTTTGAGAGTTCATTTGATGAAATGCATACCGCCATGTTTATCCAAAATATAAAATAGAAATCTTGGATTCAAAGAATGATGCTGAAACGGTAAGCTCGCACTTCTCATGGATTGATATGAATACCATAAGTTGAAGAATTTATTTTATGGAAACACATTTTTTTATTCTTCATCTATACCTTCGCTTGGTACTTAAATGAACTAGAATAGCTTATATACATAGGACATAAAAATCTAAATTGCAATGTGCTGGATCCATAGATCCTCATGATTTGCGCACGATGATTATATTTAATCGCTAAACAATCCTATCCAAGATTAATGGCGCAAACCTTATTGTTTATGTTGCAAGATGAGTGAGATAGGCAATTAATGGAGCAGTTTTTTTGTCCAAGCTCTATAGGTAGCATGTCACATATATTGCCTAGGGCATTGGTCTAATGCTAGATATCTTATTGTTATCCAATTTGGCATTGCGGTGTTTGCCTAAAAGTACTATATATCTTCACCTGGTATTGCAGAGATTTCACTATAATATAGTAGGTTGTTGGTTGGTCTCATGAGGTGGGTCTCACAAAACAATGACTCCCCGCAAGTTTCGCTGCCTGCTGGCGCATGGCACATGGGATTAGTATCTTCTTGGTACATAATCCAACGAGGAAATCCCACAGTTTTCACTGGATTGATCCGTACCCTGCTACCAAACAGCAAAGATTTATATAAGATCATCTCCGAGCACAGAAAAACTAGGCTTCATGCTGAACCCCATGCAGTATCTCGAATAGGCTCTTCCATCCTAAGAATGGAGTTGTATAGATTAGAGATTGAGATGAGAAGGTAATTTGTTATGGCTACGATTGGATAAGATTCTTTTAAACAGTCCGTGCTCGCGTTCTTAGTGTCGATGGTCACACTCAAGTCAGCAATGGCTAACATTAATGTCATATCAGTTTGATACCATGAATGGGTAACTGAGGATGGTAAATTCAGACGAAAGCAAAGTACGTAGGAAGACAAACGACATCGCGTTCTTAGTCTGGAAGAAGGATGTTTTTTTTTTTTTTTTAGTTATTTAGACATAAACTTCACCCCGGAATTGTTCTGCAGGAGCACTAGAAGGGAACATGCTTTCCCCATTAATTAATGCTAATGCACGTACTTTTAAATTAAATAACTTCGTGACAAGGCTTCTTACTTGTTCAGAAACCTCTCTCCATTTTGTGGAGCCACAGAGCTGTCTCGGTGGAGCTCATCATCAATGACCGCATTCATTTGTCATTTGCGCAGACAGCGTCTTGGTCAGCACTGAAAAGAAAATAGAGACTGAGGCCCACCACCAGGGCACAATCAATTTGCCTGCATGATTGGCTTCTCTCTCGCTTTCCTCTCACCACATGCCTTTGAATCACTATTTACTGCTGTACTAAGGAAAAAAAAAAAAAAAAGAAGAAGAGAGGAGTACAAACACTACGTTCAGCAACACTGGCCCGTTTCTTTTTCCCCTCGCTATAGTCCCCTATTCCCTGGAAGATCAAAATGAATAAGCTTCAGAGCCCCTTCAAAATGCCAATTCTTCTGCTTCCTATCAAGTTTCTCAGTCTCAACCATGAGGTGAAATCTCTCTCTCTCTCTCTCTCTCTCTCTCTCGCCCCTCCTAGTACCAGCAGTAGTGCATGGGGAAGGTGGCTTTACAGGTGCAATGTTTTACTGTCCTTTTCTCTGAAGGGATTTTATCATATCATAATAAATCAAGAGAGCAGTGGAGACGTACCACATGCAGCTCCTCTCCAAGGTGCGATGATTAAACTAAATCTACCATCCCCCGCCCCACCCTGCCTCACCACCGATTCAGCTCCATGTGATAATGTCAGCTTCTGTCCTCCGCACCTTCCCCCCCGTCAATACCTCAGTAATTACTGCAATGATGGAAGTTATTGCAAAAGAGAATTTGGAGTACGCTTGCTTTAGGCTGGATGCACCGAAACAGAGCAATCCTGAAGAAAAAGACGCACTTCTTGTACCGCACGAATCGATCAATTTGATACCAAGGTTAAGATCCAACAGCCCGAGCAGTATTAAACCAATGACAAAATCATAGAATTTTTGGACTCCTGCCTAGAAGGGCAAGGGTGGTGATTAGGCCTCTTTGTTTTGTTCCATTCTCTGACATCACTCCACCAAACGTAGGGGTTATGAGATTATGTTAAGATGAGTCCCTTTGTCTCACCAATCCTTCTCGATCGATGTAATTGCTCCTAGGAACTGTGATCCCATATCAAGTGGCTCAATTAACTATATATTTGGAGAAAAGCAGGGTTCAAAGCGTCTTAGGATTGATTATTCCCTCACCTAATCTCTTGCAGCAGTTGGAATCCCTCCAGGTCTCCTTTTTCTCTGTACTTGAAAAGGTGGGGTGAGAGTGCACTGAGGAGAGAGCGGGGGATGAGGGGAACCAAACCAACCCCCCATGTGAGGCATCAGCTGGATACATTTCAAGTCACAGCCGAGCTTTCCGGACGGAAATGGGTCAAGCTTTTCCAGTAGTTTTCCCTTTATTTTTTTTTCTCTCTCCTTGGGGTGAGGGGTTGGGTGGAGAAAGCTGCAATCTTTTGCTGGGCAAAGCACTGCTCGAGTGCAGACAACTCATTTCCATCCCGTGGTGGCTTTCAGATGGATGTGACCACGGCCTGTGGCGCCTGTCTTCCCCACTTGCATCAAATTGGCTTATTTAAAATGCCCTTCTTCTCTTCGCTTTCTCTTTAATAATTGCACAATTAAAGATCAGATCAGAACCATCAGATCATATCGGAGCTGTATGCTCTCACTCTATGGTGCGCTTCCATGTGTGGGACTTTCCTGCCATCCTCCTGCAACTTTACATAGCCGGCAAAAATTGCTCACGTCCCCACCACTGATGTTTTTTAAAAAAAACCCATCAAAACAACCAGCTTATGGTGCTTTAAAGTGCTATCTAATGATGGGACTTGCTTTTTAGGTATTATAATTTGATATGTATTTTGCTTTCTTAGCTGATGATTCCATTTGTATGCGCTTTGTGTCTTTCTATATATTCTATGTCCTTCAGGTTGTCGCCTTTACCAAGGTCCAAGGTCTTTTCAATATGCTCCAATCTCCTCTTTCTGGAGGCATTAAAGATGTACCTAGGAGAAATTTTATGATATCGCCAGTGTACATTGGTGTGGGATTTCATCAAATGATAAGTTTGACAGGAGCCAGATTTGAAACTAAAAAGAAAAAAAAAATCTAAAAATTTCAAAGGCATTTCAAATAACTAATAACTAGGAAAAAAATACTTTATACATAATTCAGAAAACTGATAACTAAAAAAATAAGTTGCGTATGTTAATTAATTTAGAAACAAGTATGGAAGACACAATAACACCAGCACTGCTAAGATTATACATTATTTATCTGCAATTCATGGGTGTTTCTCAAAGAAGTCATTGAATTATTTAGTAATTCAATAACCAACAATAATAGGATTATCTGGCTAAGAGGAAAATCATGAAAGGCTTTTAACATTTTAGAGAAAATTGCTACTTTAATATCAATACGCATTCTCATTAGGGATGGCTAGGCTTGACCTGTTTAACTCGATTCAACTTATTGTAAGCCGAATTGTGTTACATGTTTGAATAAAATAGTTTGATTTGGTCTGAATTTTTGACATGTTTAATAAGTAGATCTAATTCTCTCTCTCTCTCATAGGGGTGTGTGTACTATATGGATGGATTATGTGCACATGCTTTCAGCCATTAGTTTATTATCGGCCGTGAATAAGAAAAGCCTGTCTGCCTGTCCCTTGGGCCACGTTGAGTTGGAGCCTTTGACACCCACTCCAAGGTTGTGAAGATTATTACTTGCAAGAAATCCAAATCCAATCCGGCCCAAAGGCGTGGGTCATCCTCTCCCACACTCCCCTACAAGCACGCATCAACCTCTATGCTCCCATAAGAAATAGAGTATGGCTTCATAGTACTCCTCTCAATCTTTGTAGCCTTAAGGTTGCAGGACCAGACCTTAGATTTCCATACCCATTAGGGGTAAAGAAGTAGAAAAAGGACAGGCACTCGGCCACAACCAGACCATCATCCTAATGGTGTAACAACTAACAGAAAGATAATAAAGACACTTCTCTAAATTAGATTGATGAGGGCATTGAGCCCACAAAAAGATATCCACAGACATGGAGTGTAAGTTAGGCGATCCTTTTCATGCAACGCACTCCCCCTACCCTCTTTTTTATTTGCCAATGGTGATAGCAGCACCAAGGAGAAGCATAAAAAGTAGTCCCGTTGATTTGGGATGGAGGACATGGATCCTACATCGTTAATTAAGATTTAAACTTAATGACGTTAGAAGTAATCATTCCTAATGGTCTCTTTTCTTTTTTTTTTGAGAACCAAGCAGAAAAATCACCAACATTTCAGCAGACCATGAAATGTGGTGAGGGAGGGATTTGAATCCAAAATCTTTTGTGCAACGAAGGAGAGGGTGTACTAGCTTAGCAAGATGGCACCCTTCAGTCTTCTTTACTCTCTCTCAGTTCTGAGATATAACATCAGCCAGTGGGGTCATTTTGCATTATTATTGAAGCTGGCGTTATCCAAATTCCCTTGAATCGTTGCTCGTCCTGCTCTTCTTGGGTCTCCGAATTATCTTTCCAACTATTAGACCTGAAATTGACCCTCCCACGCCGAGACACAATGCATACATCCAATCCATTTTGAAGAACAGTTTTCCCTCGTTGTATTCTCCCTCGATGCCGCTTCCCAGCTTCCCACCAAAGCATGAATGTCTAGTTTTGTGAAAAATCGGATTAATTCGACTGGAATAGTCTCCAACTATCTGGTGTAAATTGCATTAGTTTTTTCTTCGACAGCAGAGGAACAGATATAATGATGATGGTTCTCCTGCACCAAACGTAGGTTAGGAATATTGGTTTCAAAGTGTCACCTTAGCTTGCCCCTACTTAATTCTTTCAATAACTCATTATCACAAGACTGTAGGCAAAAGCGAGAGGAGTCTGAAATCATATGGCACCATCAAAGAATCAAGGCTCTACTTTGCTAGAACAACAACCACCATCAACATCCTATAATGTGGTCCAGCTACCAGAAAAAAAAGCTCAAGCTAAGGCTCAAGAGAGCAGCATGTTTGGTTATCATATTTAAGCCTATGAGATGCCACCTACATGAATTCCTTGTCAAGATCGAGCTGAATATGGTGGAGTGCCTACATATTTTTCACATGATCTTCAGATCAAGTAAAAGCTACCAAAAAGAAAAAGAGCTAAGGAAGACATGAGCTGTGAAATTAAAGAGGAATACTTGTCCTAGTGATTGATGGATTAGGAACTTCATGCATATTGTAAATTTGCAATATTCACGGAGAGTAGTGTTCAATGTCAGAGAATCACGTTTAATAGTGCGCATTAACATCACAAGCAATTCTTACATCTTCTAGTAGCTGGATTTCTCATCCGAGGGTACATGTCTTAGAAAATGGCATCCGAATCTATGAAGAAGCACTCAAACTCTATCAAAGCAAGCAAGGTTTTTATATGAGCCAAGCTGAAGTGGTAGGCCTCGTTTAAATTCTTTAAGAACTGGAGAATATGCAAGTAAATTGTGATGAATGGCAACAATAATTGCTAAAAATAGCCGTCAGAGAGTAATTCAGGTGCCTCAATGTAACTAATTTGCTCTACAGCGGTTTTCCTCTCCCCTCTATTCCTTTCCTTTTCCACCTTTTTACAGCCTTCCGGCTTTTGGACCGTTATTTCATTTTCTATGATAACATGATCTATAACGGTCAGATCAAAATTTTGGTTGAAATGGATGCAGCATATTTAGGAAGGAAATGCTCTTGAACTAAATCATAATGGAACTAAGGAAAGAATGATTGAAATAGCTCAGAATGCATATTTACTCACAGCAACTACTGTTACACCACATTCTACCTAGACTACAAATTGCTTCAGCACGACAATACAAGTATCATATTATTGTGAAAGCTTATATACATTTACAAAGAGCAGAGCAAGACAAAAGTTGTTCATCATTGTAAACATTATCAACAGAAGTGCAATGAGGTAGACATTACTCATCATAGTCTTGAGTACTTCTAGAAGGGGTAAAAGAATTGGAAACCATTATTCTCAGAGTCTTTATCCTGTAGATTTGGTAAATTAGAGGAAACTAAAGATGTCAAGAATAACACAGATAAATATTAACTTAAACAAACATTGAAAAATATCAATGAACTTGTTTCAGAAATATTAGCTCAGATAATCAATTTGTCGTATATAAGAATTTAAAGCAGCAAGAAAACCACTCAGAGATCAGAAGTATAGATCCAGAAACAAGCTTCGCACCTGTTAAACAATGATGCATGACTAACTGAGGCTGTACGTGAATTGCATCGGCAGCATAGTCAAAAGTTCTGAAGATGGAACCTTATCAGTCATGCTAAGCAACCAAAGCAATATGTCCTTAACAAGGTTGTCAAATTGCCTACGCAAGGCCAGGTGGTGGACCCTTGTATAGCCTAGGTGGATGCCTAGTTGCTTAGACGGCAACCCAGGAAGGAAAGCTCTTCAAGCTTTCATAATGTGTGCTTCTAATACACATGCATACATAAATATCTTTTTTTACCATCAATCGGACAATGAATCTATTTGTCATGCCTAAAAAGTCCGAAGACCAAAATCTACAAGGAGAGCAATACCGATATTGCTGCCACTGCAACATCCAACAAATTGTAGAATGCTTGATGGCCAGCACCTAGCAAGAAACAGGAGGCAAACATTCTAGAGGCTAGAAAGTAGGACAAAAGTGAAAATTAGGAAGGTGGAACAACAGCTCGATGAAGAAGAGGTGTGCTGGTCACTCCAACCACCGCTGCCAGTCATCATTATCACCCGCCCTATTGGTACACACTGATCAGCCCACTGGCTTCCACCAGATTGGTTGTAGCCTTCGCTACCCTCCCATGTATCCCTTATAAGGAAAGAAAACTGGAAAAGAAACATTTAAAGAGTAGGGGTTAAGTGGGCTTCACCTAGGCAGCCCAGCCATATTAAGTATTTGGGCTGCCGCATAGGTGCCCAGGCACCCTCTTTTAACAATGTTAGTCCTTAAACACTATAAAGCAGGAGAGGTTATATCGGCCTCAGAACATACAACAAAAGTTGTGCATAACCCTCACACAACCAAAACAAAAATAAATCCAGAAGATTTTCTTACGTGCATCATTAATATGGTAGCCTGTTATCTCAAAAAAAAACTAATTAAAGAGAACTTCTGTTTATAAAACCACAAAGTGGAAAAGTCATAATTATTCTACATCAATTATCACAATGCACTGCATAGCCATATTCTGGACAATTAGAAATATCTGGTGAAAATAACCATGTCCAAGAAGTTTACTCCATTCATCTGAGCATGGTTTTCTACAAATCCTTCAGTTCGAGCTGATGCTTTCATATTTTTTCAACAATAATTGCAATCAAGGGATATCACTGGAGAATGCTGACCTTTCTTACATCCCTTTTACAAGTTTTCACGCAAATTTATCAAGTCTTCCAATCCTTTTTCTCATTTATTACGACTTTTATCCATGTTCAAAATCTTCTTTAACATGGGCCTCCTTTTAGACTTTGTCACACAAGGTTGTGCCATATCAACATTTTCTCCATCTCCATCCCACAGCTTCATATAATGCATTTTATTCTAGCTTTGTCCTTCCTCAATTTATCACACATCGATCTCAATGTTCTCATATTTGTCTCCTCTAGTTTGCAGCCTTGTTCTTGTTTACAAAGTCTTCCTCATAATCGCTCCACAACTTAACCCCTTCGGCAACTTTATCATAATATTGGCCCCTAGTCTGTTTCATTTCCCCCACCACCTTTCTAATTGTCCATCCGACCTCTGGTCACCTTTTGTTTTCTTTATTCATTCTGTTAATGTATTTGGTGGGATTCCCATCTTTAATTTGAAAAAAAAATCATCATAATATTGGTGGATTTTGTTATTGTCATGTCCCTATATCACTTTAGACATCATTGCATTTAAGGGTTGTCACATGTCTATAACTAAAAAGGGCATACTAGTGCACAAGACTCCCGCCATTGTGGGGTATGGAAAGGGTCAACTGCACGCAGCCTTACATCTGCATGCAAAGAGGCCATTTCTATGGTCGTCTATCTATAACTGCATAAAATCCCATCTGCCAGCTTGCAAATACATGTCTTTCTCATCTTCCCCTCCTCATTTCCTGATATGGCCCTCCTAAAGACTTAATCATGCATGATTAAACTAGCACCAAACTAAACTACATCGCTTTCTAAATGGTCCCTTTAAGTGTATCATACGTCCATCTCAACATTCTCGTCACATTCATCTACTGTGCGAAGTTCTTGTCATCTTATGAAAAGATCGCATCAAGTATGACCTACATGAGCAACTCAAATAGAACTGAAGCAATTATCCTAACCAACAACCTTGCTCTGATTTTGTTGGCCCGTTTCCACATAAAGATTTCAGATAAAGAGTATCATCACTTTAAGTATCTCACCATAAAATCAACCATTTCTTATTGCTCGCGCATTCAATATATGCCTTTTGATTCAACTGATTTCAGACCCTCATCTATCAAGCTTTTCTCCATGTCTTTGATGTCTATCCATGGTCTAGTTCACCTACAAGTTGTGTAAGCAAAGATGGATCATGATATTAATAATCAGCTTATCAGTTACAAGTATAATATAAATTTGATAATCGCCATTCAAAATCATTCTGATTGACTGACTCTTTATACTGAAGATAGAGAGGTAGATAGGGATGAGTTGGATAGCATGAAGGCCGCATGTCGCACAAATGGGCTCTAGAATGCAAAAGAATACTAAGCCAATGTAGGATGGTAATCTAGGTATTTGACTGCATGTAACTCAAAGCAAAATTAATCACATGTTTCTCCCACATTTAAGAACTGATATTAGCAAGGAAAACTTCTGAATCACAATTATGAAGTGAAATAACATTTCACCACAAATTTTATGAATATGGTTTATCATGTCTAGCAGTTTTCCAACTTAGTAATCCCTCTTCAGTCTCACAAGGATTATCATATCACACATCATGCTTATTCCAGTCAAGGCCTCAAAGGCCAACAGGATGTGCATATTTATTAGTACATACCACACAAAGATTTAATAATGACTGAAGAATGAAACAAACAGGCTAAGATACACAAGGGAAACTGTCTCGCTTGCAACTTTGCATTTAGACTAATTTTTTAATTTCAGTTTATTGGAATGTTAGTCAAAACTCAAAGATTATTATTATTTTTTTTTTTTTTTGCGAAAAAGAACTTGAACATTATTATTACTTAACTAAACAAATCAAGCATTGTAAGCAATACCGAAGATGCATATGATTATTGACAAATATAACCATGGTTTATACTTTCCCATATCTAACGACTATATAATACAAATTCACATTATATTGGATTAAATAAGGAAAAGCTTGAAAGAGATTTGGGAAGTTTCAGAGAGTGAACAATCAACAACCTCACTTGAATGAAATAATCAATTTCTGGGAGGATCGATTGGACTAATATCCAGTTCAACCCAACAATAACATATATCAGTTAGTAGCACAGTACAGTACAAATCTATAATACACTATGGTGCAAGCTAATATGGGCTAGTACCAATATTGCAATAGGCAGCCCCTTATCATGCAAGCAACCATGTGGCTCCGGATGTATCATACAATTGAGAACAATGTAGACTAGCACTTAAAGCCATTGCCTGTAAAGTTGTAATCCTTGATCTAGTTTAAAATAAAATGGCTTCAAAAAGCATCTTGATCTATGCATCATGCAATGAAGCACCACAAAAAAAAAAAGAGCACATGTAACTCAAATTTATCAAGAAAACAAAGAGAAAAGATAACCAAATTGATCAATTAGTGATGGAATGCAGAGCTTATATTTTGGCTGGAGATGCTCTAAAGAGCTCCAAGAAACCAAGCCTGGCCTATGACCACCTAGATGAGCTAACCAATTAGAGCAGATGGAAACCCATGGGCAATCAACTTCTGTCAATGGAAACCCAAGTTTCACCTGTCAGCCACATGCTGACCCACATGGTCCAACATCACTTTAATTGCAGCAACTCATCCACACTGGGCACTGCGCCCTAGAATCCTCGAGCATTGGGATTAGCCAACATTACCTTCTAGTTGAGCATTGATCTCACCACAGCCACATATATAACATCTATTGTGACAAACATCCCAACCAACAGGTCGACAAACATCACACACCAACTCAAGTGCCACAACTTCCCCTGCTCCATAGTGAACCTCCCCTCCCCCTCTTCCACAATCATGGTGATCCACAATCATTGATAGATTGCCATCATGGTGATCCACAATCATTGTGGGATTGCTCCTCATTGGTTGTTAATGTCAATCAATGCCACTATTAGCGTCACCACTTCCAATAGTAGGCTCATTCCTGAAGTCTTATCCTTCTAGAATTTCCTTTTTCCAGATCAAGGGAAACAACATGAGGCGGTGGCTACTGTTAATATTACATAGGCTAGGGTATTAAGCACTCTTGATCAGGATCTGAATGGGCCTCAAAATGAGTTGAGACGAGAATTAGGTGTGTGTTCAGGTTTGTTGTGATCAGAATGGGAGTTAGGTCAGAAGAGGGTTCTGATTTAGGAAATGTTACACACTTTTGGGACTGATCTCTAGTTAGCTTCCATGGGTCTGGATCAGTAGTAGGCAAAACCTACTAACTGCCACCCTCAAAGTTCCATACACCTTCTTCCCCAAAGGTTCCACTTATCATTTTCTGTTTTGCATGATGTCACATTTATTGCACTGCAATTTTCTGTGAGATAACCTAAGACACTGATCACCGTAGATAAAAATAATTACACAATCTTTTACCCATTATTGATATTTCCAATAGCTAAAGTACATCATATCAACAAATAGAGTCTAAAAAATTTACAAAATTCTTCATCATCTACTAATTGCCACCCTCAGAGTTCCATGCACCTTCTTCCCCAAAGGTTCCACTTATCATTTTCCGTTTTGCATGATGTCACATTTATTGCACTGCAATTTTCTGTGAGACAACCAAAGATACTGATCACCGTAGATAAAATAATTACACAATCTTTTACCCATTATTGATATTTCCTATAGCTAAAGCACATCATATCAACAAATAGAATCTAAAAAATTTACAAAATTCTTCATCATCCCTCTTTATCGCAACCTAAGGGTCTCCATGCGGTAAGTTTTCTGTTTTCAAAGAATCTGAAAAGTTCACATGTCAAAATTGAGCAAATTGTTGGCATCTTGTCCGTTAACGTGCAACACAGTTGCCCATGTATTGGAAATAGACTCTCTTTCACAAGTCATCTCAATAGGTTTCATTTGTTTTGTCAGGAGAACAAGATTTCTCTCTCATCCACATCACTCGTTTCTTAGTATTTTATTAGATAGGCCTAAATTATCCTAGCGTCCAACCTTTGCAGCTTAGGTAGGAGTTTTAAGTCAGTGTTGCTTAGGGTGAAAGATTGAATAACTTGTGTGGATGTAAATTGGATCTTACCCAAGTTTGATGGAAGGAAAAAACTATCTCCAATAACAAATGCCAATAACAAGTTATGATAATGTAACCAGAAAAATCTACTTTCCTTTAATTAAATCACTAATAGCAATCTTTTAAAGTCAACTGTACATTATAGTTAACGAGGACAAGGCCCATCTGCCACATGACAAAAAGGCAGTGCAAAGATGAAAGGACTTAAGGTTGAACAGTGCACTGAAACTCCAACACTGAATTCTGAGGCATATTGCGTGGAGAGTCAACATTGGATACTCACCCAATTGGACAATGGCGGCACTTCTTCCTCATATGCCTTATAATAACTTGGATTCTGAGACCATGCTGGCTTGAAAGGCTCAAGCTGCAGACACAGGGGATCCTCATGGTAATGCCTTTCATAAGCATGGTTGCTACTTCTGACGATATTGTCCTCATGCCCCTGTTGAACGAACAATGAAGAATGCCACATGCAATAACCAAAATGAAATAGGATGATGATCAAAATCAGTGTAATTTATTTGCTTTGCATAATATACCAAAATTTGCCAACAAGCTTACACATAAGCTTCATTCTCACACAAGTTGGCTTTGGGAGTTCTGTGCCAAGCAGACACCATAGTAACTCAAATATGAGAGCAATTCAGTTAAGAAAGTATATTAACTGAAATAAATTATAGCCATTTATATCATGGGGAATATTTTGCAAGAAGGAACTTGGCAGACTAAATTAATGCAATGCAAACACAGTTCTTCTTTTTAACAAGCACATGTAATCCTATTTAATATAACTGTAAATAATATCTGAGCAAAACATGATTAATATTACCAAACTTGCATGTAAAGTGTAAGACTACAACAAAGTTGAAATCATCTTGGAGATTGAATTCAAATCAAGAAGGGCCAAAACATACACCATAAACACAAAGTAAACATATATAAATAGCATGTTACATGCAAGGTCAAGGTCGGGTCCTCACCCAGCTGGACCTGTGAGAAACCTCCTCCCCGTAGAACTCATGGTAACCCAGATTTCTAGACCATGATGGCATAAAAGGCTCAAGCTGATCACCATGAGTCTGCTCGTTGGAGTGCCTTCCATATGCATAGTTTGGATCTCCAAATATATGGCCCTCACCCCCTCGTTCATTAGAAGATGAAGAATGCTATCCATGAAAGGCATAGGATGGACATAATACAAGTGAGACTGAATTATCCTATACCAAAATTACACCAACAAGCATTGTACAATTGAAACGCATAAGATCCATAGACAAGATCACATACTCACCCAGTTGGACTTAGGAGATGCCGGTCGCTGGTAGTCATCATGGTAACTCAACTTCTGGGACCAAGTTTGCTCAATTGGCTCAATCTGAACATTTAGTGGCTGCTCATGGTAGTGCCTCTCATAACCGTAGCTCAGACTTCCAAATAAATCAGTCACATAATTCCTCTCATCATACGATGATGAATGCTATATTTGGAGGCACATATCATCGAAATGGAGCAAATAAAACAACATTAACTTCCACGAAAACCAAATTGTACCAACAAGCAAGTACAATACATAATGGTGTCGAATACAGAGACAATGTTCGCTTTCACCTGATCATGATACACTTGTTCTTCGAAGACCTTGTGCTCACTTGGACTCACTTGAATAGAAAGGGGCTGCTCATAGTAGTGCCTATCATAAGCATAAGTTGGATTCAGATAATCATAGCTCTCCTCCCTCCTCTCGCCATATGATGAGGACCACTATATACATCCAAATCACCAAAATCAGACACTTAGCACTAACCATTACAACAAATTACTCCAAAAAAATCACAACTTGATCCGGTACTCACACTTTCGTCAGTTTGCTCGTTGTGGACATCGTAAAAATCCAATCTTTGAGCGGGTGCCGGCTCGACCTGCACCGAAATCGACTGACTGCTCTGATTTTTGTTAGCATAGATAGGAATCCCATAGCTATCGACCCCAATCCTTCTCTCGCCGTACCCCTGTGCGTGCCCAAAGAGATAATCCAGAGTCCTTCCCCAGGGGTTCCAACGCCCCTCTTCCCCAAAGAGCCAGGACCTGAAGATATCCGGGTAATAGGGTTCCGGCTGATAGCTCCCCTGCGTTCCGTAGTCGTAAGGAGGGGGGCGCTCCGGTTCCGGCTCCGGCACTGGAATCGGCGCCGCCTGAGGCAGCGGTTGGGAGCGGGGAGTGGGGTCGGTTTTGGCCTCCTCGGCGAGGGGCGGTGGCGGAAGATCGGGGGTAGGGGAGGAGACGGGGTAGCAGATTGCGGGGGCGGGGGGAAGGGGGGAGCCGTAGGTGAGGGCGATGTCGTAACCGCCCAGGTAAGGGTGAGGGTTGTACTCCTCGAAGTCGTCCTCGTTGTAGTCGGCCGGCCCAGAGGCCATGGGGAGCGAGGCGTGACGCTACGGGGCGGCGTGGCGGCGGCGGCGGGATTCTTCTCCGGCCCTCCTCCGGCGGGCGGACATGGGGACGTGGGTAAGAGGTTTAGTGCAATGGCCGTCACGCCCTCATCTGGCCTGACGGGTTGAGCTAGGAGGAAGAAGATAAACCAAGATGGTGTCCACGTAAGAAAAAACTAGAGCGGGTCCCAGCTCTTGTTTTGATCAACAACCGTCGATTTGTGGGACCATGTAAACTCCCACACCGACTTTTGGTACTTGACCTGTGATAGCCTGATAGGCGTGCGGGAGTGTGACAAAACTCGCGTTGCAACGATTTCCCGGGGGCGTGAGTTGGCAGGCGAGTGAGGGGGTGGAGTGGGTGTCTCAGAAGTGGGTGCGCATAATTTAATTATTTCGATATAGCAGTGGAAACATCATTGGTTGCTTCCATCGGTTGCGATGTAGCGATCCATCCATCAATGTGTTGAACGTCAGCCGCCACTGCAATCAATAAAAATAACAGAAAATGACAAAAGTGTCCTCGGCGTTTTCGTTCATTGCACGTATATATAATAATTTATGTTTAATAATTTATAAAAACTAGTCTTATGCCAATTCAGTGAAGAGTCAAAATTATTTTTAAATAATAAGTAAATTAAAAAAAATTCAAGATTAGAAATAAATTATACTTATATTTAGTAGTTAAAAAAATCTCTGTTTATCTTCTAAAATTTATTTTTATCTAATACTTTAATTCATAATTTAATAGAATGTTAGCTAAATTGTTTACTTAAATAGTAGCTAAATGCCATATCAGAGAAAAAAATTAAAAAATGACCAAACTAATCTTAAGTGATATAACATCCACCTAAGGAGGAGCCATGGGTTTGGAGCTTGATTTTGATGAATCATCAAAAAATAGCTATATTCTAAAAGAAAAGCAATTTAAATCTCTTAGACAAATAGATGCCTCTAAAATTTTTTTGTTGCAGGAAACTAATATCAAAAGTTTTGTTGCTTGAGCTAACCTATTCATGTTCCAAGCTAGGCCATGGAACTGCAACAGATACATACTCTAAAAAGAAAAGTTCTCACGCATGTACTAATTTAGATCCTTTTGATGATAGGTTGCGAGAGCTACCATAATTCTATATGTAGATATAGAAATCTTCATTCATAGCGACAATATTAAGAAATCATGTCTATAGTATTGGACAAATAGAACTCAGAATTAGTAAATAATACGCCAGCATTTTCAATCTCTATGACATGGTGGGTGGAAAAGGGATAACAAAATCTGATCAGAAAGAATGCTCGTTGCCAAATACTGGTCGGAAATTAAGAATGATCGTCGCTAGATGCTAGTTAGAAAGGAAGCTTATCATCGGTTTCTCATTAGGAAGGGGCACTCGTGTTAGGATGGCAAGCGAGAAAAATCCTAACCACTGAATTTCGAAGAAAAAAAGAACTCTTAATGATGAAAAACTTCGAATAGATCAGAAAGTCGGAAAGTAAAAAAGAAAGCCATATTTTCTTGCAGAGATAATTTCAACTTTTTATAATAGATAAATAGCTAATATTATCAATTTAATTAGGTGTAATTATAGATTTTACAAAATATTAGGTGTAATTTATAAGATTATTTTAATCATTTAAAAAATTTCTGATGTGTTTAAGTTTCATTAAAAGCTAATAATTTGACACACGTCCTATAAATTAAAATATTAGATAAAAAATAAATTTTAGAAGGTGAGTATAAATTTTTTATATTATTAAGTGTAAATATAGGGAGATTTTTGTAATTTATCTTAAAAATAAACTTCCCGCTGTTTGCTCACGTGCCGCTTTTCTGTTTACAAGAGGAAGCCGTTTGTTCGGCGTATCAGTTGGCGCGTCCCTCTCCCAACTGCAACCTTTTCTTTGCTTCTAAGTCTTAATTCAAGAAAAGCATTTATTACTAGATTCGAGGATCTGACTTCCTCTTCGGAGAAGGATGCAGTGATGCTCTTGGCCCATTTCTCTCCGGCGGGAGTGGTCATGGTTGGTCAGGATGAGTGCTGCTTTTTTCCGGATCTTTTCCGGTGGTGGTAGTAGGCAAGCTCGGTCGGATAAGCTTTGCTTTGGGTGCTCGCCGTCCAATTTAGCTCCAATCTCCGATACCTGCGAGGGTCTGGAGAGTTCCTATCTCCAACACCGGCGAGCTCCAGAGGAGAAGAATGGGCAGGGCTTTCTTCTTTTTTTTTTTTTTTGTGCTGAAACAGATATTTCATACATGACGGGTACGAATGCATCCAATAGAATCGGCAAACAAAAGATTTCGTAATGCAACAGATATCTCACCCTTCCCAACCTATAGAGTGCCTTCTGAGTGGCTTGCCATCGGTAGTGGATGAGAATGATGTCTGACATGTTATACTATTTTGGTTGTGGCCGTGTTGGGCGGTCATTATAAGAGATTGGGCACCAGGCCTTTTGCCCGTCCACCAACAGTTCAATCATGTTGGGCCATAGCCACTGTAATGGATTGGGCACCAGGCCTTTTGCCCGTCCACCAACAGGCAACAGTTCAATCATGTTGGGCCATAGCCACTGTAATGGATTGGGGTGGACTTCCAATTCCGTACGCCTTTATGCTAGGTTGGGGTAATTTGTTGGGCTCTCGTTCATGAGCATTTCAACTGTATGAGATTGAGGTTAGGGATCTACGCAGACCAAGTCTGATTAATTTAACGATAAACCTAAAATCGAATTGATATAAATTAGCTTTTTAAAATCAAAACTAAAATTGAATCGACTATCTACAACCATAGTTTAAAACTGACTCGAGAAATTCAGTTTGACTTGATTTATCGGGGTGATGTTCCATAAGTTAGTTTAAATAGATTGGGCTAAATAGTTTAAAACTAACTCGAGAAATTCAGTTTGGCTAAATAAAAATTGGATTGATGTTTAATGGGCTGGATTAAATAAGCTGAGCTAAATATAAACATAAAAATTCTATTTTATATAAAATATATAAAAAAATAAATACACACACACATATATATATATATATGTATGTATGTATGTATGTATACATACATACATATTTATATGGATGGGTTGAGTTGCAGGAACCGGTATATATAAGTAATTGTAATGCACGCAATCAAAGGAACCGTAAACTGGATCTCCTTCGCTTCGTCCCCTCCACTTTTGAAAATATAAACCGAAATTGAGCTGACTTTTTTTTTCAAGCTTTTCTTAAGCCGACCTTGAATCAATTTGTTTAAAAAAAAAAAAACTGGTGCAAATTAAACTGAAAAGACCAATTCAAGTCATGGTTCACGATTTTGCCATATTTTGTATACCTTTTAATTGAGGTAGTAAGGAATGCACCTAAGGATCTAATCAGGCCGAGCCCAATAGCTAAAGACTTGGACTTGACTCAATTCAAAATATTCGGGCTTGAAACTTGATTCGAGATTGATTAGGCCTTAATACCCAAGCTCCAACTTGATAAAAAAAGAAGAAGCAATACTCTAGATCAACTTGGCTCGATTCGAATATCAACCAAGCTATACTCGAGTTCAAGTTTGAGCTCAAATTTGAACCTTAGTCATAATTAAAAAAAACAAAATCTAACATAATTTTATATTTCAAAATATTTAAATAAAAAATATTATAAAATTAAAAATAAAAAAATATTATTAAAAATATATATTCGACCAAACTTCCGAGTTTTTGAACAGAGTATTTTGTTACTCAAGCTTGACTCAAAAAGTTAATCGAGCTACTCAAGCTCGGTAATAGTTTAGCTGAGTCGAGATGAGCTTCGATTCAAGTCAAGCTCATGCTTGGCTCATTTGCATCGGCATAGGTTAGGAGGAGAAGGATGCGGAGGGCTCCAATTTTGCCACTGATGGTGGACGAGGATGCGTACATCTTCCACTATTTTGGTTGTGGGCCTGTGGCTGTGTTAGGCAGAGACATTGTAGTGGGTTGGGCACCAGGCTTTTTGCCTGTTCACCAACATTTTAATCGTGTTGGGCCATAGTCAATAGTCATTATAATAGATTGGGCCACCGGACTTTCGCTCGTTTGTGGGCTTCCAATTCTGTACGCCTTTATGATTGCTAGGATGGGGTTGTTGGGCTTTGGTTCACCAACACTTCAACCGTGTGAGATTGAGGTTTGGAGTTTACACAGATTAGGGTTGGTCCATTTGGAGATACATTTGAAATCGAACTAACCATCTATAAAAGCCCCTTAAAACCAATTTGGGAAATTTAGTTCGGCTCGTTTTTGTCAAATTTCATTTTCAATTGGTTAGGATAAATTTAAACATAAAAATTCCATCTTATATATAAAATATATAAAAATTAAAAATTATATATATGATCAAATTGAATAAGATTGAGTCGACTTGAATCAATTTTATAAAGACTCAAATCAAAGCTCAATAAATTTTATTTTTTTATTAAAATATACAAATTAAATTGAAAAAATTAGATAGGATCTACGATTTTTTTTTTGTTGCAACGGCGGCTCACACACAACAAGTGTGAATGCGGCCAATAAAATCAGAAAACAGAAGGCTACATAAAGGCCCAAGTACAGACCCACGGTCTATCCAGACGAAGCCACCGAAGTGGTGGGCCGCATAGAAAGCCATTCAGTCAGCAACTCCGTTTGCCTCCCTTTAGACGTGCGAGGCTTGGCGGGATTCACACTCTCCTAGCAGTTTGCGTATCTCATAGATCGCCGATCCGCAACTGTGCGCCCCTGACCTCGGATCCACTCAATCACCATGGCCGAATCCCCCTCAAGAATGATGTAGACCACGCCTAATGTCCACCTCGCATGGTAGATTCCTTTCCAGGCTGCTCTAAGCTTGATATACACCACTGACGAGTCAAAGGTCTGCCGCCCCCACTGCAACTAATCTTGCATCGTGGTCTCGGATGGTGAACTCCACACCGTTGCATCTCCTTTCATCAGTCACGCTGCTGTCAAAGTTCACCTTAAGGAAGTCAAACACTGTATAAGCAGAATGAGGACCTCGGATGTCCCTAGCTAGCTCAGGTGATGCCTCTGTTGCACCGGTGATCTCTGCCGTCTGCAGGAGAGCTCTAGCCGTTGTCACCCTCGGATGAGGACTAACGCTTTTGAAGATTCGAGCATTCCTGTCCATCCAATACTGGTAAACTAAATAGGCAGTGCAAGTCCCACTCTCCTGAAGCTCGGATCCCTGTGTCGAAGCCTCTAGGAATAGTAGGAACTCCTCAATGGACGCCCACCTTTGACTCTGGTCTAGCTAGCCCGAAACATAGCACCAAATCTGACTAGCCCTTGGGCATCCGATGAGGGTGTGGTATATGGACACCTCCACCTCCGGGCACAACACACAGGTTGCAGGGACCTCACACCTCGCCTCCTCAGCACAGTTTTGGTGGGCACGCATCTTCAGGCCACCTTCCAGAGAAATAGGGCAACCTGTGGGTGAATGCGCTCCTCCATATCCATCTACTCTCCATTTGTCGAGTCACCGGCCTCGGTACCAGCCACGAAAGGTCTCGGGTCCTCACCACCGGCGACCCATTCATGCTCCACACCCTCCTATCTATTATCGCCACCTCTGTGATGGGCACTGCTAGGATCCGCTCGACCAGCTGCTCTCCGAACACGCGTCTGACGAAATTCTCATCCCACCTCTGCTCCCCTCCGACGAAGAGGTCGCACACCAGCTTCCTGATCAAAGGAGAAAGCCTATTGAATGCATTTAAAGCAAACGGGACCGTACAGGGTGGGCCTACCTTACCGGTCACGATTCCATCGCCCACGAAGATCAACGATGCACGGACGGTCTCAGCTCGCGGTCCAAGGCATGAAGAGCATGAGCGAGTGAGCTCCACCTCTTCCTCTACCTTAGGCGGGCTTTAAATTCAGGTTCCGACTTAATCGACTGTCCTCTTCGATTGGCGAACGTCGAAGAAGAAGAATGCGGAGGGGACGGCCCGTGAGGGTTTCCTTTTTGGTTTTTCAATTTCTCCACCCCTGCAGTTCTCGAGCCACACATAGTCGACCATGGTGGGCTAACCCTGCAGTGAGCCTTGAGATAACTATATGTTCTTCAGAATTTTGACTGTTTTGCCATCCTCGATTTTCCATCTAGTCTCCATAATACCCTCGGGATACATGCATAGATCTTCGCCATATAAAAAATGCCTCCAGCGTGCATACCAGCCGGCAATACCGGGTCACCGTACTTTGCCCTCAATAGAGCGCCCACAATTCTACGATTTGCTGGCATTTCGCACGCCCGTAACTTGAGCTGGGGAGGATGACAAGTGTTCCTTTTTATATATATAAAGAAGTTGGCGTGATCTTTTTTTTTATTTGTTTAAGGACGCAAACTTTGTGGCTTTCTTTTTTATTTGTTCAAGGATGCCATCTTTTTCTTTTTTTATTTGTTCTTTTTTAGTGGCTTTGTCTTTTCTGGTATTTTTTTATATAAAATATGTTTTCAATTAATTTCATGTCGTGTCGGAAAACCTTTTCGGCAACTCCTGACTCTCTTGCTGCTACTTTTTTTTTTTTTTTGCTGAAATCTTGCTGCTACTTTAATAATGCATTGTCAGATCAAAGAAATGTTGGCCGCAATCACGGATGCCTGATTGAGGTCATCTCTAAAGATATTTAAAGAAAATTCACTCAAGCAATGAGAAGTTTTCCGGTAGATCAGTTTAAATCGATGCAAGAAAGCCTTCCCAAAAAACACACATGCAATACAAGAAAGGTTATTGATACGAGAAACAATGAAAATAATACAGTAGCACCCAACTGATATTTTTTTTTTCTAGCTACATTTTTGCATCAATAACTCATCTAAGTTATTGATGATCGAGTGGGTTAAATGCGACCATACATCAAATGCTCCATCCAAGTTAAAGCACACAGTGACCGAGTGGGTTAAATCGGAGCCCCCCACCAGAAACTTGGGCTAAAGCCAATTCTGATCGCTCTTCTCATCGGATTCAAGGTAATTCTGATCGGGCTTTGTGACCAGAGATGCCTCCTCGTGATCCTCTATTTGGTGAAGAATGGCCGGCTTGGGAGACCATTCAAATAGGACTAGTTGTTGATGCACAGTGATGTAAAGACATAATTTCTTTACTCCATACTTCGTGCGTTATAGGTTGCTCTCTAGCTTCATGTGCATCGATACGTCATCAAGCTAGCACCGCATCGGATCATCAAATGCTTTGATAATTCTACAGTACTCATAATTTTTTTAAGCTTATTTTGTTAATTTGAAAGCATTCAACTAGTGAGAGATTACATCACTTGTGTATTGTAAGAAAAAAATTCTAACTATCCAAATCATCCATATAATTTTTATTAAGAGAAAAACACTCTCACGGTAATACCTAGTGTTGTTGGGGATCAGCCTAGCTAAGATGCCGATCTGACTAAGCTGCTGGAGAGCTCAGATGATTATCTTCTTGTCACGCCCCCATCCCGAGATCACGAGCCGGGGGTCGCGCCAACCGCCGCACACCCGTAGGAAACTCTCCTCACGAGCATGCAAGGCATCTTAACCAAATATCTTAATATATAAAATAATTCAACTAAATAAATGCAATCTTATTCCATTGACTAACTCAAGTCATAAAGTCTCACAATTCTAAATACGCAGCAGAATAATAAATTTTCAACATGCAGAAATCTAGTTCTTAAAATAACAAAAGTCCAGCAATCATAATAAATATCCAAGATAACAAATCAACTTAAATAACCCTAATCTAAAATAACTTGTGCCACAATCCTTCTAGTCTCTCTCCTATTTTGTAACCCCAATAGACTAGTTCTCGGAATCTGTAAAACAACAAGAAATTATATAATGAGCTAAACAACCCAGTAAGTAATGAACACTCTAGCTAGATAAATCAAGCAATAATATGTAGAAAATAAATATATATGCAGTTCCAAGGTACAAGTCAAATATTTCTTAAAATCTTAAGATTCATTTCAATGTTCAATTCATCTTGTCGATCCTGGGCTATGACCACATGTTCCCTGTGGTAGGGTCATCAACACCGACTAATCTTCTTGCGGTGAGTCCTTCAGGACAGTCAATTGCCAACGTATCTGCCCCAATTGGTGGGGTCCTCAACATAGCCAGGTCGAAGTTCAATTAGTTCTCCATTTCAAATTTCAGTCATGAAAACATGCAGTGTCAAAACCAAATCTCGTTCATATCTTAATTTCTTTCAATTTATCAGATTCAACTCAACAGCCAGGAACTATGACTACATGTTCCCTGTGGCAGGGTCATATCACCGACTATTCTTCTTGCGGTACCAATGTATTAGCCCCCATTGGCAGGATCCTCAACATAGCCCGACTGCAGGTCTGAATCCATTTCAAGTCATTATTTTTTTCTTACATTATATTCAGTGTTCCAAGTCGAAAGGCACAATGTTAGAACAATTAAATACAATTCAAATCAGAAGCAAATACGTTCAATCAGAGTCATACAATATTCTAAAAATATACATAAAATCTATGCATCAAATTCGAAATCATGAATAATTTGATTTGTAAAACATATATATAGTTTGCCGATAAATCTAGGAAATAGGTTACATCACTTACCTTGCAAACGCGATCCACAGCAAATCCAATTAATTCCGCAAATCCCTCGCAGAACCTAATATTCAAAAACCATATGTTCTTTTAAAATTCATCACAATATATATATAAAACCTAAATTTTAACATTCTCCCAGGGCCGACCCTGCCGAAGTGTCTAGCACCCCGGGTTCGGGTTCGGATCCGGGTTCATACCCGTAAACCACCCTCCTTTTATTTTTTTTCTTTCTTTTCTTTTCTTTTCTTTTTCTTTTCTTTTTCTTCTTTCTTCTTTTCTCTTTATTCTTTCTTCTTTTCTCTCCCGACTCCCTTCTTCTCCTTCGGTGAAACAGGGGACCCCATGACCCCCTGTCGCCGCCCCCTCTTCTCTCCTCTCGATCGAACCCAAGGCGGCCGCGGTGGCCGACCTTGGCAGCGGCAGGAGGTGGTGGAGCAAGCCCGGCCACCCCCGGTGACTGGCGGTGGCGAACATGCCGATGGCTAGGGCAAGCCGTTTTGGACCCAAATCCGGCGATCGGCCGGCCCCAACCCACAACACATCATGGCCAAGCATCAGAAGAGGAGAAGAAGAAAGCGAGGGACTCTTACCTCAGCCCCGACGAAGACCGGCGCCTCCCCCTCTTCGACGGCAATGAAGAGGAAGAAGACCCCCCGTACGAACCCAATAGCCCTCTCTCTCCCTCTCACTTTCGGCGGCAACGCGAAGAGGACCCTCCCCCTTTGCGGCGGCTCTCCTTCGGTGGGCTCAAAGGAGAAGGAGAAGGAGAAGGAAGCCTTAAAACAGGGCTCTTCCTTCTTCTTCGGGATGGAAAGAATCCATCCCGTTGCTGCCTCACGTGCAACGTGTTGAGACTGGGCCGGTCAAGTGGACCGGGCCCAGTTCCAGGGTCTCACACTTCTCATATCGTAAAAGTTGGTTGAAGATTGTGGTATGTTTCTGAGGTAGTAATATGGTGACTGTATTGCGCAAGTGGCAATAGCTTCAATGCTGGTTGTACCCGAGATGGTGTTGGGTGGAGGAGACTATGCTCGGACCTTCATTCCGATATCAGATTTGACTCAAAATAGCAAAGATAGAGAAGTCTTTTTGTTGGAGAGTATCCGACGGCGGATCCTCCGATGCCCAAGTCAAACGAAGTCTCAAGGAGCAGTGGAGATGTTGTGAGGGCGGTAGAATGATAGTACGAGGGCATAAAAAAGCTCGAGAGTACTTATTTGAACGAACTTTTGTGGATGGTTTATGTAGGCAAGGGTCAGCACCTGTCACTAAGGTATTCAGACGTGTGGATCGAATGTTTTTAGCAGTCAATCATATATTCCAAAGGTCACACACGGGTTTTTAATCCGCACATTACGTTTCGCACATCTTGCTCGTTCGTCATGCGGTTATAGAAATAGTTTGCGATCATGGTCAAGACATTGTCAGCTGAAAGAGTGTTTAAAATTTAAAGAACTCTTCGTGCGCTTTTAGGGGCAGCCATATGGCAACTTTTAATTGCTTAGTTGGAAGTTTTGGGCCGAGTTCTAATTGATCGATCTGTTATGCTGGCTTTAATGAATTCCACGATATAAGAACACCTATGTATAAATTTTTGTTTTTAAGACAGACCATCCAGAATCTCTCCCAATTCATCCATATAACTGAATATTATATACATCGACAATGTTCCCTATCATCCATAATTTTTTTTTAAGACAGATCATCCAGAATCTCTCTCAATGCATCTGAATATTATATACATCGACAATGCTCCCTATCATCCGTCCTCACTATATTCTTTAACTACCTAACTAATGCCTTCAGTCCTAATTCCTAAACCCATTTGACCGCACACCATATCTTCCAGCGCACGCGTCGCGTTTACCCCTTCAAATCTTGGAGAACTCGAGCAATAGCTGAACCCAACCCAAACTATACCCACCACCAAACCAAACCCCAAAACCAACCATCTCACAAACCCCATGGACCCCACTTCCTTCTAGGCCCCCCACCCACCCTCCAGCCCCAAAAATCATTGAATATGCACCACGTGGCCATCAGCAACCGTGATTGGTTGGATGCGTAGCAATATTGGTGTGCAGGGCAGTCGATAATTTTTTTTCTCAATCTTTTGCCATCTTGTTACTTTTATCGCTTATTTTTGCGAGTCTCATGCATCTCGAAGCACCGCTACATCAACAAACTTTTGTGACAAGGTGGCGTGCACCACCATACGGTGCACACGCAATGCAGGGAATAATTTCTCTACGCTGATGGGGTACAGCGAACGGTAACCCGAGTGCGACAGACAAGCAACAAAATCACATAATTCCTTCCCCCACCCACCAGACCACGTGAACTAAATAACCCATGGTTTTTATCTTCGGTCGCTTGTGCGAGTCCGCATAAAATTCCTTTGTAGAATAATAGTAATTCATAAGTAACAGCTCTCTCCGTGGGGCTGTTAGTTTCTCTGTCTTCTCTGCTCTCTTCCGTGGTGCGATCGGCAAAGCCCCTGCTCCGTCGCAGCAGCAGCACCAGAGAGTTCGCGACCCAACGCGGGAGAGAGATCTCCCCGTGGCATCTATCGCCGCTCTGATCCCATCCCCCGCCCCGCGATCCGATCTCTTATATTAGAAGCTGGAGTCCGTCCAAGAAACGCCGCAGCCCTTGAAGCCGTCGCCGAGCAACGGGCAGATCCGGTACCGGTCGCCGTCCGCCACCGAGCTGATCCCGGCCCTCGGCGACGCCGACGCGAAGATGAAGCAGCGGGCCGCCGCGCTCCGGCAGGAGCCCCTAGCCGACAAGATCCACCGCTACCGCGGCGCCATCCTCGTTGTCTCCATCCCCCTCCTTCTCGTCTCCTTCGTTTTCTTCCTCATGCCCCGCTCCCCCGCTACCCCCCTCCTCTCCGCCGGCCGCAAGACCGTCCCCGGCGGCGGCGGCGCTGCGGCGGACGCGGGATCCAAGAGCTACGCGGTCATCTTCGATGCCGGGAGTTCCGGGAGTAGGGTTCATGTCTACTGCTTCGATGAGAAGTTAGATCTGCTTCACATCGGGGAGGAGATCGAGCTCTTCATACAGGTATAGATCGAGTAAGGTTGCGTCTACTTCTAGTTGAGTTCTTTATTTGAGGTTGGAATTCGAGTAATGTGTGTGAAGTTTATCATCTTTTTATCACTTCTGCGATGAATTTTGCTACTCCTTATTTTTAAGAAACGTCTTAAAAAGGTTAAATAGTGTGTAGAATACTTCGTCACCATGTGAAAAGATTTATAGATGTGACTGAATTTCTTTCAATTATTTTATCACTGAGGTTAGAATTTGGGTAAAAGGACCAAATTGGTGAAAGTTGACAGGGTCAGTTTACTTAACAGAAAAATGTGATGATAAACAGATCTTCTTTTTGATGACTCATGCATCACAATTGCCATTCTTTGGAGTGTGATTTTTCATGGGATGTTTGTGGTATCATGAGTGATCACAGGTCTAGCAGCAAGATCTGTTTTATATGCATCATGGAAACCAAATTTTGTAGCTGTTATAGCTTAGTAAACTCGTTGGAAAAAACGTGCCGAAACTCCATATCACACACCTCTTGGTGAAGTTTAAGAATAGGGACATTATAAACTTTGGTCAGAAATACAGCCCAATAAAATCTCAGAAGATAAAGACTTGTAATGCTTCTTTTCATGTGTCGTGCTTTCTAGCGAGCAATTTAAATGTGTAGGTCAGGAAGTTTTTCAAAGATCTTGTTATTTGGTGTCAAACTTTTTGTCCTTTATGTGCAGATAAAACCAGGCTTGAGCGCCTTTGCTAAAGATCCACAGGAAGCTGCAAATTCACTAATTCCTCTTCTGGATAAAGCTGAAAGTGTAGTTCCTGCTGACTTGCGAGAGAAAACACCTGTCAGAGTTGGGGTAAATAATAGTTTCTGGAACAATAGGATCACATGGTGTTTGTAGTTGTAAAGTTGCATGTTTGTTGTCATCAAAAGTCATTCATACGTTGATGCTTATCCAGGCGACTGCAGGGCTGAGAGCTTTGGGAGCTGAAACATCTGAAAAAATTTTGCAAGCGGTAATAACCTTTCTATATTCATCAGAAAAAGGGTTATGCTTATTTTAAAGCTGGAAAGACCAATTATTTCTTATGTTTCATTTTTTTATGTTCAGTTGCTTTAAATGAATTTCTAATTCCATAATTATAGCTTTATCCTTGCAAGGAACAGTCTGACTCTTGCTTTGGTACGGCACATACAGAATATCCCGTTATTTGCTTTGATCTGAACCTGCAATTTTACAGGTTAGGGATCTTCTTAAAGGCAAGAGCTCACTTAAATTCCAGGACGATTGGGTGTCTGTTCTTGATGGAGCTCAAGAAGGCGCTTTTCAGTGGGTATGCTATCCAAACTTATTTAATGATCGGCATTTCAGTTTGGAAATACTATTTAGTTCCTTGTAATATTGTGATTATTCTCGATATTGAAGCAAACTATTATTTATCTAGTAGAAAGCATTAGTTATAAAAAGGAAGCAGAGTGATTTAGATGATAGGCTTCATAAGTCTTAGAATTCTTATGCTGAACATTGCTGTTGTCAATTCATATGTGCAACTTCCTAATAATACTTCAGGAAACCTGAATTAGTTGGCCTGTTTCTCCTTTGTTCTTGTGGTGATGCCTTTCTTTATTTCACCAAATCTAATGAGATGTACATAACTCACCATTTAAAATCGATATCACAAATGGCCTAGTCAATCATCAGTTTGACTATGTCTAATTCGACTAGCTAGCTTGCATCAGATTCAAAAACAGAACTTTAGATCAAGTGAGAAAGCATCACATGAATGCTCCAGCCTTTTGCCTCAAGACCATGATGTACAAAACAACCTTTACTCGCTTGGTCCTTTCTTCCCGCAGAACAACAGCAACCTCATCTAACTTATCCCATGAAGCTGGGGCTTGATGAGAATAACTCTACACATGGAAGCTGTGCAAGAGAATTGAGTATCATATTACAATCGGCTGTTTGTTTTGATGCTGCTGACTGAGATTTTGCCAATGTATACTTTTGCGATGTAGGAGGGGCTACCTAAAGAGGGGAGGGGGAGCAAGGATAGAACACAAGCCTTTTGGAAAAGGACAAGTGATCTCTTAGCCAAACTGATCTCAAAGACAAAGTGAAATTCATGTTTCTTTATGCTACTTGTCTTGATGTCACTATATTATGCATCCTTTTGAAATCCTATTTCGATAAACCAGCCAAATATTGAAGCATGTGATAGCTGGAGTCTTCAATGACAGCCTTTTGCTTTTTTCTTGTATTTCGATTTGCACCTTCTTATTCATCTTCCATTATCCTTAGAGAAAAATCAAACTTATAGTTAAGCAGCAACCGTGAGATCTCCTTAAATAAAGAAATATAAACATTTTTCAGTTTTTCTTGTTATATTGTGTATGCTATTAGGTAATAAGGCTTGCATTGTACTCCCTTTTTTTGTTTTGAAAATACTTGAATACTTGTGGTTAGCCTTTTTGAGATAATTTTATTGTCCTACAAGGGTATGGAGAAATAATATCCTGGTTTTGCAAATATTTATTGCTTTTGTTGTTTATGTCAATGCTTGACCTTTCTATTCAATATTGTTCCTTTACTAGATTTCTAAGAAAATCCTTTATGTAGGTTACTATAAATTATCTGTTAGGGAATTTGGGAAAGACATACTCAGACACTGTTGGAGTGGTTGATTTGGGAGGAGGGTCTGTTCAAATGGCTTATGCTATCTCTGAAGAGGATGCTGCAAAAGCCCCAAAAGTTACAGATGGAGAGGACACGTATGTGAAGCAGTTGTTTCTTAAAGGAACCAAATATTACCTATATGTTCACAGGTTTGACAATTCCCTTGATCAACTGTTAGAGCTCTTGCTTTCTAATGTCTGTTTCATCCAAGACTTTCTCTTTAAAGTTAAAAAGGTATAGAACTTAATGATCATCAATCTGATTTTGGAATTTGTGCATTCAAATTCTAGACATTTCTACAGTCAATGACTTGATAAGTGACACCAACATTTCTAATGTTCTAAAATATAATCTTAACTGAGTTCTTTCCCTTTTAGTTACTTGCATTATGGTCTATTGGCTGGTCGAGCAGAGATTTTGAAGGCTGGAGACGATTACAGTACTTGCATTTTGAATGGTTATCGCGGTATGTTTTCCATTATGCTTCCTAAGCCTTCCTGATTGCAATGAAAAGAGTTTTTTGAATGGAAATTTATGTTTATGTTGGTATTTAATTTTATTTAATCTTTTTTAATGATTCTATATTTAATTATCAATTATTATATTTTAGCTATGAAATAATAGCTAATTGTTTTGGACAGTTTACCTTACTCGACCCGGTATGCACCCTAACCTAAATATTTTAGGTTGAGTCTAGGTCATACTTGACCCTGACCTAACTCGAATGACCCATTGAGTCTAGAATCTTTTTCATGGGCCTAACCCGACCTGAGCCAATCTATCAATGGGTTGGGTTGGGGTCCAAAATCAAGTCCCAAACATGTAACGGGTCATATTGGGTCAAGCATGCCACGGTCAGACCCAACCCATTTGCAGCCCGAAATTACTATTTAATGCAGGAAAGTTAAAATTTCCCTAGGAGTATGGAATTTTCAAATTAGGTATCGCTCATGCAAATTTTGTGTGCTGTCTTTTGTTATATTTTCTTCATCCTTTTAAATTAGCACATCACCTAAAACAGACAAGAGTTTGTAAGAGTTTAACATGTGCAATGGATTGATTGCACAAGAACCGACCATCAAAAGTTTAGAAGGCTACTATACCTAATTTTTCTTTTTTTGTATCCCTAGAGGTACTTTTGTCTTACTGTATCTTGAGAAACAGAAGTAATGCTCCTCTGTTAGCATTATAAAAGGTGACAAATTCACTGCTTATGCAAAATGATATATTTTGCATATTTTAATCTAGAGCAATGACAAATCTGGTAAAATGGATGCTTTAGGGCCCTTTTTGCATTGGCAATATGGTTTTTGCCTAAAGGCTTCATAATGAAATTTGGTAATCAGTCAGCATACCATGCAATTCTCTTACTGTAATCCCGGAGCATTTCATATGTTGTTATATCATGATCCTTAAGCTGCTTGCGGGTTTCTATTGAGACGACACAACTTTAAAATGTAGTCACAAGTTTGGCACTTGGCAATGAAAAAGCTGAAGTATAATATGCATTCCAAAAAAGGAGGCAGAATTTTCCCAGAAGTTTGAAAATTACTTGAATAAATAAAAATCAGAAAAATATAATAATTGAAAAATATAAATTAATAACATGTTTACATATTTATTCATGTGAAACAAGCGTTAGTGATATAAGAACAGCAAAAAGTAATTAAAAGATCATCGCCAACAAAACATTAGATTATTAATGGTTAAGTCATTAAGACTTTTTAAATCAATTATAAAAAATCCATGTGTATATTCTAAAATTTGCGAACACATCATGAATGTATGAATAATTCTTGATTTATTCATTCTTGCGGAATAACTCGGAGCACCATCTGTCCAATAATCAAAATCTAGAACAATTCAAGAAGTTTCAACGTTGTTAATTCTTTTGCTACTGTGCTCTAGAAGATTAGTATATAATACAGATAAAGGATCAAAATTTTATGCTTTTAGAATCTGTTAAATAAATTTGGGAGTAGATCTTTGGTTATCACTTTTGCATGCTAGTCCATTTGAATGTTTTTCACCTCCAAAAGGCTAAAATTTGCTGGAACCATGGTAAACCAATAAAGATATCTGGTACTTTAAGCTGCTAGAGTGGAACGTCATGATGGCAGCTTTAGAAGATCTTGCTTAATTTCATTTTCTTTGCTTATTCTGATTACGGGAAATGAATTCATGCTGTCTTATTGTTTGATATATCATTGGAATCTTCCTTCCAATTCTCACTTATAGCTTTTTCTTTTTCCTCTCTTTAAAAGGGAAATACAAATATGGGGACGAGGTATACAAAGCATTAGCTGCACATTCTGGAGCTAGCCTTTCTAAGTGCAGGAGTGATGCTATTAAAGCTCTCAAAGTTGATGGACGAGTATGTACACACATGAAGTGTACATTTGGTGGTGTATGGAATGGTGGAGGTGGAGCTGGGCAGAAAAATCTATTTGTGGCATCCTTTTTCTTTGATAGGGCTGCTGAGGTGATACATGACTACAGTCTCTTTCACACATAGGCATCTACACTACAGTCAAACATTTTTTATGCTGTTTTTTGAGCTCTTACCTTCTACTTTGTAGTACTAATTATGTGTCATTCTCTATATAGGCTGGTTTTATAGATCCCAAGGTGCCAGTAGCAAAGGTTAGACCTTCAGATTTTGAGGAGGCTGCGAAGCGTGCTTGCAAGTTGAATGTTGACGATGCCAAGACTACCTATTCTCACGTTTCTGTGGAGAACCTTCCCTTTTTGTGCATGGATCTTGTTTACCAATACACCTTACTCGTGGATGGGTTTGGTATGTCAATCAAAATGAACTTGCTTCCATCTGTAGAATTTCTCCTAGTTCTGTAAATATGGTCCTGATCCCCATATTTGTATTCTGACAGCGCTGGATCCACATCAAGAGATCACACTGGTGAAGCAGGTGCCGTATGGGGATGCCTTCGTCGAGGCAGCATGGCCGCTGGGTAGTGCGATTGAAGCTGCATCAGCAGTGTAAAGGCAATCTTACGGGAAATAGCCTTTGCAATGGTTTCAGATATTGGTGGTTCTGTGGCTCTGATTTTGCTGGCAAACAATAATGAGAAAGCTCTGCCAATATTGTCTTTCCTGCTGCTTTAGGATTCCAGTTACGCTGCAGTTAAGGAGAGATGGCTGTCGCAATTTTGCATTATAATTGATTGGTTTTCCATTTGTAACTGAGAAAGATGCATTTTGACACACATATTCTTTGCTGATAGAGTTCTTCCTATTCTTATGCAGCCCTTAAATGACATTTGATGATTATTTGTGAACATTGTTACAATTACATAATTATCAAAATTGATATTGGTTCATATGGTTTTTGCCAACTATCTGTCAAATTCCAATTGAACTCTTGCCTGGCATGATTCTGTGAGATTATTAGGGAGAATGTAAACATTCAGTGGGGCATTAAAACTGAAGGCTCAATCTCTATAATCATCAGTCAATGCTAACATAAATGGGCAAGCAGTTTCTATGCAAGAATTTGAGCAACCCCGATCCCAGATTTTTGGGTCATAAGCCGTTAGTCATTTGCCAGCTCTAATAATTCTCACTTGGGAAGACTTTGTAAAGGAAGAAAATCTATTATAGGAGCGGAAAACAACTTCCTGCTTAAAATGCTTGAATCACATCCCTTCATTTAGCAATTAAATGCTTGAAGTTATTTCTAGGTGATGCATCCCTGAGAATTCAGACATGAATAATTATAGTGCCTTCTTGACACAAAAAAAAAGTCTTCATGCTTGAAATGCCTTGAAATCCCAAAAAGATATGAAATCCTATAGAGCTAACGGATCCAATGCTCACCTTTATTTTTCCCGAAGCCATACCTCTCGAAAACCTAGATGCTACACTTCTTTTTGGTAGAAGCATATGCTACACTAGACATTAACAAAAGGTGTAAAGGAGAAACATAATTTCGACCGACTTTTTTACTTATATCACCACCATTTCATGAAATTAACTAAATGATACAGAAGGTGGGAGAAGAGGAGCTCCCGCATAGAACAGCACTCTCAAATGAGGGTACGAAACTCAGACCTGAAAAACAGAGAACAAAACTCACCCTCAGAACTTCCCCCTGGAACCAAAACAGGGAAGAAGTGGTACGCTCAAATATAGAGATAGGAGTAACAACATTACAAAATAAACCAAAGAGAAACAAGGGGAAGAAAAAGTCCAAGAAGCTGAGACCAAATCCAAGGCCACGAACAATAGGTTAACTGCCGGATGCACTCCCATTGGAGTGTGCCAACTGCCTGAACCATGCACCGAGACCTGCTACTGGAGAGCAACTAGATATCAGAAAACCTGTGGTTAGTGCAAAAATGACTATGGTCCTCAAGGCCCTAGCGAATGGAGAATTTCCTTACCTCGTAGGTCGTTAAAGGCCAGCAAATAGAACATTGAAAAAATTGCCAGGAGCATGTTCTAGTGGTAAATTATAATGCATCTTCATAACATTGTCACAAAATTTTTTCTCTTTCAAAGTAAGTCTTCAAATGCCATAGCTGAAGACCAGCAACTCCCAAGCAAACAATAAGGGATAACAGGCTCAACAAACCCATTCCTGAGGTTATGCTTTGATTTAATCTCTGTGTTTCTGCCTCCCTTAAACCAAATGAGAACAATGGGATAGTAACTTTGTTTTTAGTTGTATAATATCATACACAGCATTGAGAGGTATATTTACCTCTGACGCAAATATATCATCTCTTCATGTATCGAGTCGATAATTAACTCCAACTTCTTCAACTCCAGCTCCATCACCTGGGTGCAAGCAATTGGATTAAGAATTTTTAACACAACTTATAGAACAAGGTGCTCTGTCCACACGATAACCATAAAACATAGATAAATATGGGAGACAACATAATCATAAATCAAAAATAACAAGCCTTATTACCATTGAGTTTAGCTTTATGATTGCTTCTTCATTAAACATATTCAGAAGGTATTCCAACCTCAATCAGTGAAACATTTATGAACATTAGAATAAATTTTAAAATAACTATTATTGAAATTTAACTACCAAAGGCACCCTACCACTGAGCTAGCTAATGATGAAAATGAATTTAGACACTAAAATAAAACAACATCTCGTCCGCTAGCAACCAGCAGGGGAACTGTTAGACTGACTTGACATATTTTCCACAGTCCATACATGCAACACAGTGATTTATGGATTGCTTGTAACCAGATGGACATAATCTTGAATAGCTTCCCAGAAGTGGGACTGATGTACAGCATTATAAATTCTCCTGACAAAAATAGGACTTTAGCTTGAAGAATTTGCACCAAGAGGAACAAAGAAAACCCATGCATCGTCTTGTATAAAGAATCTAGCAGAACAAATAAATACCTTTAAACAATATCCTTTATTTAAAAATTCAAAGACTACATACTGTTTCTAAGTCCACTCATAAATAGCAATCTAGCAAGATTCCCTACGGTTTTTTCTAGAAGATTAGTAACAAAACCCGACAAATTTGAATGATAAATAGATGCTTTCTTTCCAATTTCTTTAGAATGAGTATTATTGCTTATTTCTCAAGATCATTCAACCAGATAACCTCATGACGAGGACAGATTGTGGTGTTCTTACTTGACTTTGACTTTGGTAACGTGCTACTCAGTTTATAGTGTGTGATGTATACACAAGTACATCACATAATTCACTATACGATGAGTAATTGTGGTGTAGTACAAAAAGAACCAAGTCACAAAGCAATTTTCAATATAAAAAATTACACCTCTATTCTAAAATATTTGATTTTCGCAACTATATATTCACTCCTTTTGAATTCTTTTAAATTCTAAAATATATATTAAATTCTGATCTTTTCCTCTTCCTAGTTATTTCCCATGTTTGCCTTATGTATGATCATCAACATAAGAAATTGCTTACATAAATTCCCTGCAAAAGAAAGTAAATTGTGACAATGATCACAAACTTGAAGCTTAACCCAAAGCCTCACAAAGATTAGCTATAAATCGAGAATGAATGTGCATGGCATCACAAATTCACAACCAATCCCTTGCATTATATTAATTCACTCGCTGTTGCCGTAATGACTCATCCCTTTAGTTTAGAATTGAATCATCGTCTACTAGGCATTTCAGTCCCCATGAATCCGAGGATGAATTCAGAGCAAGGAAGAGTAAATTTCCTAAGGTCTTCTTTTCCAAGTCAATTGACACATAAAAATTAAATCTTTTTACGCAAAGATTAAATGCTTGTTTGCAGTATAAACAAATGTTCCCCTATGAGAGAGATTTAAAGTGGAATCCATGTCCATCCTTTTCCTAGCTACAAGTCAAGGAAAAACGTATACAGCATTACAGATCACAGCTGTTTTTTTTCCTTGAATTACAGAAATAAATCACGAGCAAACCAGAGTAATTCCTGTAGAACGGAACAAGATCATTTCCGAACAAATTCACTCGTAAAAATCAAATAATGTTAGCTAGAAACCAGATAATTATTAGCAATATAGAAGAATTTGTGCTCAAGAAACAGATTTTGGGACGGAATACGTACATCGATCTTCTCCTTCTTCGCGACAGAGGTCCAGACCTTGGCGAAGACCCCAGTTTTCCACTCGAAATCCAGCGAGACGGCGGCATCGAGCCGGAATTTTGGAGACCAGAAGCAGGCGGTGTACCGCCCCGCGATCCCCGCCTCGAAGGCGAACTGCCCCGACTCCACGCTCTCCGAGTGGTGGACGATCTCTCCATTGGGAGCACTCACCTGCGACCCTCTCCATTTCTCGATCAGAAAGAAATCAACAAAAATTAGTAAAAAAAAAAAAAAAGTGATAAGGGATTACGCTGGCGGAGATCTTGTGGGCGGAGGGGGGGTCATCAGCCACGCGGAATTGGGCGACGGAGAGGGCGCCGGCGGCGAGGTCCTCGGTGAGGCATTTGATGCGGCCGGAGGGGATGTGGAAGACGAGGGCGAGGGGAGTCGCAGGGAGGAGAGAGAAATTTAGTAGTATTAGGAGGAATGGAGGAAGGAATTGGATCGAGTCCATTTCTCCTTCTCGACCGAGGATTGGACCCGGGACTACTCCGACGAGTCTCGGACAGGGAGACCATGGAGTTGTTAAGAGTCGGTGACACTACCAACCGTCGGTTACGATTGCATCATTTTGCGTGATTTATGAGGGAGGGACCAATTTGGTGCGAGTTACGTTTTCTAAACCGCGTTAATTATGCTCATGCGCATGAGCATGGCTCCTCGTAGGTTATGTAAGAACTAGTTGATAAGCCATCATATTGGCAATTTGGCAAGCATGGTACGAGTGATTACTGTGTTGTATAAATAGATTGGCATCTCGTGTTGTTGCAACCTGTGTATAAATTGTTGGGCAAAATAAGATAATGCACTAGCTTAGAAAGTCTGAGCACAACTTTTACGGATTAAGAAAATGTTCATGTTTTATATGATTAATATGGATAAAACTCAGTTGCTATCTCATTCGCTGTCTTATAATACACTTTTCTTTTTGATGTAACTCATGACAACCTAAAAAATTCCCCGCCCACTCACCACGGTCGACTCGTCCGCTCGGTGCTTCAAGTAAACCACTCATCCACGTTTTGCAGGATTGCAAGATTCATCCCCGTTCTTTAAGCTTGCAAAATCTTCAAAAGGTAGTGGTTATCTCATGTGGAGAAGAGTTCTATGGAAAACTTTCATGCTAAAACCTTGGAGAGAGTGTTGAGATTATAACTACTAGTCAGAAATTGCAACAAAATTGTTGGCGTACTTACCAAATTATGACCCGATTTGTGAGGAATAGAATTTGCAGTAAATGCTTAAATTGGTGATTGCTTAAATGTGATCAAATAGTAGAATTTAGAAGTTTGATTTCAAAAGAATTCATGCATTGTATTTTCTGTAATCGCATCATCTTATTCATACAGCAATTTTAGTTGATTGGATGCTTATTCCCGTATAAAGAATGTGGGAAAAAGAATTTCACAATTTAAATCTTTGAGGGTGTTTGCTACAAGTCTTTCATCCATCAGCTTGTGATCTAAATTCGTCAATTTCTTTCAGACTTCCCATTTGCTTCTCATCTCAACAGCAAGCGCGAATGTTTGAGTAGAGTTTTCAGAGGCCTTGTCCCTTGAGCGCCATGCAACGCGTCCTTCGCTCTCTCCATCACCTTACGATCATAAAATTACCTTATCTTATAAGATGAGATTCCCTTCTCAATTATATCCAATGGAAGAGAGGGATTGAAGGATTACCTTTCCAAGCTTATCCTTTTTGTATGGAACTGCTCTATGGTTTCCAAGAGATGTGGGAGGAGATTTCCTGCTGGCCTCTTCCCCACAAGACCTCCCATTAGCTCTGCTCCTAGTTACCATCTCTAGACTCCCCGTACTTCTGTTGGGCAATATTTGTGGGAGGCTGGATTCCTGATAATCCATGTCATTGGGAACGACACGTTAGAACAAGAAAACTTCTGCAGTTTTGCCCATTTGCTAATGATCAAATAAGTTTGCATACCAAGAGCAATACAGTGGCACAGTGCTTAAGGACCTCTAGGTTCAAACGAACATCATCAAGACTTCTGCAAGTAGAAATCTTGTAAGCATTCTAGAGTTTTACAGCGCACAACATAAGAAAAAATGATCATCTCATGGTAGGTGATGACCTGTGTTTTTGCTGACCCAGCCCGAAGTACGAAGCCAAGGTTGCCATCTGATATGAAGTTCATGAGAAGAATCTCTTCAAAATAGGGTTCGTAACAGGCAAAGTAATGAGTAATGCAATTACTTGTACGCACGGACCAGCTAATTCTCCAAATAATTTTTCTTGTAAATTAAACATCCAATAATTCAAAATCTACTGATCATTCTACAATGTTGTTTGCTGTGTTACCAATCACTCTTGCAGCAAGATTGTGATATGAAGTTGGTAAATTAAATTAAGAGAACCAAGTCTAAACTAGGTGACATTGTTTGTTTGAATAATTAGAAATAACTGACTTCGAATAAATTAAGTATTTGGCACGCATGAAATTGTTCGAGGGAAAACACTGCTTCCAGCTAGAAAAAGTTGTATAAATTATTAATAAATCAAGTTTGCTTATTGAGTCTATTACTGAATTTAAAAAAGAGGATCAATACATGGCTAAAATTCTCTTTTGCTCACCTTGAGATCACCTGCTCGCCTCCCAAATCCACGATTCAAGACAGCTAAAGAGTCGATCACTCCAATAGGCTCCGGAGCTGGCCGGCCGATCTCCGCAAACGCTTCCCTGATCCTAGGACAATCAAACCTTTGAATATTATGTCCAGCCCACACTCTCCCTGCCGAAATTCCAGCACCAACCAAATCGTTCAGTCATAAATTCTCTACCCGGCGACAATTCTTCTAAAAATTATATACCTACCATTCAAGATCTCAAAGATCTGGTCGGCGACCTCTTCAAACATCGGAGCGGCGGCGACAGCCTCTCGGGTGATGCCACTGAGCCTTTTTGGTGGCACCATCGACAAGTCCCCCGGTCTGATGAGGGTGCAGTAGCTATCCACCTCCACAAGCTTCCGAGGGCACACCAGTATGGCTCCAAACTCCAACAGACAGAACTTCCGGCCAGCTCCGTCCGGCGTCGTCGTCTCCACGTCGAAGAACGCGATCTCACCCATTTCGACGCCGTCTCCTTTCCTTTCTTCTCTCTTTTGATTCCTTCTTCTTCCAGGCATGGGCGTGGGATTATTAATACTGCTGGGCGGAGAAGGTTAGGATGGATGGAAAGAATCTTCATGGGTTTGTTTGGCTTGCAGTTCAGGTAGAAGGTCGGAAGGAAGGAGTCCCTACCTTCTTTGGGTCGGTTTTGTGAGTCGTCTCATGTCCGAAGCAAACTGATAGAGAGAGAGAGAGAGAGAGAGAGAGAGAGAGGTGGGATGGACTAAGAATAATCACGTAGAGGTTGAGGAGATGCAACGGTCGATTCCAACTTTCCGTAGCAATTTATTTTTTAAAATGGGCGGCTCGGTGGAGGTGCGTTTCCTTTGAGGTGGTGCCAATGTTGTTCCTTCGTAGACGGGTTACTGTTTGAGCGTTTCATTGAACAGGATTTGCTTCCTATAGCGATGCCAGCTTAACCGCACCAACGAATGGGCTAAACTAATTTATGCACCTTATATGGAATCCATTATGAATTGCTAACATATATGGTTAAACTAAGTTGGACTCTATCTAGGCTATGAGATGAGGCAAAAGAATAAGACTGAGGGCAGGCTTGAAAAGGGATTAGAGGAGAGATAGAGACAGTTTATCTTTTGCTTTTCCCATATGCCAAATCTATAAGAGAAAAGAAAAAACACGAAAAACTCTACGACGATATTGAGATGGAGAAAAAAATAGTAAGGATTTACTAATTGACATGAGCAAATGATTGAGAAAAAAGACATATAAATTGTATGATCAGGTTAGGTTTTGTTTCGATCAAGACTATAATTAAACGATCGATGGTATATATATGATTTTGAGTCCTATATTCTTATTGGGCGTATTTTTTAGTTGAGCTCTACAATTAACATACACCCGACCCAAAGCTTAGTGGGTCTATTTTCCAGACTGAAACCCTATATTTTAGTTAGATTTGGGTGAGAGAAATAGGATGGACTATTATGATTCTCAGCTACCCTACGTGTATTCTTCATGGAGTGGAATAATAATAAAGTAACTCAGATATGTGAATATTTCATAAAGAATCATCTTACAATTTTTTTATCCAAAAAAAAGATCCCTAGTGTTGGTGTTTATTATTATTACTTCATTTATTGGCATTGTATTAACTTATAGACCTATAACAGAATTGGACTTGAGTTAGATCTATCTTGCATCTGTATTTAGACTCACTAAGGAAAATCAAGTTTGCATTTGGGTTCAGTCCATCAAAATGAATAAGCTCCATACCTGCTTTTTAACTCAATTAATAATTGGATTCAAGTTTGATTCTTTTCTTTTTTACTTTTTTGAGATTTGATTCAACATATAATTATATTGAGCCAACCAGTAAAGGATTAATTCTATTCTAACCATACATTTAGAAACCATTATTTTCCTTTAAAATGCAAAATAATAGTTTTTATTTGCTCACTTAACGTAGATTTAATCCTTGAACAGGATAAAAATAACTATTATAACGGTCATTATCAATCATTATAATGAAGGCTATGTTAAGATAGCAATATAACTTGATAGTTATGTTTCTAAATTAAATGAAGTTATGCTTCTAAATTGACTTCAAATCCAGAAATACTACTTTAAATACATAGCAATAAAAGTCTCAAATCATCCTCATTTTTGTTATTCAATGGTTATCCAAATATTTTATACAAAATTGAAAATAAAAATATTTTAAAATTGATCATTGAAAATTTTTACTAAAGTTTAGATAATAAAATTTTCCCCGATAACGATCGCCTTGAAATTATTCTATTTATGGCCATACATTTAGAATTCATTATTTCTCTTTAGAATAGGAATTAATAGTCTTCACTTGCCTAACTTAAAATGGATTTAATGGTTGAAAAGTATTAGACTTACTATTATAGTAGCCATTATTAATAGTTGTAATAAAGACTAATGCTAGATAACAACATATAATTTGATAGTTATGCTTTTAAATTGACTTTAAAATTCAAATTTAAAACATTCTTTAAACGTATAACAATAAAAGTCTCTAGTCATTCACATTTCTATTATTCAATGGTTATCTAAATATTTTCTGCAAAGTTGAGCCTCAAAATTTTTTACTAGGTTTAAACCTCCTAATTAATGATCACTTTGAAATTATTATATTTCTGGCCTTGCTTTTAGAATCCATTATTTTCCTTTAGAGCAGAAGTTAATAGTCTTTATCTGTTAACTTAACTTAGATTTCAGCTTTGAATTCGGAGAACCGGACACCATACTGTAGGTTGGCCCATGCAGAAACCTTTTCAGCAAAGGACACGGAGCCTGAAGGAAGAGATATGCCCTTAGTCCATATCAGTCGAACTAGTTGGTCTCTGATGATAAGACTAGTTGTTGCTTTGAAGCCTCGGGTATGGATTGAAGGAGATTCTACTACAGTCAGTTCATGGATAAATGTAGGTTTTACAAATTAGGAAGCTACGAATCTAATCTTCAAAGATATATTGCATTGGAAATGGGCTTGTTAACTCATATATGTCACGAAGGAAATCGAGCAACTGATTGGGTAGCTGTGCAAGTGATCCATGGAGAGTTTGTGATTGATAGTCACAACTGTACCCTATCCTCTCTGGGAACTATCTTGCATGCTGATGCAATGTGCGTGTATCATAATAGATCTTAGTTAAGGAAAAGCCTCAGCTTTTGTGCAAAAAGAAAAAAAAAGGATTTCATCTTTGAAAAGTACAAAAATAACCATTTAATATCCATTATTAATCATTATGATTAAGTCAAATGTTAGATGACAATACAATTTAATAGTCGTGCTTTTAAATTGACTTTAAAATTCAAATTTAAAAATATAGTACTTTAAGTGCACAACGGTACAAATCTTATATCATCCTTATCTCTTTTTTTTATAGGGCATTTGGCATGGAACCATCCCAAAATTAAGGATGTATTTATGGTATATATTATATTATGACATATTATTGGTCATATTATATTATTATTCAATGATAATTTTAAATTATAGTTGAAATATATTATTGTAATTTATATTTATATAATGAAATTGTTTAATATATTACTTCTATGTATTTTATTATTCTAATCATAATAAATATTATCATTAAAATATATTTAAGTATAAATAAATTTATTTCTTATTATAATAATGTATTTATTTCTATAGAAATATATTAATAATTAATATACTAATAAATATATTTTTATATAATATATTAGGGTTAGTTTTGGTATTATACAGTTTGTGATGTTGAATTTCCATAAAATACAAACCTTTATTAATAACAATAAATATTATATACGGCTAGTGATCACAGTGATCAGACCAGTTATCTAAACAACAATTTTTATTTGAAAGGCTCATTAACTATATATTAATATATAACACAACAAATGATATTTTAAGGTGGTTGTAATAGGTGCTATACTTTCGCGCTTTTATTTTATTTTTCACAATTTTCCTACTTCATTCAACTCTAATTTGCTTTAATCCTCCCTCTTCATATATTTTATAATTTTTTTATTGTTACTGGTTAAAATGAATTATTTAAATAAAATAAATAAATTATTTACATTGAAATAGATCCTGCAAAATAAAGAAGCCATTGTACCATATCAACCTCACTTTGATGCTGGCTAGAAATCCTTATCTTGTCGCCGCTTGACCATAGGAGAACGATCACTCCATCGAAGAAGTTATTAAAATATTAAAAATTATTCAACTCTCTCCAGTCTCCACCCATCGGCGGTCGAACTGTCCCATCGGAGCCATCCTCAACGCCCTTCTCCACCATAATTCCTCCTCCCCCCACCGCTTCTCCCTCTCTCTCCACCTTCTGCTCTCTCTCTGGTTGAAGGTTGTTATATAATGCTTATCTTGTATTTTTTTTAACTTCTTTAATAAATCTTTTAAACAGTGTATAGATCGCAATGCAGCCATAGGCCGGGATTCTGGAAGGGGCCGGGGGATGGTGGACGACGCGAGGGCGAGGAAGCCCCTGCTGCCGCCCAGGGCCTCCGCCGGCGGCAGCGGCGGCGGAGGGAGGCGGATGATGAGGAAGTGGGCGCTGAAGTTGGGGACGAGCATCCTGTTATGGACGGTGATCATGCAGCTGACGTCGTCGTTGCATCCCCGCCTCACCAAATCCTGGCCCGCCGGCTGCTTCGACCACCGCGGCCGCCGCAACGCCACCAACTCCGTCCTCGACCTCGGCCGCTCCCCGCCGTCGCCGCCGGCGATCGTCCCCCGAAGTCAGTTGCATTCCCTCCCTCTGTGTGTGTGTGTGTGTTTGATCTGGATGCCGTCCTCGTTCTTGGCGCCGTTCTTGATTTTCTTGACAGGCGGTGGACTGGAATTTTACCAGTCTTTACTGAAAAAGCCAGATAAATCTTTGATTTTTAGCTGAATGTGGTGATGCTTGTGCACGAATTTGGATAGCGAATTAGGGTTTCTGCTTTGATTTTTGGTTCTTTTGTTTTTTCTGATCTTGGATTTTGCCGTTGCTAGGGCATTCAGTGGATTTAATTAATTAATCCTTCTACTTCTTTATTGTTAGAGGACCGTTCGGAATATTGTTTCAAAAATGTTGATGCTGGTTTGGTTATGCCTGGTTTCTTTTGGTTGGGTGTTGTATCTTTTAAATTTAGAGATTAATGGTTTGAATTGAGTAAGATCGGATTATTAATGTTTGCTTTGTTACAGTTAGGGCTTGATTAGGATGGATACTAGAAGAGCTTATTAGGTCTCAAAATCTTGGGGCACATAATACATATGTTGTTTTGGAATTAGCCTGTAGATGGTGTCCCCTGCCGTAGTTTTATGTTTGGGTCACGCTAGTCATGTATAGGGTTCTTATTGTTTGTTCTTGTTGTTGTTTTGGGATTATTTCATCTACTATAAAAGCCAATTGGTTGGTGTTCAGTGATAGAAATCAAGTAGATGCATGATAGAAATGGGCTAACTGAATCAGATGGGTGCTATGGTGGAAATGACATATTATTTGACCCACTCCTAGTTTATAATATTTACAAAGAAAAGGAAAGATCCAATGATAAGGCAATGCTTACAAATCTGATAAAGGTTGAGGACAGTCACAGTTGCTATGTCATTTTCCAGATGTATAGAGAGAGTATGCATAAATCTGTTAAGATTTGAAGAAAAGGTGGAGGCCATTAGTGGATCGATATAATCATCATTTTATTGCTATGCTGAAAGTTCTTTCAAAAGGCCTGCATTTCCTATGAGGAGATTATTTCCTCTTTTCTTTGGTCATTTGATTTAACATCGAGATTGCTGGCCCATTTTGTTATCATAAGAGGGTAAATCTCCACAAGGATTTTATTGATGAAGGTGGACAATTTGCTGTACAGGAGAATCAGACCTTGAAGGACGAGATTGAAGATATGAGCAATAGAATATAATGTATATAGTAAATTTTGGATGGAGGATGCAAGGAAAAGTTGGGCTCTGTAAAAGTGATTTATAATTACATGTAGTTAGCAATTTGCATGATTGTCTGCAGAATTGGCACACACAAGCTTGAATTTGACTCACCTTGTTTATGCAGCTCTAAGGCCTCGCATTGCAGATCCTGGAAGAAGTTAGAAGCGAGAGGGTAAATGTAGGGTTCATCTGTTTTCTGCCTATTGTCTCCTAGAACACATAATATTTTGTCATGATATATTGGTTAACTTCATACAATAGTGTGATAATTCAACCATAAGATATAGACTTTCTGCATAAATTCAACCAATAGAAGAGACATAAGCAGTCAATATAATCTAAGATGGATTCAAATGCACACATGTTTTCATATACCCAGCTTCCTTAGAGGTATATCAACTCACAGACTTGCTCTCGAAAGCTATTGGAAGCACTCCAAATCTTAAAGAATACAAGGAAGCAATGATAGCATTGTGACATTTCTCATGCGCTTTATGTTATGTGTTATCATATTTTTTATCAACATAACAATTACCTATTTCTAATTTCTGTTGCTAAATATCTAAGATCGTAGTATGATACATGTCAGTGTTTTATATATTGAGCTTTTGTATTGCTCTATCGTCTCATCTGCTTATTTTTGAAACCATTATAGATAGCTAAAATTTTTAATTACTTAGGTTAGCAATAGTGGCACCTTGATGTTGCCCATGCATTATGTGCATCACCTATCAAAATGCAAGGTCTTAACCTTATAGCACTGTATTGGCTAAATTGTTTATGAGATTTGCAATGCTAGCATGCTTATGAAAGATGAACTTTTTAGATGATAGTGTTAACTCATTTGCAGTATTTTATTTGGTGAAGATCTGTTAAATGCTGGTGAAGCATGGTTTGAGAAAGATGCAATAGGCAAGACTAGGAGGTTGCTAGCAGCTTTTATATATTTGTCTTGGTCATTGTTATTTCGCAGGCTTTACTCTTGACTATTCAAATTTGTTCTTTATGAAGGTGCTCAATCTGCCGTATTGGCTGATCTCCTATCATGTTTGATGTGTTTAGTGGGAGCTGTTTCTTTTTAACAACCACATGTAGTAATGGCTCTTAGAAACTTTTTACTAGCTTTCATAACTCAATCCTTATCAATCACAATCTCTTATGAGTTACTTATCTACTTCCCGTAAAATTGCATCTTCTTTTTTTGCTAGTATGATATCAGGTTTTCCCTGTCGTATACATTGATGAAGTTGTAAATAGCTGGAAATTTTCAATTTGATCTATATTCACTTTTGTCATTTGTTTATCATGTCTTCCTTGTGCAGCTTCCATGAGATTCTTGTTGAAAGTTTTCCTAATATATCATTGACACCAAGATTATCAATTGAGCGAAGTTTGCATAGATTTTATAAGTAACACACATAAACAACATACGAAAAGCAAAGTTCATCGAATTTATCAGCACTGTGGATCCTTGCTTGCAGTTGGATTCTATCCATTTCCTTAAAAATGAAAGATGTCTTAAATTACTTCTTACTACTTCTCTAATGTCTTCATTGTTTTTTATATTTTTTAAATAATTCTACCAAGAACTCTCAGTTCATTAGGTTCATCTCTGAGCTGTAATCCACATGTCTAGGTATTCCCAAACATTTTTTCCCTTTTACTGCTACTCCTAACTTTCTTCTGCTGCACCAACTCCTAACTCTGTCATCCTAGTTTTATCACATAATTATCCTTGCATCATCACAAACTCATAGGCCTGCCTCATTTCTATATGTTCCATACAGTAAACATGGTTTTATAGTTGTTATTACAAACATTTTTGTCTTATAAGTTTCTGCCGAAGACTGAAAAAAAAGTGTGCTTCGACTTCATTTACCTTCATTCCATTATATATAGAACATAACTTTAGCAAGGCAGTTTGTTTAGTAAATCTGTGGTCCCATAATTTTATGTAAGTTTCTATTCCTCACATATGTTCATTTTTGTTGAACAACACATACTATTTTGCTCCACAAGTTGCTTAATGTTTACATAATCTACTGAGTCATTACTTCTATGGGTGTTTGTGAGAGAAGATGTCCTGAATCAACCTAACTTTGATGATGACTGTCTTGATGTCAATAATTCTGCTACTATTTCAAGTTAATGCTATTTACCTTATTTTTTTCCTTTCTTTTCTGTTGAAATACCCCATTCTCTTTTAGCTGTTTCATATCATGTTTATTTTTTGTGTTCCCTCTGACATTTGTAACATACAGCTCCAACAGTATCACTATATACTCATACAAACAGAAACTAAACTTTTCCTATCAACAGTTCCATGGGCGTCGGATATCATTGAAAAATCGGGAGATGTGAATTAGGGACATAACTAACTTTTAGTCTTTTGCTTTTACACAAAATGGCTGCCCTAGAACTTGAACCCATGCCATTGTATTTGTCAGCCAAGCCTTTACCATTGCACCAAGCGATGGCCCCTAAATGTTGCTACTTTTGTTATGCTAAAATAATGATCCATGCTAAAGTTGACCTCAAGCTACTTTGTATTAATTTTTACGTGATTTAGAAATACGTTTCCCCTAACTGCTTGAAAATTCTTGTCCAGGGGTTTACAAAAGCAATGGCTATCTTCTGGTGTCATGCAATGGTGGCTTGAATCAAATGCGAGCTGCGGTTTGTAAATTTTATCTCAATTAACTTCATCTGCTTTTCCCAAGCCCTCTATTTCCCACTGCCATATTATGTGCGATGAGAACACCTTGGTTGCTGCTGTTCATCTGCTATTCTTATAATAGTTTGTGACCTTTCAGATCTGCGATATGGTCACTGTTGCGCGCTATCTGAATCTAACCTTGGTAGTTCCTGAACTTGATAAAACATCTTTCTGGGCTGATCCTAGGTATGAAGTTCACTTTTAGCTTGTAGGCTGAAGCTGTACTATTGTTTCTGGAATGAATTTTTTTTTTTCTGACAATAGTCAATATGTTTATGCAGTGACTTTAGGGATATATTTAATGTTAATCATTTCATTAATTCCTTGAGAGATGAAGTAAAGATCATCAGAAAACTTCCAGACAAGTTCAGTAGAAAAATTTCAGATAAGTCTGGTAGAAAATTTCGCAGGCAAATATTCTCTATGCCTCCGGTCAGCTGGTCTAGTGAGAAATACTACTTGAGGCAGGTCAGTCAAAGGAACATTTTCTTCTTATTACTGCATATAGTATTCCTCCTATGTAATCTACTTCAGGCATGGATTTTCTTGCAAAAATGTCTTGCTTGCAGATCTTGCCTATTGTAAGGAGGCACAAGGTGATCCATTTTGATAAAACGGATGCTCGTCTTGCAAACAATGGCCTTCCTATTGAGCTCCAAAAGCTTCGTTGCCGTGTTAATTATGAGGCATTAAAATTCACGCCACAGATTGAAGCTCTAGGTGACAAGCTTATCTCAATTCTACGGAGAAGGGGGTTCTTCGTTGTGCTTCATCTGCGATATGAGATGGATATGCTATCTTTTTCTGGTTGTACACATGGATGCTCTGATGAAGAAACTGAGGAACTCACAAGGATGAGGTTGGCTGTTTACTCGTTCCTTTGAGAGTTCTTGCTTTTGGTTTTCTTCTCCCGCCTTAATTATCGATAGTATTTGTTTTGCATTTTTGAACTTTTAGATATGCATATCCATGGTGGAAAGAGAAGGAAATAATATCCGAGCAGAAAAGGCTAGAAGGTTTGTGCCCTCTTACACCTGAGGAAATATCATTGGTCTTACAAGCGCTAGGCTTCACGAGGGACACCCAGATATACATTGCCTCTGGAGAGATCTATGGTGGCGAGAGAAGGCTGGCTGCTCTAAGGGCTGCATATCCTAAAATAGTATGGCCTTATTCTTACTAGTCTCAGTTTGCCTTTTAAGATGTCAATCTGACTATTGTCATTCACCTTCCGAATTACAGGTAAGGAAGGAGATGCTTCTGAGTCCCGATGAATTGAGGCCTTTCCAGAATCACTCAACTAAGATGGCAGCATTAGATTATCTGGTTTCTGTTGCAGGTGATGTTTTTATTCCCAGTTATGATGGAAATATGGCAAAAGTTGTAGAGGGACACCGCAGGTTTGCCTCTTTCCAAATCCATTTCATTTGCTTCTTTTCTTGGTTACCCCTAAATCCCTCTAATTGAGAATCTGCCATCTGAATAGCGGTTCTAATATAACTTTTACACCCCAGCTTGAGAGGTTTGGCACTGTCAAGATATTTTTTATTTGCTAAATTTTTTATTGGGGTTGAGTAACTTACATGACTAATTTCTCAGCTCTTTGTGTCTCTTTTATAGAGAGCATGTAGTCGTAGACATGTAAAACACACATAAAGATATGAGTTTGTGCTGAAAATTTTGTTTCAGTGACCGAATGAATTCCCAAGTTTAGGAACTCCTTAAAATATCCATCTGCTCTGTTCAGATTCCTTCATTTAAACATTCATTTAAATTCAGTGGTTTAGCTTTTTATCAACTGGCCTCTGTTTTTCCTATATAGGTTTAGCGGCTTCCGAAAGACCATTTTGTTGGATAAGAGAGAACTAGTAAAGCTTTTGGATCTCCTCAAAGATGGGAAACTATCGTGGAATCAGTTCTCTAGTGCTGTTCAAGAAGTACACAAGAACCGAATGGGCCAGCCAGCTATAAGGAAGGTCATTCCTGAATGGCCAAAGGAGGAGGACTATTTTTATGCCAATCCTCAAGAATGCCTTGCCCCTCTTAAGGAGTCCAGGCACTGAATCAGGGCATCTGAATTCTGAAGCTGTTGATAAGTAATTCTTGTCATCTTTCTGACTATGATATTCTCCTTTAGAGGGTATGCCAGCGTATCTGCAGCTTCCTTTGTATAGCTGACCAAGTTTTTTTTTTCCATCTCTCGTTTTTTATGAGCAAGACATAGATGATGCAGTATGCAAAGAACCTGGGACAGAGAGGAGCACACAATGCTGTCATAATGGAGCTAAAACCATGAGCATAGAGTGTAAAGATTGAAGGATCACAAATTTGATTTGTTCACAACCTGGCTTCGTTCTAGCTTCATTTTTGATGACTGCTTTGCCATTCTTTTATAGCTCAGTTCTTTTGATTCTTCGTATATTTTCTTCAGTTTAATTGACACAACTATAATAGCAAACATGGTGGCCTCTAGGCTTGTATCAGGATTCTTCTGCTACCTCTTTCTTTTGTTACAAAATATTGAGTTTAGTTACTGAATGTTGTCTTCAGTTGCAATTACAAACTCAATTTGATGGGCTACTGCTCATGTAGTCATGTGATTCTGAAATGGGAAACATATTAGTACCATGGCCTGAATTCAGCATCTCCATCTCTGTTGGTACCAAGTATCTTGAATATGAACTTTTACATTGCTCCGTTGTATTTAATAGCTGTTTCCTTTCAACTGCTGCTCTGAAAGCTTTGTTGGTATCATTTTTTGCAAGTTGGAAGGGTGATGATGCATCATTTGTTTTTATCCCTCCTCTCTTTCATGTATTCCTGATTAAGTACTGACCTATTAATGGCATTAGAATGTGTGATTTAAGCATTATTTCAATATTCAATTCCATAGAGGCTGTAAGAATTTTGAACAGCTGTAGAACCCACTGGTTAGAAGAGACTCAGCTCTTCTATCAGTGCTTTAAAGTTTAGTTTTGCCAGAAGAGACTCCGGTCTTCCATCAGTGCTTTGTAATTTAGTGTGGCATGTTAAGCAGGCATTTCTTTGCTACCCATATGCCTAGCTGGTGGAAAATCGCTTTGGATGTGATTTAAACAACCTCAAAAGTATGGTTGTTTTCTTGGGAGACAGCAACAGGGAAACCATAACATTGTGGCTAATATACTCTATGCCATGATTTTGTTTTTGGTTTTAGAGGGCTACAGACTCAATAAGGAGGACCGAAAGCCCCTTAGCCGGCTCGATGAACGCCGGCCTACTTATGACAATTTGAAAAATTCTATGGTACTCCAACCATGTTGAAACTTACGGCTTGACAGGATTAAAGAAAAGGTATAAAAGCTGCTTGATCTAAGCCTCAGTTGCCGGCCTGTGGAAATGAGGTAATTTGCAGGCGACCTGCAGAAACGTATGGAAGATGCCACCTGGTCTTCACAGGCAAGTCTTAGACACGAACACCTTGCATTTATGTATTTATTGGGTAAACCACTGTGCCATCCATTCATCCATCAAGAACGAACTTTCAATATGATGCTGATCCCGTGCCAACTTATATTAAGAGTTTGGAACAGCAATTTTGCGAAAAAAGATACCAGCAAGGAAATCTACATAATCATTTGGCCTATTTTCTTTATTGGTTATTTATGCAGTCTAAGCATATGAAGGCATCTAGAGGAGACTGGGGAGGAAACAAGTATCAAGTGTGAAAATTGATTTCTTTCATAGGATCTTCTCTCAGGAGACTTGGCTCCCTCCTCCAGTGGTGCAGAAGTCAGAAGTCATAACTCGGCTCATTCTTGTTCCGCCCTTAGCTCCTTGGACGTGGCCCTGCCCTCGACGATTTTCCCGGCATTTACCGAAGCGCAAACCGCACGCGACCTTGACTGGTGGATACTCTAAGCACAAGCGGGAAGAGCCTTCTGCCTGCTCTCCTCCCTCTTCTCTCTTCAAAGGTATGTTCTCCAAATTTGACACCATTTCACGAGCCACGTCGATAAACGCAACTACTGCACTTTTTTAAGCTTAAAACCCTTCAGTTGCCTGCAAACATGGCTGCCCTATTCTACTTGGATTGAAAGGAGTGATTTTGTTTGTGCTACGTTATTTATATCTCCTTATGAGTTTTTAATTTTTTGTTGATTCCGAAGACTGATATTTAGCTTTTTTATCAGAGGCATCGTTTGTAAGTGAAAACACTATCTCATGGTCTTTAAATCTCAGGAAAGATTTTCTCTTTTTTTAAAAAAAAAGGAAAATGAGGGCAATCAGTGGAGTCAAAGTAACTTGACAACTTATCAGTGAAACATCTTTAAGCCTCTTCAAATTTGAGTAAGGTGCTTCTTACTGGTAATCATATCAAGGTTCAGGCTATGTTCCTGAATATAGGTGCTTAGCGTTATTCATGATGCAAAGCATAATGTGCTACTTGTTCTCACCGAGAACCTCTCACGTAAAGTTGCAAAGTTAGAGACCTCATTAAGTCAGAGCACTATTGATTCAGTTGCAGTATGACAAGGTTATCAATTTAGCATTTTGTGATATTAAGATGCACGATATCATATGTGTCTTTCCAGCATGATGGATGTTATTCTAGAACTTTCCACATAGTTTAAGCTAGAGATGAGTGCAGAGACATATTTTCCATCATGTTTTCATGTATGCTATAAGTTCAATAGTGGGGATAAGCGGAGAAGTAGTCAGTACCTTTTGTTTCGCTAGTAGATAACTATAAGCTGCTGTACTAATTTAGGGTTGCAAGGTCTGATAAAGGTGCAAAAATCTAGTAATTTGGTGAAAATTTTAGTATTTTTTTGAAAATTTTCTTATTTGCCTAAGAAACCAATCTTTAATGGCCTTTATGTTTTGCAGATGATATTTGCTGAAGTATGGGATGGTAGTTAGGTTAAAATAAAGCTGTGAGAAGAGATCGTACAAGTTGTGTTTGGGAATACAACAGATGGACCGAGGATATGTCTAATGGTAAGCATGCTTGGTGAACAAGGATCCTTGAATCCGAGTTTATTTTGTTAGGCTAAGAGTTACCTCCTCAGTCACTTTACATCTAAGCTACTTCTCCACCGTTGTTCCAAATCTTGTTCATCATCATTTTCTGTGGCATTTACTGCCACTGGAGTAGCCTAAAGTTGATATGTCACAGCCATTTCCTGAAATTTTAATAGCTAAATGTATTTTCATGTGGTGAGGCTGCACTGGAAGTAAGGAGAAAAGGATGACTAAGGATCCTTATCTCGTGTGATGATTAAGGATAACAAATAGGGTGCTAACACAGGAATCCGAGGCAGGCTTTTGTGGTCTTAATAACGAAAAACAAAGTCTGGTTTGATGAACAAGATACTTTGGATGGCCAATTGGCCATCATAGGCTTCTGGTGATGTGGGACCTTAGTAGCATATCTTTTGATGCAACCTGCTGAAAGTGGAACGGTTAAATGACCCACTTGAGATATGAGTTTGTCCCCTCTCTGTCTTACTCTTTGAGTTCTTTGCTTTCACCTCCAATTACTATACCATGTTATTGTTTCATTTTCTAATTATAGGATAACATTGTTCTCTGATTTTCAATTTTTTGAGAGTGAGATAGAGAATCTTTCAGAGTTTCTCTAGCTCGCTCTCAAAAAATTGAAGACCAGTGGTGTCTCGTGCTTCATACACCTTACAGTCCACTACGCCTTAATGATTATTTGCTTGCTTAATGATGTCATGTTGATTCTCTTTTTTCCTTAAAATGATTGTACATATCATGAGTTGTAATGAACAACTCTGTCGGGCTTTCCTGTATATATGTATGTACAGATGCATGCAAGCATCGTGCATACATTTTTTTGTTTGAATACAATGCTGTTGCACTTTCAATTAATGTCCCTGAGAATGCTGCTTCCAGCCACCATTGGTAACCTGAGTTCCCACTTATATTTTGGAAGAATGATGCAAATCTTGGAATTACAGTCAGAATACATTTTTTTTTGCGGGGGGGGGGGAGAAAAGTGCGATGAGGTGTTCATTGTAAGTTTTCCCCCTTTTCAGAATTAATAATAATAATTAATACCATGTTTTGGTGACATCAAATGTACTTTTTGCATGGTTTATTTCTTGGTGTTGAAAGGTGTTTTCTTTGTGAATGTATTTGAGACACACGAGTTTGAAGATTTACTTGTGAGCAATGTTTATAGTCTTTTAGCCCTTGCCTTCTTTCTGTCAAAAAGTTTTTTGACTTCTTTAACAAGGACTAAGGTGGTTAGTCAGCAGCCTTGAAATTAAGGGAAAGTCATTCAATATAAAGAAATAGTTATTGGGGGTGAACTTGGATATCAATAACGTTTGGGAGATATCCCTTTTGTGAGCGGTTTGTTAGGTCAAGGATGCTGAATGCCTGGGTTGGTAAAGTCTCTTGGGGTTAATACAAGAGACCTGGGCTAGATTTTGCTTTCCATTCTGGTCTTCAGCTGGGCATCCACACATCCTAGTTATCAAAACAATCAGAGATAGATAGAGAGAGAGGTGGATCATGTGAAGGAGTTGATTAAGATTCTTGTGCTCTTCTTTAATCTACTTCCTATGTCTTCCTTTTCCCACCTACTTTAATCATTATTATAATGTGACGCTTTGTCATCGTCTTCAATCCTCTGAAGTTGTACCATGCTCCAGAGTTATCATCTTTTCCTTTGTAAAAGACGATTCTTTTTCCATCTGATGTTTTTCCGCCGATATCATCAAATTCAATGAACTCTGCTGCCCCCTTTTCTATCAATTGAAGTTAAATTGCACCTTCAGAATAGATTCTTCTGGAAATGTGATTTTGGTTGAATAACATAATTTTACTGGAAAGAGATGCATCCTTAAAATATATGCAGTGCATGATCTGGAGCCTTCTCTGATTAGATACCAAGGATTACCATCAAATAATTTTTCATGATGACAGAATTGTTGGCTGTTGTAGACAGCTGTAGAATATCGAATACCTAAGAGAAACTAAAGCAGCACATTCAAAGGGTCACGTGCATCACTTATCCATTTAAAATATTGCTAATTGTACCAGTGGCGTCAGTTCTTCCTGAAAAGAGTACTTGTGATCCTCTGGTAAGCTTATTTTTCACGTTACATCTCTCCTACTTGTTTCATCTTCCCCTTAGCATTATTGTTCAGACCTCTCCTTCAACTCCCCATAGCTTACAAACATGAACTTGTAGAAAGCAAGAAAGCTCCTTTGTAAGCTCTCTCTGACCATCTATGGTCTATCATTTACCTCACCACAGTAACATACTTTCTGCTTTCCATCAATTTGGTTCAATACTGTAAGATGCATCAGATTTTATTTTCTGGTCGGCGAAACATCAACATAATCTTCACTACCCACTATCTAGCTCCTTGAAATAATCCCGGTAGACGATTCAGGGGAGCCACAACAGGGGAGCAAAGCACACGAACCGAGGACCGTGCATTCTAGTTTGATATGATTTTGTAAGTTGGTTCCTAGTTCATTGTTACTATTGCAGGTCAAGTTTGCGAAGGTACGTAGAAGCTTCTCCTTGATAGCAATTTTACTTTTGGTTCTATGATCTCAAGCTTTAAAATATCTTTGTCAACCAAGCTATTGGCAGAACCTTCTTCGTAGCACGTGTACCCCGGATTCCTGCACTGCCCCTGAACGCAAGATGGTCTTTTAAATCGAGAATGACTGGGTCACGGCAGCTGTTAATTGCGGTATTCTTCTACATTCGCAATCATCTGGAAACCATAAAGGTAGAGTATGGCAGATCAAGATTCCACAACCATGCTGACTTATCCTTCTATGAATATTATAAAATCAAGTTTCTCGCCGAAGACTATTTGAGGGGACGACGAGATGCATTCAAACAAATAGACAACCTAACAACCAAATTTCTTGTCGAGCGTGGATTTGTCTGTAACACGTGTGGCGTGAGAATGCAATCTGACAGATTGTCTGAAGTTGATTTGGATTTTTTCAAAGGTCTAGCTTTACGCAGAAGCATTAGGCCTGGGTCCAATCTGACCTGAAAACGCATTTCAATATTACTGGGCAATGGTTAATATTAAGTTCATTTGCGGAAGAGAATCTCTACCATAATAGTAATATGCAATAATGAGAGCAGGATTAGACAAGGCAAAGTTTCCTCCTGCCAAAAGAAAATAAGGAGTTCATCGTGTGGATGCTTATTTGCTCCAACCGATGACCATTGGCAATATCAGTTAATATTCATAGTTAATCGTCGTGATATTTTAAACATGATGCCATTCGTATAACATTCGCAAAAACATATGATTCATGTACAATTCACAAAAATTTTGTTTCATTTTCGCTGGGTACCACCTACTTGCATATGCACCCGAATCTGCTTCTGTATCAGCAGCTTCAAATAACTCCTGAGATATTGAGAAGAATATATTGAATTCATGCAGGCATGCAGGCAAAGCCGATGACTTCTAAATTTTCACAAGATAACCATAACCATAGCTCCTAAGAGTTTTCCCATCAAGTCTGTAGGAATTCTGCTTCTATATTTCCTGAAAACCGAACCTTTCATTTTCTATAAACTAAATCAAGATTTACTTCCACAACTAAAGTCATGTTTTCATATACATACCCCAGTTTTTTTATTCCCTTTAGAAACAAATGACAACTGTTTGAAAATGCCAGGGAAAGCAAAAGAAAAACCAACAAATGAATCCTACACCACAATCCCTGAGAAACTTGCTGCACTACACATCCTCCTTTCCCCTGAGGTGCCATGCTGCCCAGGTCTATATACAATGGTTCTGTGAAGGCCCCCCTAACTTCAGAAGGGTGGCATGTTGGTTTGGCTCGGCTTCAGGTACGGCGAGCCGATCGTCGAGAAGTAGTAATCTTGGTTCGACATGTCCATGGCCGGCGTCGCTCCAAATGCTGCTAGAGAGCCCTGCAGATCTTCTAGATTCAAGTCGGTAAACCAATCGCTATCCTCTTTCGGTCGCTCTATTGTCCGAAAGCTACCAGTTGTGCCGGTTCTCATTGCTTGAACTCCATCAGAAGCTTGATATGGCTGAGCTCCAATCTTCCCCAGGCTGTCAAAGTCTGGGAACACCTCATTCTCGATGTCTGATTCTGGATTCCTGAAGCTGTCCGATGCCGTGTCGTCGTGAGCCTCCATCGAGTCTGTCATCTCTCCGGAGGATCCCTCCTCCTCCTTTTGCCGCCGCATCTTCTCCCAGACGTTCTTCTTGTTGTACAATCGACAAAGTACCCAGTCGTCCAACTGCAAGTACCAATGGAACAAACTCTTGATTAGTTCTAGAAATAATTGGAAAAACTATAGAAACTAAATGGTGATGAAAGGGGCCTCTGTTTCTGATGGCATACTCTGAGACTATTCTTCTTGTTGGCAGCTCGATTGGTGTCTGCGAGCCGGTACTCATGCATGATCCAATCAGTCTTGATTCCTTTCGGCGCCTTTCCATGGTAGAACACCAGAGCCTTCTTTATCCCAAGAGGCCTGCCGCTCCCAGGCGGCGTGACCGGCTTATCGGCCCCTGTTGCCTTCCAGTATCCCCTTCCGGCGGCCCTGTTCGGCCTGGACCCGTTCGGGTATTTCCGGTCGCGCGGGGTGAAGAAATACCACTCCTTCTGTCCGAAAAACGCCTTCCCTGCTCAAACATCAGACACCGAGAAAAAATCAATCCCTGATCAGAACCACCAACATCACAAAAAAAAAAAAAAAAGGGAACGGAACATGGGTCGAAAACTTTGCATCCATTCGTAGAAAATCGGGACTAAGGTGTTTGATCTGATACCTGGGAGGTCCCAAGGGTCGTACTTGTAGAGATCGACCTCGGCGATGATAGGAACGGGGAGGCACTGGCAGGCGATCTTGCGGCAGAGGTAATGAACGACGAGCTCTTCGTCGGTGGGGTGGAATCGGAAACCCGGCGGCAGGTTGAGCTCAGCCTCGGCATCTCTTCTCCTCCCTGTCGTTCCCATCATCATCTTCTGCTCTTCTTCTTGGCCGCCGCTGCCGCTTCTGATGACAAGTGAAGGTGGTGATGGTAATCCGCTCGAGGTCTCAGTTTCTTTGGCTTGTGAAACTCGGTAACTCGGTGGCGTATGAGGAAGACAGGATGAGGGAAGGGGTTTGTTGTGAGGAGACGGGCCTGGAAAGGACCCGAAAAGGTGTATAAATATCTGGGAGATTCGGTGAGAGGAGGGGAAAGGGGGTAACGTGGACGCTGTGGCGGTCACTCTCTCTCTCTCCGGCGCTCGCTGGCACTTGTGCTGTTTTTCTCGTGAGAGTGGGGCCGACGGCCCACACGTGGTGACCGATGGGAGACGGTGGCGCCGAGGAAGCTTCGTCCCTCGGCCAAGGGCCAACCCCCGGGACCGGCACGGGCTCATCTCTTCCTTCTTTGCTGTCTTTAGGTGCGGTGGGTCAAAGGGGCGAAGTCGGTCGACGTCTTTTGAGCGGTCAAAAGGGAGACTGGATGTTCGGTGGTTTGGTGGGTGACGTGGGGGGGGGGGTGGCATCCACCCCCCGAGGCTATTCACGCACGTGGTGGCGAGGGGATAGGCGTCGGGGTGCCGCTCGCTCTCCCCAGGAACTGGGATTTTCGTTTGATTTTTAATAGGTGAAGGGAGGAGATGACGTGGCGGGTCTGTAACAGCACAAAATCTGGGGGAACCGCAAGTCATTTCGATATTTCCAATTGGGATCTGGTCTTTCTCACGGTTCTCAAGCTGCTACGTTGGACAAGTAGGTGGCTATGTTTGACAAAAGGATGTATTTTTAAGCAAGTAATTTTTTTTAAAGAAAAACTAGCGTTGTGATGGGGCCGGAGTGGATTGAATATTTGAATCCAACCCCCTCGTGCTACTTACACTATTGGAAGCACGATACGAAATCTAGAGTAAGCCACTAAGATGATAGCTTAGTAGGAGCATGAACTTACTTCCAACCAAATGGTTTCGAGGTCGAAATGCATGGACGTCGATTAAATTGTGGAGACCAGATGCTCCCTTCTTGGACACGAGATCTAGAAGGGCGTATCGCTCTGCTAATAGCCTCGGTGGTGCCAGGTGTGACGCACTCACATGTGGTATTTATGCCGGAGCCCAGAGAAGTAACCGAGCCGGGCTCACGGGTGGGGAGGGTATGAGTAAAACCGGCCGGAATGCCCAACACACGGTCATTTCTGCCGGCATCGAACATTCTCCTAACGGAATGGAGGGCCCAGTGAGTACTGCTACGCGGGGGTGGGCTTGTTCCTTCCTCCCCTCTTCCTTTTTTTTTTCAACAAAAAAAAATAAAAAAATCTAGAGTAATTAAGTGATATAAATTGGAGGGAAAAAGAGAGAATCAAATTAATCCTGGGTTAGGTATACAATGAGTAAATTCGAAGAAGAAAAAGAGGATTCCGGTACTTTCTACCTTCCCTATTCCATCTATTTGATGAAATTGGAATAAAATCATACAATGTTGTGCTTATTCATTCATTTAACATGGGTTACGGGGAAGCCTCACTCGATACAAGTGTCGTTTATTTAGGATGAGGTAGAAAAATGCGTCGCGCCACGCCGTTGCAGCATCATGTCACGTTGAAATGGTGGTTGAACGTCCCATGGAAGGTTCGCGTGTTCATGAATTGGAAGCCAAACGTCAAACCCCTACTTACCGCAATGAAGGGAAGGCTGCCTGATTGAAATGTGGGAGCGCGGATTCTCGGATAAACCGACGCTAAGCCTTGACGCCAGCATGCACAATGTCAGCAAATATGACGCCACTGCAAACGTTCTCCGAGAAAAAAGATCAAAAGAAAAGCCCGCAAGGTTTATTCTACGAGGACCTAAAGATGCGTTTCTCGCCGCCTTGTCACCGCTTCCCTTTTTTTCTTTTTTTTTTTTGGGTAAAGAAAAATATAGGGAGGAGAAAGGGACAAGCCCACCCTCGTGTAGCAGCCCCCACTAGGCTCCTGTTCCGCCAGAAGAATGTTCAATGCCGGCAGAAATGGCCGTGTGTTGGGTACCCCGACCGGTTTTACTCATGCCTTCCCCACTCATGGGCCCGGCTCAGCTATCCCTCTGGGCTCTGGCTTGAGTCCCAAGTATAAGTATGTCACACCTGGCACCACCCTAGCTACTAACGGTTCAAGAGCGGTCCTATACCTCATGTCCAAACAGTGACCGAAGCCATATTTTAATTATCGTTGCAGCGACTCGAACTTGGGACCATGAGGTTAGAATCCCCGTCTAGTACCACCTAAGCTACCACCTTGGTGGCGTCACCACTTCCTTTTCCGGCAAGAAACATGGACTAGCCCACTGCGAGTTTATCCCGACTGCGTCTCCGTCTGGATTCGGTCCTTTTCTCTTCATTTTTGAACATGCGGGATGAGGAATAATTGACTGAAAATTCATGGCCCAGGGCCACCATGTGCTTTTTAGTGGCTGAATTTTTCAAACGTTATTTGAAACATTGTGTTTGCTTAACATGCAAAACATAACTTGTTGGCTCTCTTACCATGTGAATTGGAGAATTGTTTGCCGTCGAATAAATTGCTCTGCGAATGAGTGGATTAGGTTGAATTAGAAAACATACAAGATACCATACTGATATTCTTGACCAGACGGAATTATTAAATTAGATTATGTTTTAAATTTCATCATTTTTTGCAATAATTTATGAATTGATAAATAAATTTTCATATTCTAAATCTGAGAAACATGAATAGAAAAAAATATTTTCAAGAAATATATTTTGAATTCTGTACCTTTCTCAAGTGGGAAAGGAGCTCCAAATAGCTGAGGGATAGCATTGGTCAACAAAAAATTTGATATTTAAAAGTCATTGACTGATAAAACAAGAACATAATGGCGGAAGAAGATGTTGTTGATGACAAAATTTTCTAGCCTTGTTACCAATAGATTTAGTTTTCTTAAGCTTTATGTTTAAGGCAATAGCTAGTACTTTTAGCTGGCTTTTGCAAGGTTAAAAATATCAACTATGGCAAGAGAAAAAAAAACAAAGAAATGATGCATCATCTGTGCTTGGGTGCCTTTCTCGATGGTTTAGCTGATATTTGCTCTCACGCACTCAGCGGGCGAGCACAAGTATTTTAAATAATGGCATGCCAAGTCATGTGGGTTCACTTTCGGACACATTTTGCGGATTATTGGTAGCTTGCACCTAACTCAATCCGTACTCCACGTTCGGCACGCGGCTAACTCCATGCAAGGCAATGCCCACAAAAAAAAAAAAAAAAAAGACAAGCTGCTTGATATCTTTTATGGGTTTGATGTGGCCCATCTTGCCTTCTTACGCCGAGTTATTATTATTATTTTTTTGATGAAAACGGTATTTCATATCACTTTAACATAAGTACAATTTGCTAAATTAGAAAAAAAAGCAAACAATACAAAGAAGAGAGTATCTCTGATACAAACATAGCTGACCTCTTCACTATACCGAGCAACAAATGAAACGATGGTTCGGCTGCTTTTTTCGCCTCACGAAATACATGACCCATCTGGAAGGATGCCAAACCTTGGTCCAAACTGCAAATCTCCCGAATCAAAGAAAGGCCAACCCCGTGGGTACCGTGCCGCGTTATTATTTAGATTGCGGTGGTGTCCATGCTTTGTCCACAAGATGATGAATATTCTATCGATTTAGTGGGCAAAATGAGCCTATAGGTGCAAAATTTTCGTAAAAAATTTAAAATGCTTTAAAGTTTGCGAAGCAAGACCTATCATTCTTTATAAATATATCCCTGTGATTAGCAGTACAAATTGTCGGGAATCTCGCACAAGTTCTATTTCATTCTCGAGCCATGTCTTCGTCCGTACCGCGGAGGGCGTCCTACTTGGTGGCATCTGTCGGCATCTCCAGTTGTGACTCAAGCGATCGGACCGAAACCGTTGATGAGCGGGAATCATCCTTATCTCATCCACTTGCGTTTAGACTGTGCTACCGACTGGTCCGCATCAATTGAAGGGGCGGAAGCACTTCTTTCACATGCTGCCAATTTGAGTTCGGTGGATGCTCTGTCTTTGGGTCACATAAAAGCTATCAAACCAGAAGGCACTGAAGTTGAGCAATGTGCGTAGGTTGTTGCTGCATCGTGAGCAATGTGCGTAGATTGCTCTTCTCCAAATGCTCGTAGTGAGACACATGTCACGCCGAAGCGTGACAAAGGATTTGTAGGGGTTAGGTAGGTACTCTGGGCTTTAGTGAAAGCAATCTGGCATCTGGTGGTGATTATCTCCTGGGAGAGCTGTGGAAGCACGTAGTGAACATGTGTCACGTTTGGCTTTCATTTGAGTGAAGCATCTAACTTTTATGAGTGAAACAAACTTTTATGATGGGTTTGGTTCAAGCTAAAGATGCTAATAATGCAGTTTGTGGATCTGACTGGACTGGTCAGTGATCACCATGGAAGAACTTTATTTACTTAATTCTTGTGCATAATTGATCTTGATGTTTATCCTTGTCATTAGGCCCCGTCTGCTGGTTGGGTTCGACAAATAGTTCCCAGACACTGTTACTGCTGCATGCCTATGGTTGCTTTGAAGAATAAAGAGTTTGAAGTAGATTGCTAGAATAAGACTAGACTAATAAAATGGATAGCTGGTTCCAAATTGTTGCATGACCATTGCTTGGTAGACTTTTAGAGTAATATGTAACGTGATGAGAAAGTTAACCATCTCGCTTAGCTGGTGAATTTTGCCTGCAAATGGTCCAGGAAATTGACCAAGGCATTATGGATTTTGTGCTAATATTCGAGTATACCAATTCGAAGGGAAGGTTTCGATCAACTATAGGAATCATAGAGAAGACCTTTCAAGAATTGTTATAGGGGAGACCTGTAGTGAAGCATATCTGTACCAAGAAGAGAAATTTAAATGGAGACTATATTATGGACAATATTATCTATAAGACTAATTTATACAATTCAATGACTTGAATTTGAAAAATTAGCTCGTGTTTCTTATCACCTTAATGGTCACTATATCATTGTCACTCTGACAATTCTGATTCATTTGTATCACCTATGATATTTATGTTTAGAGTTTTGCTTATCGTACCTTGAATGATCATCAAATGGGGTTTTATGCACTATACTTGGAAGTAGGTGGTTCATGAAAGGCTTTGTTTGTTGCCATACCAGAGTGAGACGGTCTTGGTCGGTGATGCATTCTTCTAAAACTCTAACGAACGATTGCCAGAGTCGAAGATGGCGAATCGACTGATGGAGGGTGTTGAAGAAATTATTGGCGGTGGTAGCCGAGGTCTACAAAAAGTTGGCGCTAAGAACAAACCTTGGGCGAAAGTGGTGGAGAGCCAGCAATGTCAAACGCCATGGACTCTTCCATTGATGTTAGATGAGGAGATTGAGAATCTCCAAAGGTACTTCTCAGGGATCCTTGGATAACGGATCTTTCGTGGGTAGCTTGGCCCACTTTAGTAAATCAGGAAGCATTGGAGAATATGAAGGTAAAGGATCCTTTTATTCCAAGTGAGAAATGTTGGAACACCTCTCCTATAGGCCAACTATTCAGGGATTTCTAGGTTAATAAGGTTATATCTATCGCTATTTCGTATTATGATGTGTCTGGTAGAATGATGTGGGGAATGAATTGTAGCTCTAAAGTTCAAACTAGAGATCTCTACAAGCTCTTTACGGAACATCAAGATGATAGGAGGGATGGTGCTTGGGTTTGGAAGTGTGGTGCGCACCCAAAGGTGGCACTACTTTTATGGAAATTGGTTTGGGATCGGATTCCTTGCAGAGTTCTCATCAAAAGATGGTTGGATATTAGTCCTGAGTGTAATTGCTGTTCTGCAGAAGAGGAGATGATAGATATATTCTTTTTTAGTGCCCAAAAGTAAGACAGTTATGGCAATTACCAAGCTTTCCTCTTGGTTGTATTATTGATCATTATCTTGTTGAAGCATTCATTGAATTTCTAAGACTTAATAGAAACAGAACTAGTAAAATATTATTACGTATAAGGGTTGTATAGGCTTGCTAGAAATAGGTTTATATTTGAAAACAATGATATTCCCCCCAAGAATTGTTATGGAAAGAGCCTCCACCCAAGCTACAGAAGTTATTCAACTAGTCACGATTGGAGAATCTTTAATAGCTTGAGACACCTATGACTCTACTTCATGCTGTTTCTCGAATGATTTATATTACTTCAGGGGCTGCACCTCCGGACTTCCTCAATATTAATTTTGACGATAGTATATTGAACGATGGTGTTAAAGGTGGTGTAGCATTTATCATAAGAGGACCTAACGTAGAGATAGTGGCCATCCGAAGTCTTCCTCTATTTCTCCTTTGTCTTTTTTTCGGGAGCTTGGGTTCGGCCAAGTGTGGGTCGGGCCGGTCAAGTGGACCGGGCCCTAACCAAGATCGGGCCTCCACAAACACAATTCACACGTGCATTTGGCAGCCTTGCTGGGTTGGACAGATTAGAAAGAGGTATCCATCAAATTGCTGGTACCCACATCATTATATATCTACGTCCCATAGTGGGAATGAAAATGGACTAGATGGGCCCATTGGGTCTGGGCCAAGAGATATCGTTAAGTGGGCCGAGGGCTCACCTATCCAATGTCCGTCGCATCTGCTCCTTTTGCTGAATGTGATACAAGTTTTTCGCCGATGACGTGGACGGCTGATCTAACACCATCTCCATTAATATTCGTGCCATAGCGGTTATCCTATCCACAACTTTCCCCGCTATCGCAATCCCACCAGCGTCATAAATTTCTCTCTCCCTGGATAAAATAAGAATAAGAAACTATCAATAAATCAAGAAAAATCAGCAAGAATTTGTGGCTCCTACGAGCTCGCTCCAATCCCGATAGGATCCCTTTTTGCCACTCGGATCGCTTCTCCAGGCGCTGCCGTTCTGCGACGGAGTCCGCGACTTCGGCCACTCCTGCGATCGGCCGCGTACGCCTCTTTCTTCTTCTTCGTCTTCTTCTTTTTCTTTCTTCCCCTTCAATCTGTGTCGCTCGCTTTTCCTTTGATTTGATCCGAGTTGGTGCAGTAGGTCATGTCATTTGGTGTAATTTCTCTGGGATTAGGGTTTGTCCGGTTTGAATTGCGGGAAATTCTGAGACCAGGGTAAAGAATTCGGGGCGGATGGATAGGGTTAGGGTTTCTTGATCCACTTTGGCGTATATCTGGACGGGTTTAGGGATAGTCTTTATGAGACAGGATGGTGTTTGAGGAAGATTAGGTGATTCTTGAGCTCTTGTTATCGCTTATAGTTTATAGGGTGCTAAATTCTTTTCCCTTCTGGGTATGGACAACGCGAAGGAGTGTTATCTTTGAACTTGTTCGGCTTCTTGTTTAAACGAAAAAGTTCGTTGTTTTTGGATTATGTTACGTTCCAGGATAATTCATGGGTAATCCTTTAGACTTCCAAGGTAAAATTATGGATAGTTAGATCCACAGTCTTGATGTGAAGTTTTAGGCGAATGATATTCTCAGCTGTTTGAGTCCTGAAAAATGTAATTTGGTTTGCAAAGTTGAAAAAGAAACAAAAGGAGGAAAAACATATGTACCTTTGCACTTTCCAATCAAGGATTATTTGAGATTTTCATTTTAAGTACACAATGTTTTTTTAATCGTAATATTTCTAGATTACAAGTTTTTCCCCCTGAAACAATGTGAATAGACCATGTGAGTTGTATTGGCATTTAGTTAATGTATAAAATTAGCAGTTCATAATGACTTTTTAAATTAAATAAGTGTGAATGTATCAACGAATAGTTGCCTTTTCTTGTGCAAAATGATGTCTATCAATACTGAATGAATCAGCATGTATCCATGATGAGGTCTGATGTGCCCATTGTGTATGAAGAAAATAAAAATAGAGTTTGAAACAATCTACTTGTGATATGCTACTTTTTTTATTGGCCTATTCTCTAGCCTTCATAATGAAAAATTTACATGTTACAGTTCCCCATTAGTTTTTACAGTAGTGCCTTGTATTGATGCAGTGAAAGATCGAGCAGTATGAGTTTTGTTTGTCCATTTGCTAAAGCAGCTGGTGCCGGTGCTAGCTATCCAATGAAACATGAGGAGAATCATAGTAGACAGCAGGCAGAATGTGATGATAAAGGAGATACGAAGAGCAATGATTCTACTTCTGTTGGTGATGGCTGTCCTATGAAACATGAGGGGAATTACAATAGACATCAGGCAGAGTGTGATGATAAAGTCGATACAAAGAGCAATGATTCTACTTCTGTTGGTGGTGGCTGTCCTATGAAACATGAGGGGAATTACAATAGACATCAGGCAGAGTGTGATGATAAAGTCGATACAAAGAGCAATGATTCTGCCGTAATATCTCCGAAATGTCCCTTTGGATATGATTCTCATACATTTAAGCTGGGTCCTCTAAGCTGCATGATTTGCCAGGCGTTGCTTTATCAAAGTAGTAAATGCTTGCCCTGCTCCCATAAATTTTGCAAGTAGGTAGTGCATACAGCAGATGACATGTCATGCACTTTTCTTGTAGAAAACCAATGTTTAAAACTTTAAATGTTCTTACCTGCCACTTGTTTCAACAGAGCATGCATCTCTCGCTTTAAGGATTGTCCATTGTGTGGTGCTGACATAGAGAAGATTGAGCCTGACACAGAACTTCAGGTCACTGTTGATCGCTTCATTAATGGCCATGCTAGAATCAAGAGAGTGAATGCAGATGGGCAAGAAGTAGATGGAAAGAAAAATGTGATATATGGGGATGTATCTATGGAGAGAGGGGCTTTTCTAGTGCAACAAGCTATGAGGGTGAGTAAAACGAAAATTATGCTATGATCTGGCTAGTTATCTCTCTATTGAATATTCTAAAATTGAAAATTATAGCCTCTATCCAGGTTAGTTTAATAATATCTTATTTATGCACTCATCCTTGGACAACTGCCTCATAGTTAAGCTTTCTGTTTTATCTGCAGGCTTTCCATGCACAGAATATAGAAAGCGCAAAATCAAGGCTTTGTCTTTGTGCAGAGGATATCCGGGAACAATTACAGGCATCAGACAGCACATCAGATTTATGTTCGCAACTTGGGGCTGTCCTAGGAATGCTAGGGGACTGCTGGTGCGTCTCTTTTCCATCCTTGTTTCCTCAATTTCTGTTTTGAAATTTGTTGTGTCTGCACTTCTAATATGGGGATTTACATATTAACACCACTTCAGGCTTAATTAATTAGGATTTTTTTATTAACAAAGATGTAACTTGTGAAAAAAAGTATTTTGGTGCAATAGTAAGGTAGCTCCATTTGTGATCTGGAGGTCATGGATTTGAAACATGGAATAGTCTCTCCGCATATGGGGCAAGGCTGCATCCATCTGACCCTCTGCAGACCACGTAATCACGAGAGACTCATGCACTAGGCTGCCCTTTTTTAAGGATGTAACCTGTAAAAATGTAAATTGCATTTTTTCAATAGATCTATGTGAACTGAACTATATTTTGATCTTAATCTACATATGACTTGCATATGATTGAGTCATGGCCCTTAGCTTTAGGCAAACTGAATTCTTCTAGCTGGAACTCTGATAGAATCTTGAAATAAGCAATATGGTTGCCTCTGCACTCTAAGTTTTGAAAGAATATAGGTTGCAGAGGGTTGGTGCTAGGCAGGTGCCAAGAGGTCAAAGCAACCCCGAAAACAGTAAGTTCAAAAAGGGGAGAAACATAAGCACTATTTTTATCTACAAGCTGGAACATAAGATATCGAATAAGGCGTAGTAGGTCAATGAGAAGTACCAACTTGGGACCATTCCATACTAATTCATAAATCACTCTCATTCTGCATACTTGAACATGATATTAGGACATTGAGGTGGGCGTCAGAGGTGTTTCTTTGTTTAGGTTTTTGCCTTTTTGAAACTGCAGTTCGAGCTCATCTTTATTATAAGCATTGCGTTCTATCTGAGATCAAGTTATATGGGAATTCATGCATATGTCCTTCTCATGCTTTCAGAATAGTCCTATATATGAAGTAACATAATTTCATTGATTCTCATATGCCTAAATGATTCTGAATTGCTACTTAAATCATGCTCATACTATCATTATTGCATGTTAAACTTGTGCGCTTTCATGATTGCAATGCAGTCGAGCACTGGGTGATACTGGTTCAGCAGTCACTTATTATGAAGAGAGTGTTGAATTCCTTTCAAAGCTGCCTGCGAAAGATCTGGAGGTTGGTATTTGGTTTTTAACCTTAAAAATCCCAAAATTTAAAAACATCGTATACAAATTGTTGTTGGTCGTTGCACTCAGCAACCTAATTTAACCATACATTCTTCTACAGTTGGTTCACACTCTATCAGTTTCACTAAATAAAATTGGAGATCTTAGTTACTATGATGGAGACCTGGAATCTGCAAAAAATTATTATACACGATCTTTGGATGTTCGACGAAATGCAATCAAAGAGCATTCTAATGTATCTTCCCAGGTAAACATTTGTCCTTTGCCTTTTATTTTCATATCATTACTTTCGTCGTGGTAAATAGTGCAATAGTCATATCCATCTTTTGAAAGTTCAGTTAAACTAAATAACTTATTTACAGTTGGCTTTTCCATATCTGTGTAAATATGATGCATGCCAACTCTAACTAGCATCTTTGTGTAAAATTTTACGCGCTTGTCGGGATTTTATTTTCCAGTATTCTTATGGCAGTGGGTGTTTTTAAGTCTTGGGAAGCACCAACTCTAATAGCTGATCCTAGAGCATTCTTTTGATTGTTGGGGTGTTCGCATTTCAGTTTTAGTCATGCTAGTTTAGGTTGTGCAATTTTATATTAACTGTATACAAGTTTTCAGGTTGATTTTGTATTAGGTTCTGGTAGCCTATTTTAAGTAGAAGAATATGAGAGAGAGAGAGAGAGAGAGTTCAGAAATTATCTAGACAGTGGTATGAAACGAGGATGCTAGATATGCATTCTAAGCAATTCTATTGAACTTTTAACGGTAAAGAAAAAATAAATTTAGTTGTTTGGGACGTAAAACTTAGAATTTATCTATCCTAACATTTTTAAAAGTTTGATTCTTTCTATAATCTTTTTCCTTGAATGAGAATTGAGTTCAATAAGCCTATAGAGGTATACACTTTTATGGGAGGGTCAAATAACTCAAACTAAGATATCCAACTGACTTATATGGTGAAATAAAACTATATTAATTAATTATACATAGTGTTTCTCCTTGCACATTTATGAAATTATAGTTGCTGGAAGGTGATAGTTTTGATATCCTTGTATGATGGTTTCTCACTCATTGTTCACTTGAAGCACGATTGAATTATGCTTGTTATCTTTCATGTTCTTTCAACCTTTTTTTTTTTTATGTTTAAAAGAAAAGGAAAGATTTTTATGATCTGCAATCCAGTCCATGATCCAATCTGATTTGACCCCTTCTATGATTTATGACGTGATTAACAACATTTCCAGCACGTATAGGTCTCAACTTTTTCTGGCCTAGAGACCACCTTGCTACATTCATTTGGGCCTCAAAGCTTCATCTCCTTAAGATCTCCTTCAGTAGCTGCTTGTAGGTGCTATTACTAAAACTTGGCTTAGCACTTTTGGATAATGTGTTTAGTATAAAGCCTAAGCCGCATTTGTTGTAGCAACAATGCAATGGCCAATTTTCTCGCCAAGCATGTGCTCAATATATATGATTTTTTTTGATCATTTTTAATCTTTGTCATCATTTTTATTTTTAGTGGTATAGATTAAATATTTATATGAAATATTCCCTTTGATTGAGTTATTTCACTTATACAAAAAGGATAAACTTTTTTGGTACGTGACAAATCTTATTTGACCTCTATAATATCAATTGAACACTTTAGCGGCCCCTTGTTCAATTTAACTCCTTGTGTCCTCAAGATATTGTAGGAATATACACTATAAGTAGGGTTTGAGATGGCCTCGGTGTAGGTCAGTCCACTTCTGCTTGAGCCCGGCCTTGATTGGTTGAGTTTGGTGCCAAGCAGAAGCCTCATTTTTTCGTCAAAGCCATTCTTGAGCTTGGACGGCTTGCTAGGCATCGTTGCATGTATTGAGAGACTAAGGGAACCTCGGAGGAGGTGTGGCTAAGCTTGGAGGGGACGTGGAAGCTTAGCGAAAGCAGAGGATGTTGAGGCTCAATGGGTGCAATTGTAGGTACAAGGGGGATGAAGAGAAAATCAGTCTTGGAGGAGGTTGGCCAAGATTGGAATGCCAACATGCGATCAGGGGCGTAGCGAAGGATGTTGAAGGGCTGATGGCTATGTCATGGATTTGGGTTTACCTACCAGGTGTGGGTGTATCTAAGCATCAACTCCTTTTAATATATAAAAATTTCTTCTTAGGGAGACATGCCTAAGTGTCATACCAATATCCATGTTTAAGCATCGAGTGTAGGTACTCTAAGCGAAATCAAATGGTTTGAGAAATGTAGTTGGTGGGCAAAACTATAGGTGAATGGAGGCGAGAAAGGTGGTCTTGGAGGGGTGTGGAGGCTGAGATTAGAGAGAATGTCGGCGAGGAAGCAGCAATGACCTACCGGAGAAGATGGAGGATGGTGAGTTGGCATAATAAAAAGGCTAGCAACCTTGGATGGGGGTCATACTCCATGTTCAAGTGTTGAGTATAGTACTCTAAGCTAAGTCAAAGGGTTTGAGGAACGTAGTTGGTGGGTATAACTATAGGTGCATGAAAGCAAGAAAGGTGGTCTCAAAGGGGTGGAGAGGCTAAGATTAGAGGGGATGTAGGTGAGAAAGCAGCAGTGGCCTACTGGAAAAGATGGAGGATAGGAAGTTTCGCATAATAAAAAGGTTAGCAGCCTTGAAGATGGTGGATGAGGTGGACAATAGGTGGTAGCAAGTGGGAGGCCTATTTGAGTGGGGGTACTTGTCATAGTTATGGAGGATGGAGAGGGGAATGGCTGGTGACAATTAATCGAGGGGCTATTAAAGATTAGATAGGAATGGAGGCAAAGGGGATGGCTAACACTTCCCATGTCCATCTTAGTGGCTGCTTGAACTTGGCTTGAAATATATTCTAGTGGAATTTTTGAGTGCCAATCCACCTTGGGACAAGTAAGGATTTGGTCTATCCAACTTATGATCCATGTGGATCACTAGAACCGTTGTGCACTGTTTAGACCTCCAAAATGTTCAATCAAACCATTTTTTGTTGTTTTGGAAACTTCTGACCAGATTGTATCTTCTAATTTGGGAAGAATTAGATGAAATGACAGAAGGCAAAATTAATATAAAAGTTGAGATAAAACTCCGATAAGATTTAGCTTTTTCATGATTATTTCTATTTTTGCTTGCTATTTAAAGAAAATTCTGACCTCTTTGAATTAGAAGAGGAATCCGACTCAAATTCTAAAATGGCAAACCTCACTAGTATAAATAGAGGATCTTTGTAATAGCTTTATTCATCTTTAATGAAAGTGAAGGGCTTAGAACCCTACTTGCAAAATTTTTTAATATTCTTTGTTATTTTATTCTAAGTGATTTGAGTTAAGGGGGTTGTAGAAAATTCTTGTTCTCGCTGACCTTATCATGTAGGGTGCATTTTTTACCCTACTTGCAATTCAATATGATGGTATTTAGTACTTAAAAAAGCTGAAAATAATGTTTTTCTTCCATCCTTAGGCCTTTCATATGGAAATCTGCATTATATCAAGATGTTAAGAGTAAAATTTTGGTTTTCTAGGAAACTAGGTAAATGCTATGATGATGAGAGTCGTAAAAAACCTAATTCTAAATTTTGAATCTGACTTGGATGTCTAAGAGTCTGCGGGGCACTTCACATGGAGCTGAAGTTGAAGTTATGTTGATAACTGGATGTCTACATGTGACTTCTGTGATTTGCTTCTTTATTTTTTGAAAAAGGCATGCAAATTGTTCGATTTATGCATTTTGGGCCCCTAACAAATCCTGACTGTAGTATGAACTGTGAAAGAATGCAAAAATAAATTTAAAAAATGGTGTGACATGCAATGACACCATATATCGAATCGAGTGTTGGTCTGATACTGTCGGGCTGGCCCCTAATCAGCATAGGATTTGTAATGATACTTCAATCATTTGGTTGGAAGGATAACTAGCATAAATTGCTAATAATATATAATTTTTGAAGTTTTTTCTCCATATCAAGAAGGGAAGCTTAGTGTGAATTGCCAATGACAATGAATGTTTGTCATTTGAGAAAGAAATAATCATTGCAAACTTTCAGTGTGTATTCTTTTTTATTGAGTTTCTTTAACTACCTAAAGAAGAGCTAGCTCTTATCTTTAGATCTTCGTAGTTATACTGATTAACCCTTCTATAAAGCATGCATCATCTTTAGAAAATCTTAATGGTTTTGATGTAGTCGACAAGTATAAGTATCCCTCTTTGATTCTCACACCATGATAATAGGGTCAATTGATATAGGTGACAGACTAATACATAAGAACTCTCTCTCTCTCTCTCTCTCTCTCTCTCTCTCTCTGATGTGAGGAAACGGTGCTAACTTATTTTCATATAGGTTGTTGATCTTGCAGTTTCTCTTGCCAAAGTTGCTGATGTGGATAGGAATCTTGGCAATGAGGATGTTGCAATTGATGGATTTCATGAAGCCATAAATTGCCTAGAATCTCTGAAGTTGGATTCCAATGAAGCTAGTTTAGAGCAACGGGTAGCTATGTCCATCTTTTGTGGCTCTCTGTGCTTTTGTTTTCTAGCTCTTTTGTGTGTGTGTGATATATAATGTATCTATACTGACTTTCCTGATACGTGTATATGCAGCGTCACTCGGTACTTGATTTCTTGCACAACGAGCTTGCCAACAAACAGACTCCTGTCTCCAACTCTTCTTAGGAGGCAGCTAAAGACGCGTAATGCATCCTGTTCAACATCTGGATCTTCACAATCATGGTAGATGAATAGCACGGACACGAGATATATGCATATTCTCTACTGTGTTCCCCACCTGGCATGTAATTTAACTGGCCCTCACGGTGAGGATCTAACATAGCCATTTGTTCATGGTTCTCTGCTACATGGTCATTTAGAACAAGCATATTCTTGTGGCTTGGTAGCTTTGTGTTGTGCATCTAGTGAAGCTATATTAAGCGTATGCCGTTATCCTTTGCCTGATATTTCATATTAAATGTACCAAATACATAAAAAGGCCAATTATGATTTGGCATTAGTGTTCATAATGTACTTGGTTGTATTTTGATGGTTCAGAAAATAATACTAGACCTTAACTAGGTTTGAATCAAATTTGCAGTCTAGCTTGTTATTGTAGCAAGTTTGTTATTTTAGCAAGTTGGTTACTGTTCCTTAATTTTTGTTCACAAGTATGTAGGAACATACCTTCGTTCCAGCATGCCCTAATCGCGTACACATTCTGTATCCTTCTTTATCTTTAATTTTTGTAGTTGATAGATTTTGCCAGCTTAACTGGTTAAAACCCGAGTCCGATTAGGATTGAGGAAGGTTCACTTTCTTTTTTTTATCTTTTGCACAAAAGATGACATAGAATTGTCTTTGATGGTTGTCTTGCTGTTCTTGTTGCTGTGGAGATTAGCAGTTTATGTATTAATATTTAAGTTTAATTATAAATGGTTGGGCCTTAGCAAAAGAAAATTATAAATGATCGAATAAGCATCTCAGCTGGCATTTTCTGTCCAGAGTGTCTCAACTCCACGCTGATACCAGAAGCTTAATGAGAAGGCTCATAATAAAGAGTGCATATTGTGCAGCTGGTTAACCAGCATAAAGGAAACGAAATGGATTGAATTCATTACAAGACTCTAGGTAGATAGTAACAAAGCAGCATTAGGAGATGCAACAGTTGATCACTGCCATTCTCAAGCTACGGGACCGATCTCAAGTCTATTAAATATATTGCTTGTTGATATTTTTTCACTCTCCCCAGCTGTGAAGATCGTCCAGGTCAGTTCCCGGTAACGCAGTTCCCAGGCAGTGTCAACATAAGATCCTGAACCCACGGCCTCAGCAACCGAAGATTACCCAGGAGGAAAACAGCAATCGTTTTCATCGGCTGCATTCATGACTGGAGAGACTCGGCGAGCAACCAGGAGCATTTCGACCGCCCGGGCCCTACTTGTACTGCTGCATTTTCCCTGCTCTGCTTAGAATTCGGTACTTTCTGAAACTGTATGTTATCGCAAGTGAACCATGAAACCTGGCGACCCAAACAAGGACCGACGTAAATAAAAAAATTACCATGCCAACAAGAATTTTAAGATTGCTACAAAGGACATTTTCTTACAAAGTAGTTATACACCATCCTACAAGGCAACCTAAAATGAGAATCAAAAGTGGCAAAACAAAAAACGAAGAACCATTATAGAGGGTGCTGCGTCCTGTTGGTCAAGATGATTACATATACAACAAAATACAACAAAAAATATTAACATTGCTTCAGAAATCATCAGATGGAAGAATGACTCAGCATATGAACAGTTCACAATCACACCAAATAGCAATCAGAGCTCTGAGAGTATGGCAGGAATGTAGTGAGAAAGCTCGGCTGTAAGGGACTGAAACCCATTCACAAGCTGTGTGTGGAAGTCCTGATCTTCTTCACCTATCAACCTAAAATGTACCCGGATTGCACGCTTGCAAACCGCCATGAATTCCAGTAGTGCAGCAATAAGCTGCTGGAGCTCTTGTGACCGAAGCCTGTTCGCAGGTTCGCCTGACAAAAATGCTGTGCATACACTAAGTACCCCACTGTTCACCTGCATTATAAGATTTAAATATCAGAAGCAAGTTCATAGTCCAAACTATACCTGCTCAAAGACTGGGTGACCAGACCAAACCTGGACCATTTCGGATGGGTTTGGACTGTCCTCCCACCTTACCCTCCGCCCCACCCTCAAAACATAAAAAAAACCTCCCATCCCTGGAGTACTTTTTTTCTTTTTTTAAGAGAGATCCTTTAGCAAAACTCACAGCCCAGCCCGAAAATCCGAAGCTTGATAAGTAGCGGGTTTTTAGACCCGAGTTTGGCATGAACCAGCGTTCAGGTTTACTTAGCAAGCCTGAGCCTGCTACTTAGTGGGTTTCGGGCTAGGCAGAGCCCGGCCCAAACACAGCCCACCAGTTGAGCGGGTCTAGTCCAAACCTTTCTCTGTGTTAGAGACTAGAGCTTCATCAAGACTTCCACACGGTGTTGAAAATGCAGTGCAACTTGATTAAAATACACCGTTATCACATGAAAATGCTGCATCTTACCTGCACTGCAACACTGCCTTGGAGGATCCTTTGTAGACTTTGAAGTCTAGGGAGTTGGTCACCTTCTGAGCTTCTAGGCTCTTCAAGCTCATTTCTCAGTGCGGCTGTCCTAGTTTCAATCATTCCAATAGCATTTTCCACTGGGGAAAACTCTAGAGATTCAGACTTGACAACAAAAAGTCGATTTATGAGAGCAGGAAAAGAACCCTCGGTTTGCAGTACTGTGCGTCTCTTCCACTGATCTTCCAGCCCTCCCTGAGTCTTGCCATTTTTCGTGAATGGGGTGTCAAACAAAAACCGGTCAAAGACACGAGCACGTATACTCCCAGTAGACAAAGAGAAAATTCTCTCCCTTCTACTGCCCAAGTCCTCATCCTCCATAACAGGATCAACAGCAGTTATCTGCAGGTAACAGACACCAGGCTGTAACTCCTCCGCATTGACTTGCCTAGAATCTGGTATAATATGCAGGGTGTGATTGCCATCCATCTTGCATTCGTATATGTGACTCAGCTTTTCCATTATGTCACCTAGACGCACATCTCGTGGCTCCCTGTACACATACTCCTTTCGGTCTAGCTTCCCAAACCGGTCCCCATAAAATCCAACCCGGTAGTAAGTAGCATCTATAAACGGTATTGGGCTTGATTCCTGTTCAAGAATTGATTCGTAGATACTTGTGAGGGATGTGTGGCATTTAGCAAGTTGCCCGTATGCCCTTCTGCTTTTATAGACAGGAATTATGAGTTCCAAAATGCTGGCACAAAAATGATACAGCTCTGCTTGTGCAAAGAGCTTATTTGCAAGTTGAAGGTACTTGACAGCAGAATCCACTGTCAATTTTGATGCTCCATACCCTTCAACCTCAGCTGCTGATGCCTCAGCAGTCACCGCATTGCTAACCATGGGGCAAATCTTACGCAAAGAAGCAACATGTTCTCTGCTCCAAACAGCATCATTCCTTCCCACAAGGGCCTATCAAATAGATAAATAAATGATAGAGAACTCTACAGAAGGAATAGGGGAAAGATTAAATGGGTCATGAACTCTAGAAAACTAACCTGCATGATTACACCGGCTACCGCAACTGCACATTGAGCAGCTTCAGCCCATGACTGCATCTCCTGATGTGCGTCGCATAAATGCAGCAACCACATGATGTGAAGATCTGGAACAGGCGCATAAGCCATTGCAAGTTTATAAAAGCTCTCTGCAGCGGCATATCTGTCTATAGTCATCGCAGAAGCCTGCAGAGAAGCATCACATGATTTCAGAATAAGACCTACATGATGAAATTTGCATTCTTACTAGTCATCGATATATCAAGAACACGAAGTTACTTTAATCTATTTATTAATCATACACTTATTTTCAAAATTTAAACAGCAATGAATTGGCCTGACACTGTCACTGTATACAGCCAATATGTGTTGCAGTCTTGGAGGCCAGAGCCCCTATGCTAGACAATGACATCAGTAGGAACCATACAATGCTAGTTGATTCTTATGACCTTCATTTTAAGGAGATCAGACACAATGTAGAAAAAAAACAAGCAGCTGCGGCACTAGGAGTATCCCTGCATGCTGGGAACTGATGCAATAAGAAAAATGCTTTGGGGCTCAACCCTGGTTCGGATTTTTTTTCAAGAAAAAGCTTAATTTGTGTATCATGCAAAAATTGGTGCATCCAACCACAACCCCACGATGTATCGCCCCAACAATGTAAGCTGCACCAATCTCCTCATTCCATATGGCATGAAGCATTCTTTTTTCAACACCATGGTTGGGCCCCATAGCATTACTTTAAGAGCAACCAAGGATCCATGCAAAAATATTGACTGCCCTTTTGTTTCTGATAAGACACCAAGCTAAATGGAATAGTTTTATGGCTTACCAAAAGAGCATGCTCCAGGCCTGCATCAAGAGCCTGGATAAGACTATCAGATAGATGTTTGACCTCCAACCAAGTCCAACGGTCATCTGTTGAACCTTCAGGAATTGCCTCAAGTGCATTGCCAGGAAGTCCACAATCTTTTAGTAGTTCTATGCTCCTACTTTCATCTGCCATTTCCTCCAAGGATTTCCTAAGACGCCGAGCTTCGCCACTCTCTTCAAGAGATCCATCAGACTTCATCTGAGTTACTTGCACATCAGACATCAACTCTGATAAGGTAATCATCAACATGACCCTCAGCCGTGTTGTGTGCGTAAAATAATAGAATGAACTCTGTAGACAGAAAGAAAAGACAGGCATCAGAATTTCAGTACAAACATATTCCTGGAATTTCATCTGAAAGTCGACAGCATACCCTAACAAGTATCTGTAATCCAATAACAGCCCTTCGCCTGATGGAATCATTTCGAAAAACTGCAAGTCGTAGAAGATGAAATGCAACTTGCTTCAAGAAGCGATCATTCTCTCTGGCCATCAGAGTCGCACCATGAAGATTGAATATATTGTTGAACACAGGGAAGAAAGCTTTCCAGAAGGCCAATGGTTGACTTCGAGAAAAGAGACCCATCAATATGGATGTGATGCAATCTAGCTTTGCATAATCAGTAGCAACAATATGAGATGCAGCAGCAACTGAAAACTTTTCAGTCATCTCCAAAACCTGAAGGCTGACTGCAGTACTTAAATTCTCCTCCCAAAGTTCCTGAAGGGATATATACAGGGTGTCAAAGCAGCTCCGTAACTAAGAAAATGACAAATTTAGATTAAACCACCTTGCAAAACATACCAACTTTTGCCTTAATATCGGGTGTAGAGACTCTCTTAATGCCCTGCTTGTAGATCCAATTCTAGATGACTGTGCTTGTGCAAGTGCTTCCCTTAGAGAATATGGTTGATTAGGTGAGCTTAGCTGAGGACTGACTCTGTGCCACAAATATCCATTTTCAGGCGTTCCCTGAGGCTACATAAATAAAGAATATATTCAGCAAAGAAAAGAGAATGTTAAATCAATATCAGGAAAAATTGATTGAATGGCCTTTCAAACAAATATATCATCCTGCTGTCACTGTGCTTGTCGAGCATTTTATTATGAATTTTGTAAACCCCCCCCCCCCTTCTCCAAACAAATATATATGATAAGCAAGTATCACTTCAGCAGATATTTTTCTTTCCCCAACCACAAGTAATGAAAATGTTCAGAATGACATGCAAGAGGCATATCAGTCAAGCAATCTCAGAGTTAATGTGAAAATCAGGATTAAGAAAAGGAGCGGATCAAATGTAGGTATGAAATCAATAATAGAGGTGTTAATAGTAGAAGTAACCAATAGATTGGCAAATCAAGTGACCAATAGATTGGCAAGTTGGCAGTTAAGTATATTGACCCAAGTGTATGCAGGGCACAGGAGTCAAACGAACAAGCAAAGTGTAAATCGAAGTACAAGCAGGGCACAGGAAGTCAAAAGGAGAAGAAAAATACAGAGTCAAATATTAAACATAAAAATGTTTCAGTGGACAATTGATTAATTTGATTATGTTGCTCGAGGTATCATTGTTAAGGAATCATGAGTGTGTGCACTAAATATTATTGCCCTCCTAGCATCAACGATATTGGGCTGACAATATTGATACTAATTTAACTCAAAAAACTTTTTGAAAGACTCTTACATAAGCTGTCAAAACTGCTTAGTAAGAGGATGAAAAGATGTCATGGTGAATTACAAAAGTTTGAGTAGAGTTGAAACATATATTAGCAACATAAATGTCCTACGCGAAGACCAATTATGTGTTGTGTATACCTCCTCGAAATCCCCTTTCTACAGTTATACCATAACTTGCACAGAAACCTAGGTACCCAACCTTTATCTGCTCAATTAAGAATAAAGCAAGTTTACGATCATGCCTACTAGGAGAGTTGGTGCAAGAACTTATTTTAGCCATTTTTCATTAATCAGGGATTTGAATCATACATGACAATGAAGATTGCTTACATTTTCCAACCACACAAGATTACAGACGTTTGGGCCTCTATAGTATCTTAAGCACCAGATTGGAACTCTATTAAGCATAGAAATTTTAGCTAATAAATAAGCAAGCAAAACATACTCTAACTTCTTGACGGGAAGCCTCAGACAGATATGTGTTGATTGTTGGAGAAAGCCGATCAGAGTACTTAGGAGAAGTAGGTCCTTCACCATCAGGGCTCCGAGAACTACAGCTCATCAGCATGCTGTCTGCTGGTCTCTTGTGCTGTGATATAAAGCATATAGTAACAGCTTAACAACTAAACAAGGATGCAGCCATGCCACCATCAAAAAAAGGATATTCAAGACAACTAATTAAAGCAAACGTATTTGGACCATAATTACAGATAAAAATAAAGTAGTGCTTGGCAAGCATGTCTCCAAATCAGTTGAGTGTGCGAAACAAAAGGGGACAATTTATGATGACTCGGCTAATTCAGTAGAGACAAGCTCATGGAGACAAAAAGCTGTTTAAAATCAACTATGTTACGCAATAATATTTGAGGATCACCAGACTCGATGCGGACCACTTTGTGCGGGTTGAGGGAATTACTTCCTTCTCCCCAGTCAAATCAAATGACCAAGAAAATGTATACGACGTCATCACTCTGTAGTTGTTCGATCAATCAACCATACCTAATAATAATAATGATGATAACAATAATAATAATAACAACATTGACAGTGATGATGATAATGATGATGATGACAATGATGAAGACCAATATTATAAGATATTGTTTGAACTTTGAAGACAAACCTCAAAATGTACGAGACACTCTTCTAGGAGCTTAAAGAACAATCCGGTTCGAGCAATACTTTGTTGCCATGCCTTGACAAGGGATGCATCATCCAAATTCCTTATGATTTGCAAAATGACAATTAACACTTCACGTTTTTCAACAGCATTTAAATTATAGAATACTGGCATCTCATCTAATATCTGCAATTCAGCAATCAAACATATTAGAGAATTCAAATTCATTTTGTTAGCAACAACAAATATGACAAAATAAATGGCTGAATTACAAAATCTTCATCAATTTGTAAGCAATTAAAAAAAACATGTTCTTGTCTTTTCCTTTTAAAAAATGAGCATTTATTGTCAAATGTTAAAAGCCATCCATATAGAACATGAATAATTAAAATGCATGTTTATCCAACTTGCACCATGGAATATGTTTTCACCTTACATTCATATATAGGCTACTGGATGTAAGAATTGAAGAATGGCAAATATGGCAATGAGAAAAACATGATACATCTAGTCGGACAGTAACTAGCAATATATCCCCAAAGCCCAGTGCTATGCAAGCATCTGAATCCTTGCATGAGTTTTTATAGCGGTGCCAAATTATAACAAAAAGGGTATTCCGTCCATGCATATATGCTGTCAATTTTCCTTGTGCATGAGACTATATAGGAGCGGCTGAGAAAATGCTGACAGAAGTTCTACAACCTACACAAGGATTCCATAAGATATCATTAGCATTATCTGCATCCCAAGTTGAAAAGCATGTCATCATATGCTTACACATTCTAATACCATGGGATGTATGGAGACATCTATGGTGTTCACGCTGAACTTTTCTCATGAATCTGTCCCTCATTTTCATCGAAGTACATCAGATATTTTTGATATCTCTGTGATGCAGCTGTAAAAGCTTGTATATCATTTTGATGTCTTGGTTTATGATCTTTGTTATTTCTCCTTGTGACAAAAACACTTAAAACCATAATCATAAGCAATATAGCTCTCTACATTTCACTGCATGATCATTTGATTGGTCTTCCCCTTCCTGCTTCTCAACCCTTCAATACATACTCAAACTCCGATCCTTATTGGATCCTCCTTGGTTCTTTGGATGTGTATCTGGTCCAACGCCTATACATTCTTGAAACCCTTCATGTTATTTAATTTACTTTGTTAAATTAAATAATAAACTCGCGGTCTTACATTCTTACTACCCGTCCACCTTAGCATTCAATTTACTACGACATTACGCATACATGCTAGGTTCTTTTTATCATAATCATACCCCAGAGCTTTGAAAAATGCATGCAAAAGATCTCAACTAACAGAGAATCAAAATAGGCAGAAGCACAGAATAGGTCATACTTCAAATTATGCCTAAGAAGATGAAGTACATTCAGAAAATCAAGGTAGTGGATTTTCAGTCCAAAAATCTCAAATTTGCCTTTTCTTCATCCAACAGGTTAAAAATGAGTGTTAAAAGAAAAACAGAAAAAAGAAAAAGAACTTTAAAGCAAATATTTGTCATGCAAACTTTTTGCTCTTAAATCAAATATTGCAGGCATAAATCTTGATTAGAGACTGAACATGCATAGTTATGTAGGATGCATAGAAAAGATATTTACATAAAGCAAGAAAACATCATTTTGTTTACCTGTCCAATAAGAGGAAAATATAACTGAGCAATGTACAATCTATCATCAGGTTTTTGGTAACGAGAGTCAAATTCATGCTTGCACATAAGGACCACCAAGATACGAGCTGCCTGCATTCATGAAAAAGAAAAAGAAAAGCAAAGAGGAAAATTTATGTTAAATCCTAGCAATGCAAAAAAGAAAAAATGTACCATATAATAATTTGTATTTAATAAAATGAAAATACAAAATATGATCTATAAAGATCGCATAATTTATTAGAGATAAATAGCTCACTTTTGCTCGTTGCAATACATCATCATGATCCAAGGTGAGGAAAATCTCCTGAATTAGAACTGATGAAAGATAATTCCTGTGAAAGAAAGGAAGATTTTGAATGAGAACTATCATGAAATAACTGCTTTCTCCAGGGTCTCCAGATATGACGTTTCGAAGATGATAGCGGACATTAGATATAAATTAGTTGGTCTTAGAAATAACTCAACTTTCTTAGAAAACTGTATCTAAAACAAGGAGACAGAGAGAATGGTGAAGCCAAGTAAGTTGTCTTTGGTGATAACTGGGAGGAAAATCAAAATCATTAGGTTCATGAATTATGTATTCATATGTGCATAGAAGATGTTCAAACGAAACTAAGAAGTATGATTAATGGAATGAGATATCTGGATACCCCTATTTCTGTTTTCATTTGCCTCGAGTATCAAGAAAGATGAGTTCATTAATTTTATTAACATTGAAACAGACAAAGGGAAGGAATGGGTTTTAACTACTTTTAATAAACTACAGAATTAGTTTGTTGTGACCTGGAATATGACATTTCCATTTCCGGTAAGCTTCCTAGCTTCAAGCATCCTTCTAGTTGACCAAGCAAATTGCAATATGATACATTAAGCATTAACATTACCAACAAGCCTTGTCTCAACCATTTCAGCTAAAAAATTAACGGATCTCAACTTACTCAAATGAACATTATCAGTAGCAAACATATCTCTCTCTCTCTCTCTCTCTCTCTCTCTCTGTGTGTGTGTGTGTGTGTGTGTGTCTGAGAGTCTGTGTGCATACTTGGATACATAGACAAAAATATATGTGCATAAGCATGGACATAGTATGGATGCAATCAGGTTGAGTAAACCTGGATCTATTGGGTTTTTTTTGGTGGAACAGAATAATCATATCATCCTAGTGTAAATACAACCACAGGCATCGGCATAAATGATACCATACCCAATGCAAACCAAACCATACCCATAGTTAAGAACCATGAGTTGGGCATGTCTCCTGTTTCTAAGAGCAAACCTTTAATTAGGATGGACATGGATCTCACAGTCTTGAATCAAGCCTAATTGATCAGACCCAAAAACAGACCTCATATGACCCAACAAAATTGGTTCAAAATGTACAGATATTGCATCTTTGACTTAGACCCCAACCAAGACTGTCCAGAAAGAGATTTGACATGAGAAAGACCCAAGCGATGCATAAGATCTGGGTCAAAATCTTACAAACTAAATTCTAGTTTGGACCATGTCAGCTAGTTTGGGCCATGTCTAGCACAAGCTGGTCACAAACCCAACCTGACCCATTTACAGCCCTAATAGAGTAGATAATTAATAATCCTCAACATTTTTGCCCTTTGTTGCAGGTCATTGCACTACGTAAGAAGAATTTAAACATGGACATACAGTTAACGTACCAAAGACTTGTATACACGAAATTCGACTAAATGAGAAGAATATTTCCTTCTATTTTCTGCATGATAAATTAATTCAAAACTGTGAACATATTTTACTTCATTATGAGCCCTTGGGTGCCCATACTAATATAGGAGCACCCTGTAATTGTGAAACGATCATCCTATGGCACAGGGAAGCTAATGAACAAAAGTATCAGGATTCAATATATCAACTGAATGCAAGATGTAACTGGAAGAATAGTCAGATAAATCAGACCTATCTGAAGGATCTCTCCCAGGCATTTCCACGAAAAGATCATGATCGCATATTATCTGCAAAAAGGTCAGCTTGCAGTCATGCAGGACTGCTTGGCAAACTCCAGCAAACTTGTCCATATATAAGGAAACCTGCAGCAAATCAAATAAATTTGATGTATATAGGCATGTTGAAGTTGAGAAAGGCCAAGCAATCTAATCTAGAAAATTAGGTATCGAGTTCTCCTAGTTATTTATCGACAATCATGGCCTAACAGCGAACAGATTCAGATGACAAAATTTAGCTACAGGAGGATAGTTTGAACAACAAAAATATTAGTAGAAGAAAAGGAATCCAAGAAATATTTACAGCATTCCATGGACCTGGAGAGAACAGAACTTTTGTGATGCAGACATGGTAGAATTCAAGTAATTGCATATGAGCAGGGTCAAGATGGAAGCTTAAGCATTGCATAATGACTGTTGGACAAAATGAAAACAAGATTGATACCTTGCTAAGATGAAATACATGCTAAGATTGAGGTACTGGAATAAGCCCATTAATTATGTACCTAAGATATAACTTAACGCCTTGCAAGCAAGATGACATCCTTGACATGATATTAAGCCATGTCCATTCCCTTCTTTCTCATAAAGAGAAAGGAGAAAACCCATCAACAACAACATTATTGTAACAGATACCATCACTTGATTTAAATCCACACTACATGATCAACACATGAACAGCTTGGTTGATTAGCTCTTTTCAAAGCACAAATGCTGTTCCTAAAGCATGTAGGCTTCATAATATGATAAAGGTCATAAATTCACATAAAAGCTAAAATAGTACCAATTAATTGTGACAAAGTTATTGTTTTTTTCCAATCCAATGTCATTCTCAAAGAAACATTGGCGAACAACACATTTAGCAGCTTAGCATAAAACCAAAAGTACCCCTAAGAACATTTAATGCCAAGGAACAGTTAAGATGGAGTCAACATACCAGTTCAAACACTTGGCGCGGCTCAATTATTGATAACAGATCGTAACAAAAGAATGCCAGGCTACTATTCAAGCGTTTGGCTAAGCTCATACCCTTCTTGCAGCGCTCGTGAACCTCTGTCAGAAGGCAATCATAAAGCTGCATGATACATCGAAATACGCCTTCCTTTAACTGCAATGGTGGAATATCTTCACCTAGAGGAAAGAAATGCCAGCCTTATAAATTCAAATGGAGGAACCTTTTCCCATAATTAAAACCTCTTCACTCATGCCCACATCGTGTAAATGAATTTTACAAGCATTTTGAGCTTGAGTGATAATTTTCTTTTTTAAGTTAAACGGATGTATAAAATTTTAAACTGTAAGTCAATTTTTATATCTGAACGGTGATATTCAGATTCTAAAGTGGCGAAAATGCCAAATTAATACATTAAACAAACAAGAAAGTTAAGAAAAAAATAAAGCACTGCATTCTTCATGTCTTCAACATATAGTCAAAAAAATACTTGTCAAGATCAAAACTAGCACCAAAAGGTATGACAGCAAAGTAATCACAAACTAGACAACACTGTAACTTATGGGTTATTAAGAAGTCCAAGTTAACATTTACACAACAAATAAAAATGCAAGGTCTAGCTACCATTCAAATTTAAGTCTGCCCACTCATGCATGCATAAAAGACAAACCATGCAATAGTGTTACAAGTATGGTGCAAAAGTTAATCATCATGTATCAGTCCTACTGGCCCATAGCAGCTAGTATGGTATAATGAAAGTCAGGACAAAATTCAAGCGGTTTGAAAGGATGAATCCTTCCTCAAGACCTCTCTTTTCTTTTCTTTTTTCTTTTTTTTTTTTTTGGGGGGGGGGGGGGGGGGGGGGGGGGGTGCCGCACGTGGGGAGGCATTGGAAGGGGGTGCATTCTTCAAAAATTTATGAGATTGCTTAGTCTGGGCTAGAAATTTTTGAATCATAGAAAAAACTTAGCTAGTTGTTGATTCAAGGATTCCGCAATAATAGTATAGATTTAAGTTTAAATCAAGACCAGACTCAATGTTGCTGTTATGGGAAAGTAGTTAGTTCTGATACACTAAACCAAACTCGACGTGTTCAATCCAATGGGTTCGATTTTTCTTTCGCTATAGGGTGATGAAAAATCATAGAGTCCCCAAGATAAACTAATATTCCATTGAAACTTTATCTTAGAGTATTATTATGTAATGTGGAAACAAAAGAAAGAAAACCCTTGTGATAACATAGACAAGTGTACATCTATAAATCTAGGTTGTTGCTTAAATATCCATTTAATCATCAAAGCTTCAACTGCTATTCAAATGTCCATCTAGATTTGCAAATGAGGACTTGTACAGAAGAACCCCTTATATCAAGGTAAGTCTCGAATTTAAGGTTATAATGGCATTAATTATCATAAGGCTTTGTTGATAAAGAAAATTTTTAAAAAGACAACTTGAATAAACATAGCGCTACCTATAGGAAGATTGTGATCGAAAAGACAGCTTTGTTCTAAGGCCATTGATTTAACAATAAGCTCCAAAAAGAACCACGCCATTGCCAACACATCATCATAAACTGGTCCAACACGGTAGCCTTTTGCCTGGAAAGAATAAAAACGAAACAATCGAAAAAGAGACAAACAACAAGATGGTCACAACAAAAGCTCTAACAAGGAGCAAATATTTTTTCAATAGAATGAAAGCATCACTTGAGACATATATCCAGAAAACACGACTTGAGAAATGCAATAAAAACGTAACTTTATGTACAACTCAATAGAATTATAATAAAAATATGTTCGTTAAATTAAAACAAGCAAATTTTTGATGGTTGAACACTACCAAAGTGGTTCTTATATTCTAGAAACTAAATGAAGTTAATTGTCGGTGTTTCCCAACAAAATAGGTCCTATGATCCATTGCAAATGTACCATAATGTGAGAGCGTGATTATTAAACGAAATCATATTTTTTGAGAAAATCTCTTCATTCATATATGATCTAAAGAAATGAAGGATTTTGGTTATCTCATAGAGGACCTCACAATGAATAAAAAAGAGTGCAATTCCAGTTACATGCAGAAGTTTTCACAAATTGCAAATACATAAGAATCTCGGACAAAATGAACCAGTCCACAATTGTAAAAATTAATTAGGAAATTTTTCAAAAAGAAAAATAAGTTGGTTTTACTATTGCAACTTTGATACATGTTTTCTTTATTTTGCATGAATGAGGCCTTTTTAGCTGCCAAACAATAATGCCCTCAGTCCCTGTCATGCTGGCATATCCACCCCATGCCACACTTGGCAATGGTATAACAAAGGTTGCACGAGTCTTGTAGATCAATTGCACAAGCTTGTTAACTGACTCAGAATTAACACTGAGCAATTTTGTAAGAGAACTTGCAGGCTTGCACAAGTTCTGAACATAGGTTGCATAAATTTCCAACTACTGGACCAAAAGCACAGGTGGGTGGCAGAGGGTGAGGGCATTTCTGTTTAATGGCGAAAAAACATTTTCACTACAAAAAAAAAAAGGTATAACGAAGTAGCAATAGTAAAACCTACTTTTTCTCGGGCAAAGTCCTCAATTGATTCATGTGCGCTACAAATTAACATATAATCTTCTAGGCAGATTGTCAAAGTAATGGATCTATACTGCAGAATGAAAAATAATCAAGAAGCCCTTTCCCATCTTAATATTGATAGATATAGAAGCATATTCCATATAAACTAACTGTGAAAGGATATAAGGCTAGTGCTTACCTTACTCCGAGCCAAGCTACCCCAAACTGTAGATAAACCAGGATAAACTGGTGCTTGCCGACCACCGAAGTCATCAAAAGCATAATCAACATAGTTAACAAGAAAGCGATTTCTTTCAGCCCCATCAGAGGACTCTTGTTGCACCCTGCAAGACATAGTAGACTGTGAAGAAAATAAAAGCAATTCTTTACATGCATAACCAATAATGATATGAAACAGGGTACAGACACAACTGACAGGAGAATCTGGTTACTAGACATTTGCACTAGTTCTTAGATTTGGAAACCTCACAGAACAAGATACTTTATTATTAGAAAAGTGTAACTCAAATAAACATATTTAAAAGCATAAGCAATATCAGAAGCCAAGTTTGTCAATTTCTGGTATTTGGTTAATTCTAAGATCTATTTACTAGCCCAATTAATGATAAATTGGCTAAAATTTTGTTTGAAATTTATATATTATGAATAAAAAAGGTGAAGCTAAAGATGTTAATGCTGTGACAACCCTAATTACATAAAAAATCACATATTGCTTACACAAGTGGGATTTTTGTCTATTAGACATTTTCTGACCTCTTTGAATAAAGGTTGGCTATTTCCCTGTATTTCTTTTATGAACAAAAGGTGCCGGACGTCCATGACAACCATAAGAACAATTACTGGCTTAACATTTTTGGAAAAATGCATCTATAATATAGTAAGTTGACTATGAAAAACAAACTTTGTCCCATCTATGTGAGGTAAGCATCAAGAAATATAGTAAAAGGTATTAACCAAGATATTTACCTGGTTAGAATATTGACCATAGCTCGAAATGCTGCAACCTGCAAGAAAAGATGGCATTGACAAGATAGAGGATAATATATAGCTGAATATCAACAAATTACGAGAAGAAATGACAAGATAAGTAACTTGGCAGATGAGGTTTTAGTAAAAGAATAAAATTCAAGAAAATATAATTGAGCTTAAAAATTAAAAAGCGAGACAGCATCATTGACACGTAAAAGCCTGAGCTAACAACAAAACCTGAAGGGTTTCACCACCATCACCAATGAGATGTAGAAGCATATTAAGAATTGGTTGGAGAAACTGCAGCAAAACAGTTGACTCAACATTCTTCAAGCTGTTGATAGCCTGCATATGAAGTCCTTCTTCAGTTATTCAACAATATAATAGAATCATAATTTTTTTACTAGATCATCCACTCAATTGTAGATTGAATGCAAAGATACCATTAACAACGCACATACTTCTCTTGCATTTTTCTTGAACAGCAATTGGCATCAAAATGGAAAATTAGCAGCAGTCCCCCAGCTAAAAATGTTATTTGTAACAATAAAGCAATATCCAATGATTACGAGTAGACTATGAATTCTTTTTCATAATTATTCATAATAAGGGCCACCTCCAATGTTGACCTAATAATGTTAATTACTTTGAAGTGCTTAAACTTTAGAAGCCCATGATGAAGTTAACTTAATATTAATCGAATGCATTTGGATAATATACCACTTTAAGAACATCCTTTTCACTTTCCTAGCCATTAGTAATGAGAACAGAGCAAGACTCAGCCTTCCTACGTTTCCATTGAATGAGGCTTTGTTTCCCATTTCATTTCACCTTTGCGAAAATTATTATATTACCAACAGCGAGAAAATGTCATGATAGTAAGAATGGCATAGTAAAAGGAGACATATTGATTGTTGAAAATGAGCGTAGGGTGATGCACTAACGCATGTGAGTGCCTCACAAAATACAGTCAAACATAATATCTATCATGTTACAAATTTACAACAAAGTAAACCAACATCTTCTCAAACTCAGTGTACTAGATTGGCCAATCAAAATTTTTCTTTGGAAAAAAGACATTTCCACGATCCAGAACTATTTCTGCAAACATTATAGTCATTTGCATCAACTGACTTCAAAAGAAAATCTCATCTGCTGGCTCACATAATGTTTGGGAGACCAAACTCCATGAAGGAATGAAAAGAGTTCAATACTCAGCAATTCATGAAATATCACATGCTCGAAGGAAAAGAAAAAAGAAAAAACTCAGCAGATTCATTTGTACTTTATAGATATCACAGCAACTCAAGAGGTCAATAAGTTGTGATGCAAGATTAATGGCAGAAATCAGATCATCATAATTTTCTTCTTCCCTCGAAAATACTACCAAACCCTTGTCTGCTCCATTCATATGCATACAAGCACTCTGGCTAACGGAAACAAGGTCAGAAGACATTAGCATGCATTTACTAGTATTTATATTAAAATATGCATCGCATAGTTAAAGCTTAGATCCACCTCAACATACAGAGAAACCAATAATCATCAGAAGATTCAAGACAACTGATGGTAGAAAAAGAACAGCAACTAACACTTAAACAGAATTAATTCTATAGAGAAACCAGTTCTCATGAATAAAGAATCAAAAGCAAAAGCAGTGCAGAAACCAAAAAGAATACCTCAAGAAGTTCAGAGCCCCAAGGAGGACTTGTACGAAGGTTATGCCGGTCATACTCCAGAAAGAAATCTCTAATTCGTTCATTGACTGGAAACAAAGAGGAGCATGGCCTTAGACGTAATCTGAAGACATTTTTCCCATCCTCCAAGTAGTCCAACCTCTCCTACAAGATAACACAATAGACGACTGTAGTCAAATTAACAATACTTTATAACTTTTTGCAGGCCAACTAGATCTCCGTATTAAAGTCAACGATACATGAATCTGTTGGATAAAGCAACTTAATATTAACCATAGCTGTATTTATTTATCAATCATGTTTTAAAGAAAAGAAAACTTTGTCAGTAGGATACCTTGCCACTGTCTTGGAGATAACGAGGAATCAGCTCTCTCAGAATGGGTAATGATAAATCAGACTGCAGCCTGAAAAAAAAAGATAAGAATTGCATACCTCAATATTTTAATAACTTCAGCACTTCAAAACTGGATCATAAATATGCTCCAGTCCTGGATTATAATCAGGGTACTAACATGGTTTCTCTCGTTCATTATAAATGATACAAGCCTTGAGATGAGTTAAACATGGCACTTATTGATCAAATGTCAATTCAGTTCGAACAAAGTAAATTATAGGTTCAAATATATGTAGGCAATGTTGGATGCTTTCTCGTATCAAGGCATGTCAATAATAGGCACCATACAGGACATTATATGATAGCATTTAGGACCACAAATTGATATTGCCACATAAGTGCTACTCTCAATCTCAAAGAATATTTACATTTTTATAAAGCAATCGAAATTGAATAGGTTCAATAATGAATCTTTTGCCAAGTTCTTGACACAAATTATGTAGAATGTCAGGCCTAGCCAGCATATGCTATTGGTACTTGGAGTCATTTGTCCAGCCTAGCCAGCATATGCTATTGGTACTTGGAGTCATTTGTCCAGTTATATACCAAGAGAGCTCTAGAAATTATGCATCTTCATAGAAGCATTATATAGTTCCTCTAAAACAGCAAAGCCTATTAAGAAGAGATAACAAGCCAACAATTTACAAAATATACAGAATTAATTGAAACAGTGATATGAAACCAACACATAAATTACACTGCAACAATAAAGTGAATGGAAAAGTAAACAAGTAAAAAGTTAGTGCAAAGAACAAGTCAATACAGTTACTAGCCATCACATATCATCATAATCCCAGGACAATCATAGTCAAGATTGCAAGGATTCTCATACTGGAACTCATCATCCTCAATATTTCTCTAAGTTTATCATGCAAAAAAGGACATAGGATAATACTGCTAGTTGAGCTTAGAACGCAACACGTACTGAATGTGGGTGGATAGTGGAAGTGCAGCATATCCAACAACTACCTGCATGTGTTTACAGCATATCAGATGATGCTGTGAGAAACTCAGGTATGCTAATACATAATGAAACATTTCTATGCAAAAATCAAATAAGATCACAATATATTTATCATGAGATCCACAATTTCCACTAAAATCCTACTAATAGTAGGATGACGACTTACAGGCTTTGGAGCTTCAAGTTTCGTTTGGAGGTCAATATGGAAAAAAGTGAACAAAAGATGGTGTTGCAGAGACAAAAGGGCAGGGAGACAAATTTTAATCTCATCATGGTAGCAGGCCATTCTAGCACCACTAGCAATTTGTGTATGAGCCCATTTTTGAGGTGCTTGACCTGGATCCCTTGGATAAATAGCCTGATGACAAAAAGACCAGTCATGTATCAAGTTAATGCATTCAAAACTCAGACTACGAAATCTAAAATGCTTGTACCATTGTAGTTACAAACCTCTAATGGTTGCTTGCGGATGTCAGCATCATCCTTTCTCAATTCGACCCTTATGAATAGATTTCTTTTGCGGCTCAAACTAACAGTCAAGGGGTATACATAAAGACAATGGAAAAGTTGTAAAAATGGCTCGCTCCTGGTCATCATGCGAAAATCAAAAGCTTGGAACTGCCAAAGCACCAAATATTCTGATCAACATTATTAAGACAAAGTATGCATGTCTGAAAAAAACAAGTCCAAATTCTACAAAATTGGAAGCTAGTCAACATTATTCAGTCAGTGACAGCCGCAACTTTAAATTAGATTTACTAAATCACTGAAAATTGTGGATATATCTCTGTTTCTTGAATAAAGGCCTGCATATTGTGTGTAAGAAAGAAGAAACCAAGATATTTCAGGCACTCACGCGCGCACACACACACAGCAACAAAGCAAACTTCATTGAAAGCTAACATCGTTCAAAAGAAAGGAAAAAATAATACTCAACACCATCGTTAATAAGACGATATATTAATGCAAAAACAAATTTCCGCTTCACTCTGTCTCGCAAGTACTAAAATCTTCTTGGCATTAAACGCTCAGGTCAGTGTTTGCCCAATTCTGCTCTACCCACCACAGACATTTTCAGTGAACACATCTCTGTACAACGATCTCGCTTTGTATGTAGAACAACCAAGTACACATATAATCCAGAATTAGCCTTCCTGTAGAATTTTTCACGGTTTTCGAACTTTTCTGTTGTTGTTTGAATTTATATTTACATGCTTGTGATCATCTCGCACCATAACTAATGCTCACTACACCATAATTGTAATTTATTGCTCTTGGTTATGCAAAATTTTCTAACTTTTGCTTTAAGTCTGACATATTACAGAACCATCTCAGATAGTTATTCATATTAATTCATGCATGCAAGAGCCAATAACCTAAACATTATCCATGAACCTCTCAAAGAAATCATTCAGTACAGTATCAAATTTGTCATGTGTCATAATTTTCAAGTATTTAGACTAAAATGATAGTATAAAAGTTCTTACATTATTAGGCTTCTTTTATTGTTTCCTCCACCTGGACCTTAACAATTTACTAGTTACCTGATATTCCCCAGGAACCTATCAAATCAACCTCTCATTCCAACATCGGATTTGGTATCATTTATAACTTAGTATAAAAGTTCTTACATTATTAGGCTTCTTTTATTGTTTCCTTCACCCCGACCTTAACAATTTACTAGTTACCTGATATTCCCCAGGAACCTCTCAAATCAACCTCTCATTCCAACATCGGATTTGGTATCATTTATAACTTGGTAGGAGTACTAATGTTTCTTCCACTATGCAACTTTTGATAATGTTTCCTAGAAGCACCAAGCACACTAAATGACAGGGGGTAACAGCAGTATTAATCAAACTAGATATAAAATTAAACATGAAAAAAAATTCTGCGCACAACTCACATCATCACTACAGTAGTCAGGATGATTTTCTACGAACAAATTTGAACCATTCTTGTGCAACTCTTTCTGATCACCGAGATTACACTTCAGATTACCATTCCGCAGCCCATCAAGACCATTGCCTAGGTTTTTTACATAAGCAGCTTCAGCAAACCTACCACTGGCATCATTTGAATCATTGATCACACTTCCACCTTCAGAAATGTTGTCGGCATCAACATGGGCAGCATGAAGCTTTTCAATCTCCAATCTCAGTATGCCTTTCACAGGCTTGTGCACCTTCCTTTTAGGGTCCTAAGAAAGTAAATGGAAGAAAAAAAATAAAAAAGAAGAGAAGATATCATAGGGGATAATTAAGTGTCAATTTTACAGATACAGAATGCAAAAATGTGAACATCTGCTAACCACCAATTTTAAATCACAGCAACTTGAATGATATATATTTGCTATATCTTTCTGTCATTTTCAAAACTTGTAGATTAACAATAACAGAAAACTTTAAATCTTCAACCAGAGAAATCTCCCAGAATCCTTAAATTTGATTTAGCAAGCAAAACTGTTTCAGACAACACCTTCAGATTAAATTGATAAACAGAAGTAAAATTTTCAAAATGCACAGATGTAAAGGTCTTGGAATGCAGAACAATCACATAAATAGATGGATAGAGGCACTTACATGTTATCATCTAAAAAGAATGGCTAAAGAAATGTCATGCAGTTTACACACATTTTATGGTAAAAACAGGGTCGAACCCTCTAAAGCCACATGAGAAATGGAGAAACTACGAATGCATATAGAGGAGACCAATAGCAATTCGAACACTACAGAAGTCGTTAAAGAGATTAGGCAATGAAAGAAACAAGAGACTTTACAATCAAACTTAGATATGAATTACTTAATTCATGTGTGTGAGTATTGCTTGCAGAAAAATTACTACAAAACATAATAAGTATTAAATTTGTTAATATGACTGTTAATAATGCATTCACTCTTTTCATTTTTTACATATACAGAGCATAGTTATAGAAACCAGACTAGCGACCAACCTGACCAAAGGCCTGGGTCATAGATCAGACCAGATTATAATTAAAATATTTTTAAAAATTAAAATTTAATATGTATACATAAATTTGCATCACCATTTACAATATTTTTGTTTTTGATGAAAACTACTAATAACTTTTTACGTTACATACTAAGCTTTATAACACATTGATATACATTCTACACTATGCTTTAATTGCAGCATAAATAGAAAAATCATTATTCACTTAATTTTTTAAAAAAATAAAAGTAAAGTTGTACATAATGTAGAAAATATGTAAATTTTTGATATTTTTTTAAAATTAAAGTTTTAAAAGCATGCAAATGCATAAGATCATATATATATATATATATATATATATATATATATATATATATATATATATTCCCCTTAGTTTTGCAGCAAAAAGAAAAGAAATGTTTGTTTTTTGTTTTTTATTGGAAAGAATTGATTATTAGGAGCAAGTAAATAACATCTTTTGAATAACAGATACAGTTTATGTTGCTTGATAAACTATTGAAAACATATTCTTGTGTTGGTGGTTGAGAGCTCCTGACCAACCCTTTGATCATAGGTTGGATTTCCATATCAGACTCCATTTGTCAAAAATTTTCTTTTTGTTGCAGACCATTTCACTCAATTTTGCCCGCCTGGTTCACCGGTTTTCTCAGAAAATTGGCGATTTCAGCAGGATTCATGTGGTTCAAACAGCATTTCCGGTCTTGCATGAAAACAGGACCAGCCAGGGGTCATTTGCCAGTTTTCAAGTCAGACCAGCTGGTCCAGTCCGGTTTTTATAGCAACAATACAGACTACATCGTTAATGATCACAGAACAATAAAATATACTGTTGTAGAAAATAAAAATGAGACACATATCGTTACATGCCATAAATTCATATTGACCAAAAAACTTATCTGATTAACAAAACCAGCAGATGATATTGAATTGATAATCACCTGAAGTGATTCCTCTGTGTAGCTTTCTTTGACCTTATTTAAGTTTGATATCTCAACAACAACTGAGCTTCTGCTTGAATATTGGGCCAGTTTGCCATCCAAATTGATTTTGGAAAGAGGTTCCGCAACACTATCTTGAGAGCTTGAGGCAGAGATGCTGGGAGTGAGTGGACTGCTGGGAGAGGCAGCACCACCAGCAGATGCAACATTGTTATTCTCGAATAGTGGAATGATAGCCCATGCAAATGACTCTCTGTAGGGCATAATTCGAGACCAAACTTGCAGCTTCTGTTTTTCCCTCTCAGTTAAGTGCACCTAGAATGCCAAAAAACTTACATGCTTAGATTCAAAGACTCTACATTGCACACCAGAAAGACCATCAAAAGAAACCAGACACAGATAAGACAATTGGTATTAGAATAATGAAATCGAGAATGATGTTACAAATAAGATCTGAATTTTCTCACGTGAAAAAGATTTTAAACGTCATTTTTTAATTTAGAGATGTCTTACAAGATGTATTAAAGATGAGCAATAGACCCTCATTAATTGTCCCAAATAATTACAAAGAAATTTAAACAAGATAAACCTTGTCTTCCTCGACAAAGCCTGGACAAAATAAATCTTGACTTACAGGTTCCTTGCGAGAATAAACAGATGAAGTAACCCCCCCTTCTTCTGTAGCAGGTTTCTCCAGCTGAACGAGAAGGCATACTGATGCTGATGGAGTATCTAAGGAGAAAATACCCCGACATTCTGAAGAAACATTAACCTATAGAGGAAAAAAATAAAGAAATCAGTTTTTTTTCTGCAAAGGGAAGAAGTATGACAGCGAGCCCAAACATGGTAATAAACCAGCATAAGGTTGCATCGGTATATTTTATCAATAAGTTCAAAAAACTTTATTAAAAGGTAATAGCCAAAGAACATCTGAAACAAGCTACACATCTTACATCCTGCAGTTCCGTTGGTAGAACACGAAAATAAAAGTCCTCTGACAATTTTTCTCTCCTCTCTCTATTATACAAGCAAATTGTACCATAAAAGGGCTCTACAAGATAAATAATCAAAACATCAGCACTTTAAGAACCAGAATCATTAAAAATGTGATCCAAGAAACATATATCTATTAGTAGCAGCAGCACAAATTATGGAACATCAAAAATGAAAATTGGCACACAACACTCACCGACTAATCCAGCTTGAAATGACAAGGATAATACCTTCACGGTGATATTCAATCCACTGAGACCCATGATTAGGAGTTTAGCAACCACAGGAAGAGTCAGAAGCAAAAAAGCTCGAAAACAAGAAGCAAAGCTAAGCAAAATCATGGACGACTCTTAACAGTCATGAACAAATACTGCTGTGTAATTATCTAAACCTTTTATGTTGTGTTGGAAGAGTCTCTGGAGTCCTTTGCCCAAAAATCAGTGACCTCTCATTTTCCCAGTCAAATACTGGCTCATACGCTGGCAATGGAGACTCACCAAAATGCTGAAAAAATATGCAAAACCGTTATCCACCAGATATTTACAGATCAACAGAATTAAAAGAGATGGAAAGAATGACATATAACATGCTCAATGCCCATGATAGAAATTCTATCAGAAGGCTTAAGTTGTAACAAGCCAATGCAGGTAAAGGTAAAAGACAAAAAAACAACAATGTGTATTGTGGCTCTCGTTTCCATTTCCTTCAAAATAAAGAGAAAAGAGACCTCAAAACTACATCAGACAGAAAGCCACAAAAGGCCAGGTATAGAGCAGAATTTATGAGACAGCATTTCATATGAAAAAAAGAAGAATAGATGCTTCCAAAACCTTCATATACACCAGCTAAAATCAAACAATGGCCTCCAGATTTCGATATATCCACTGACATGGTTGCTCCTTAACTAATATATGTACAAAAATTACATTTTACAAAGCCTAATTTAACAGCAGAAACCCTGATATCTAATTGCTTAAAGCTAGGACAGAAGCACATGACATTTTTCCATACATATCCATACAAAATAACACTGCATTTGCATCTCTCGGTAAATGAGTAACTTCTGATATGCATGGCTAGCCATAAGCATGCCTCAGAATAACATGAACGGGACATATAGAACTTGGCAATGTAACTGCAAAAATAGATCACAATAATTTAACTGACAAATATGATAGATTTGAAGCATAGTACACCATACTAGCCCGAACCGGACAGTACGGAGCGTTCCATACCGTACCGGTTCAGCAATGGTACACGATACGAGAAGCATACTGACACTTGGCATGCTGAAAATACCCCATACCAAGGAATGCTGAACCAGCCGGTTCAGCTCGTACCAAACCGGTACCCGCGCGGACTGGTTCGGTTCAGCCACAAAAAACGGTTCCGGCCCTGGCCAGTACAACGCCGAATCAGACATAATCAGTTCCGTCTAGTTCGGCCAGGACTCGGTGCGAACTGGCACCGAGTTCGGCTCAATATGTGGCATTTAGTGCCACCGCCTGTGGCCGTGGCATTGCCACGGCACGCTGTTTTTGACCGGTTCAGACCGGTACCGAACCCATACCGGTGCCAACCGGTACCGGTTCAGCGATCCTTGTCCCGTACCGACACAGTGCTAATGTGGCACCAGTACGGGATCCGGTACCGAGATAGCAAATCTTGATTTGAAGGATTGAAATATATCACTCACTTAAAATTGCATTATACAAGTTGATGAGTCGGGAAAGAAGCACCACAAGATATTGCCTAGAGATGACAACATAATACTTCAACAATATGCATATCCATAAGCTCTTCTTAACATGTATATTTTTGTGCACAAAACCCACAAATACAGATGTACATATGCAGGTTATCAAGCATATCTTCCCTCTATGCTGCACCAAAAATCTCAGTAGAAGTTTTAGCAAGTACCATATTTAAACTTTTGGAGGACGAAATGTAGGAGCTGGTCTCAGGTATCTGCCTTCCTGAGGTGCTGGGGATATCATCATTAATAGCATCTTCAGTCTTAGATTGCCTTGCACTAGCAAGGTGCATTTCTGTGGCATAAAAAATTGAAATACATAAATGATTTCATTTTCATGCCAAAGGAAATCATAAGAAAATTATCTTCAGTATGATATTGTCACCTGTTTCAATATCAGTATCAGGCCCTTCAAAAATTTGACTTTGAAAAGATGATGATACAACAGTTTCATAGTGCCCATACTTGGTTTCATCCTTTACCCAATCAGCCTTATAGCATTGTACTAACTCATTTAGATGTGGCCATTGATCCAAATTTTCATTCAGCTGAAAGCACAAAAAAAAACCTATAATATTAGTATTTGCATATTCAAAAGAGTGGACATCTCAAACATACAAGAGCAGGAAAGAACAAAAATATCAACAACTGCATCACAGGATTTTATAACTTACAAATTAACTTAATTCAACGATCCTACCATAGATTTCATGCGACTAGTTTACTTGGACAAGCATTCAATATTTATGCTAGTATGTACGTGATTTTCTTACAAAATAAGTTCAAGCATTATCCATCTTAGCAACACTGCAAGATTAACAAGCTAACTTGTATCGGTCGCTCACACCAACCAATGTTGGAAAACACCTAGTCTACATTAGACATCAAATAAGTCTCCAATTTCTTTCCCATATAACCATAAGCAATATAATATATGTAATAGAACTGTTAGGCATCAGCAACTGAATATGTCTTCAAGACCTCATTACGTTGGATGACTAATTTGATGGTTTTGTAAAATATTATGCAGCCAACAGCAACCGTCAGTTACAGGTAACATCATCAACACAAATAGGTGAGGATGTATGGTCTGGAGTTCTATAAGAAGATGTAATCATTTGGAATACATGACAGATATCCAAACAGCTGCCACTGAGGGTGGTGAGGTTCTGAGGCACGAATGGCTAAGCTTCCCTGTAGGTTTATCCAACCACTACAAAATCCTGAATCATCCCTATAGACTGTCAATCCACTCCCAAATCCTGATTTGGTGTATAAGAGAGGAATGATATGAATTATATGATATGACATGCACATTATTTTTATTGAAATTTAAACATTAAAAGAAAACAATTCATCTTCATCCTCGAAACCAGTCAAAGAAAACCCCACAAGAAGCCTAGCATAAACAATTCAGTTACTCTAACTGCATACTACTTGTAGAGAACTCAATCAAAATAACAGTGCATAAAGAAAATCATTTTATATAACTCACTCTTTTAATAGTAAGATCAATCATAAATGAAATAATTATTTACTTATTTCAAAAATAGAGAAGGATATATTTACTTAAAAAATTTCATGCATGCAAGGTGGACACCACCAAACAATTGCATAGGAAAAAAGCAACTATTCCAGTGCCACCTATGAGTTGCATGAGTTTTTTATGTATTCATGCAGACACATTTCTGGCCCTACAGTTTCAAGATTGCCCTCTGTAATGGTCATTAGATTAACTATATTATAATCAGTTCTATAATTGCTGAACTCGGTTTTTGTCATAAGTTTGGACTAGATAATACAAATATTCATTGGCTTAAATGATATAATCAATTAAAACCCTTTAAACTGGTTAGTAAGCACAATGAGAAGATTGTTTAGGATGGGAAGCTCTCTCTGCAGCCAATAAGTCTCATCTATAAAAAAAGTATTTAGCAGTGGAAATAATTCTAATGAAAATTCCAAATTTAACTATGAAAAGAATAAACAAACCAATGGGTCCAGCTCTGAATAAGTAGCCCATTGGCGCATTATCCTTCTAAACCGCTGCCCATTGCACGATGCATAATCTTCCATTGCCTGGAAAAACATTTATGAAATATTTAGTAACGTAATAAACAAGATCATAAGAGGTCAGGAATTGCCTAGTTTTCATCAAAAAAAAAATATTACTCAAACCAAAGATATCAAAATAATAAGAATGCACTTTAACCATATTTATTTGTTGTTGAACTATCAGAGGCAGAAGATTTAATCTCAGCTTCTTACAAGACATTGCTGATCATACGGATGCAGGCATCGGCTGCTTTCAAGATTACCAAAAAGCGACAAAGCAAGTCCTTGTATTTGACTAAGAAGTAAGAAGCAGAATATATAATTTATCCATGTACAAGAGCATGGTTTAGTGAACATGGTTGATGGTATTTTTTAATCAAAAGTATGAAATTAAAAACATTATAAATATACAAGCTACCATGCAAAAATACCAATTTAAAGAGACCAAGAATTTATAGAGTAGCCAAAAAGCTGGTTCCACATTAAGCATGCACATCATAGAAATATTCAACTTGAAGCAGGAAGTTGGGGGCACTTTAGTACTGAACAAAAGGTTGCTTGAATGTTGTATAGTAAGTAGAGGAAAAAGAAAAACAATAAGTGAATCCAGGTTAAAAGCCCACTACCTTTGTTAACAGTCCCAGAAATCTTAGACCAAGGCCAAGTATTTTTCATCCCTAAAGAAACTATCCCTCACAGGCAACATTTGTTACTAACATTATGGTTTAACTTTCTGCTTCCTGAAAGATTTCATATTTTTTTTTCATTTTGCTTGATGATAATGTACATCAAGAAAGAAAAGCAGTACAAATATGAAACAGAGAAACAGTAAGACTAACTCAAGAAGGATAAGATGTCAATTTAAAAAGCATGGAATGAGAATGTTTTCGCAAATGTACCAACATATGATGGAGAACAAGAAGTTGAGATGTCCAACATGCTTAACTTTCAGCTTGCACCAATGATATTAGCAAAAGGACACAAAGCTACTCATACAGGGTGAGATAAGCAAGGAATAGATTCATTATTTGATGCTATCGTTGCATAGTCTAAACCAAATTAGTTGAATAGTGTTATATGCAAGACCTAAAACAAGGCACTTGACATTCTTCAAAAAGAATTGGCTGAACAAAATTGACTCATTTTTTGAGTAAACGATTGAATCAGATTCGGTTGGGTATGATAGTGTTATATGCAAGACCTAAAACAAGGCATATAAACAAGGTCCGCCGTACCGCCCGGTATGGGCGTACCATACCGTACCGGGAGGAAACCAGTACGAAACATACCTTCAAGTCGGTACAAGCCCGTACCACCCGTTATGAGACGTACCGAAATAAAAATTGAGAAAATTAGTTAGAAAGCTATTTCGGTACAGAGGTATACCGTACCGTATTAAACCGAACTGATAAGGTACCGATGCGTTATCCGGTACCGATGCGTTATCCGGTACCGATGCGTTATCCGGTACCGAGATTGCGGACCTTGCATATATACAATGTTATCCTATGTTATGGTTGCATAGATGAGACAGGTCTTCGGTTGCAACATGTAAGTATGTCAGACATTCAAAAATTCATACCAAAAGGGTTTGTACAGTTTGAAATAAATCAAAAACAAAGAATCAGTCTGTATTTCAATTCAGCTATTTGGTTTATAATATGTGCTGGCTATTAGACAGTGATGGCTATTAGACAATGATGGCTATTTAATCAAGAAGTAGAAAGTTTTACTCATCATCTGCTCTTTAGTTAAAGACAGTTGCTGTGCTATGTGAAGAAAGCTATACTAAGGGACTAAATTTCCTAATGGATCATTTGTCCTCTATTATTGGACTTTTAACACCAAAATGTCTTTATCCAAGAAAACTACTTTAAGCAGAAATGGGCATTGCCGGGTAGCAGCTAGTTTTACTCATAGTTCAGAAAACTAAAAGTTGCTCTCACAGTCAGTTTTTGTAGATTCTGAGTTGCTATGTTCTGTACTCAAAGAACCAAAACTTTATTTCAGATATAGCAGATTTTACCTTTCTGGGACTTTATCTAACTACAGAATAGGCATGTGGAACTGTATATTTTCCACATATTGTAGCTTCTCCTTTCAGATTTTCTCCTAAAAACCAGTAATATTCATGAGTCCATCTCTCTAGGAGTCACTTGTGGACTCATCCAAACATGTTTGATGACCCTGTTGCAGGGATGATATGTCTGCTAATGATTGCACTCGATCCAGTCATGCCAATTGCAGTCGAGATGTGCTAGGGTTGGCATTGTTCCCAGCCGCCATAGGAATCAGTTCGCAAGGAGTCATCATATTAATATGTTTATTGTACTTCAAGATCAGCATTATCCAAATGTAAACAATATGGGGCATTTGCAGTATTGATAGCAACATGTTAACAATTAGGATGACTTGGAACTCAAGAGACAGTACCTAATCTTTAAGATATTTTATATCCTTAACTACGGTTTGGCTGAGATCTTCAAAGAACCATCCAAAAAGTTGCATCAACAAACTTGTGCTTTGGAGAATATGCACATCTATCTGATGGTGTCTCATACACCTGTCTCCATTTTGATGTTTGTGTTTAAAAAAGCAAGGCCTTAGGGTATCAAAATATAGCCACAACGAGGTGAAATAATAGAGTTACAACCTAGCTATAGAGATTTAGTATTTGAAGTGGCAACAAAATGCTAACTATTGGAGCTAGAGTATACTTATTTCAAATTCTACATGGTGCAGTGCACTGAGATGACAATTTAGATGTCCTACGATGGCAAAAATCATGATGTTGGTCTTACATATCCCACTTGTGGCTTTCAACCCATTACATAATCAGAATATATGGATACGTGATTTTTTTGTTTAATTTGTCTCCAGTGTGATATTACAACTTGGTCTAAAGCTAAAACAACACAAATTTCAAATGTTCCCATAACAAAATGCATGTACATATCAAAATGTTTACTGACTATGGCTACAAAAGCAAATACAAGTACAATGAAATATGTGTCCTTGTATCCATATATTGCAAATCTTTCATGCCCAGTACATGCATTCGTATCAATTCTCAAGCCCATGTTAATCATCTAACACGAAAACATCACCTACATCCGGTACTAGGTAACTAATTCAAGAATCGTACTTAACATGTTACTTGCACATAGAGACATGTAGAGAAACTTCTTGGTACTGACCCTCTAGTTAGACTCCAAAATTCCTTCAAGAAGCAACACATAAGTTGAAAAAAAAAAGATAACTCAAATGCCTCCAAGAAGCAACAAATAAGAAAAAAAATCAAAAAAGAGAGCTCAGGTTAGAAATTTCTTCTTCTTCTTCTTCTTTTCCTTATTTCAAAACCTAATATTCGTAGTAAACGAAATCAAGCTTCTACCGCAACTCATTCACTCAATCTCCGGTAAACTACTTCAGAAAAGGGACGCCACAAGTTTCAGAGTTAATAACTACAGCAAAACCATTCCAATAAAGTCAACATCACTCTACTCAAAAACAATAAACAATACTACAAAAGAAAGAAAGAGAAAAAGAAAAAGCAGCATTCCTTTTTCCCCTTTCTTGATTTTCTAGGTCAAACAAAGAGTCAATTCTTGAAAGAAAAAAAAAACATCAAAAAACTCAAACAAAACAAAAAAAACACAAAATGTCGCGTTTTTTTTCTACAAGCCAGCATACAACGAAGCTCAAATGGACCACTAAAGATAGAAATCCAAGAAGACAGCAACAATGAAAGAAAGAAATCAATACCATGGTACGCGCTAGCAAACCTGGGCTTGAGCCGACCTTTCTTGAGCGAAGGATCGTTCTAGGGCAGGCAAGAGCAGCAGATCAGGGCAACTTCAAGAAGACCGGAAACCTAGAAGTCGCCGATCTCTCGCATCAATCGCCGACGGCGAGCAAGAGAAGGGAAGGGGCCTCGGAGAAAAGAATGAAGCAATGCCCTCCCCCTCTAACTCTCCGGCTGGCCTCGGAGAGGAGCGCGGGGAGGAACGGGGGAAAGGGTTTGGTAGAGAGAGAGAGAGAGAGAGAGAGAGGATGGCAGGTGGGATGTAGCTAGAAAAGAAAAGGGATGTGGGGGGCGGGGAAGAGAAAAGAAAAGGGAAAAGAGAAGGGAAGGGGGAAAAAAAACCCTCTCCCCCCCTCTCTCTGCGTGGCTGTATTTCTATCCTTTTCCTTTTATCTATGTAGCTATTCAATGAAATATGATCTTTTACCAAAAAAATGAAATATGATCCAATAATGGCTACAAGTAGCGAGTACAGTGAGGAGTGCTATAATTTATAGATTTATTTATACTTGTAGCCAAAGGAAAGACTTGGCTTTGCCATTGCTTTTGCCCCCCACGCCCCAGCTCTGCTGTTAATCCCTTCAAATTCCAGCAAAACCCACCCCCCATTCTCTCTCTCTGTCTTGGCTGAGTTGGTGACAGGGTGAGTGGGCCCCACCGGCATGTGAGAGCTCCTTCGTCCTCTTCTCCTTGTCGTTTCAACTGACGGCATTGTAACGTTTTAACCGACGTTGTTTGCAGTTTTCCCATTTCGTAAAGCACTTTTACTAGTGCTGGTTGCAAGTTACGGGGCCCAGCCAAATACCAAATAGGTTGGGTTCCATCGCATGCGGCATCAGAGAATGGAGTTTACTTTGGGTACCAGTCTTGGGCCCTCAAGTTTTTTATCTTGGTGTTCTTATGCCCGTATATAATGATTGGTGGGTGGTAAGATAATGACCTTTATTCTGTGATAATGCTTACTCACGTTACGATATAAAAGCTAACAACTTTTTGATACTTTTATATAGCCATATCGACAGGAAACATTTGGGGGTTTTGATCTCACAGTGATGGTTTTATAAACGACCTTTTAATAAAATTTGACGCCGTCATGTTCGTCGTAACGGTGTGATTAGCGGCGGCCGGTAGATGGGTCCACCTTGGCCTGTAGCAAGTCAAACCGGTTCGGCAATTGACCCGGATGAGAAGAGGGAGTGACTTTGAAGAAAGGTAAACACGGACCGCCGGTTCGGGTAACGAGTCGTCGGCGGTTCGGACCGGGGGCGGGTCTCCCGGAGATTCTTTTCTGGAGACATATGGGTGTCAGCTCTGAAGACAGCGTCAGTTTTCAAAGAGAAGTTTGAAAACACTCGTACGGCAGCCCGTACACGAAAAGCAAGGAGTTTTCAAAATTAAGTAAATTATTATCAAATAATTAACTATATTAGAATTATTATTATAAGTAATTAAGTAAATAATATTAGATGAAATTGAATAGTTTATTTTGTTTCTCAGTGCTTGCTTTTTTCTTTTTTTTTGGCCCTTTTAACAAACCCGTGAGCCATACACGTGACTCGGGCTGGGTTCCCCAGTTCCCCTTGGCCAGTATTTTTTTTTGGTAAATAGCATTTAACTTTATGGAGGAACGGAGATTGGTGAGAATCTTGTTTTAGGTAACACCGTTATGGTCACGCTAACAGCCATGGGTGAAATAATTGCGAACAGTTCGAAATACTATGGTATAGATGATGGGTGACAGGTTGTTTTGAGAGTGGATTGAGCTCAAGATGGTATCAACTCGAATCATGTACGATGTATCTTTTGCATGGCAGAGAGTTGTCCATGAATCGTTGCTATATTATCCATCTCAAAAACAAAAAATTTCATTCGATTTAGAAATTGAGATCATCATGTTAGAATGCCAAACAAATAGATAGTTGTCAAACGCGTTTTTTTTTTTGCTAAAAGTCAAACGCGTTCGGTAAAAAAAAAAAAAAAAATTGCATGAAAGTCCTCTACTCATGAGATGGTTGGTATGATGACAATCCAGACATGCACAAGCTTTCGTTTTGCAAACAATCCACAGCAGAAGATTTTGTTTCAACGGTATCCAACAAGATCCAAAGCTAGATTAAATTTTCTAATTTTCAATCAAGTATTCCAGGCTTGTCTTAATGCAACCTGTTGCTGGAAATTGGACCCGAGGGTGGCCACTTGGCTGAAAAGGAGGAGCTCTGGTGCGGGCGGTACGTCAGTGGGTTGCATCCTCCGTGAGACCTGCAAAAAGGCGGTGGCCAGAATTTCCGGCGCCGGTCCTCTGATGCTTAAGTCAGAGGGGGCTAATGTGTAGAGGGAGAGAGGTTATCTCTTGAAGTTTTCAGAATTCGGATCTTTCTAAGAGGGAGAGGATTCCCTTTTATAGGAGGGATATAGGATTACCTGTAGTGTGACCGGACGAATTAAATGAGTTACCGTCATGATTGAGTGTGGTCATCTGAATTAATGTGTTGTCGTGAAGGACGGGACTGGAGCCAATGAGTTGTTGGGGGTGACCGGATGTAGTTGGGTGAGTCGATGAGTTGCCATGGATGGCCTGAGATTTTGAGTAATTCGGAGATCCGTGGAGACCATGCGCATTAATTGTTGACAGTCGTAGCATGGTATGGTCCCTGATTGATGTATCGTGCCGTGGTCGGCAAGCAAAGCATGGTACGGTGAGACTGCTGCAGGACATAGCCGCAGCATGTGGACAACGAGCTCGGTCTTTTGAGCTTGGCCTGCATGAGCTTGATCTTCTGAGCTCGGTCTGCATGAGCTCGGTCTGCATGAGCTCGGCCTTGCTGTCGGATTTGGGTGCTTTAATTGTACTTGTGGGATGGTCCATTTTTTCTCCTAACACAACCTCTTATACTCCATATGATGTCAGATGTTCAAATTTTGCACCGTTATAATATACTCACAAGCTTAAAAGTTACAACATGAGAATAATCAAATTAATTATGGCTGTATCACATTTCTTTTCTTTTTTTGCTTTGATGATTACATAGTCTCTCTCCATTTTTTGCGGCAATATTTAGTCTTCGCATAGCAGGTCATTAGGTTAAAATTATCTCAAACAAAATATTTTCTACGTAAATCAAAGCCAATGGACGATATATCCTCATAATATTTGAATCAAATATATTTTCTAAAAAAACATATATATTTTAATTATAAAGCCAGAGGTCCGGAGCCTTTTCTTCGACAAGAGTCATCACCATGTGATCAAGATTTCCTTTTTAAAGACATGGTCCTTCAAGCATCTAAATAGTGTCCTAGGACATGTTTACCTGCCACGAATCTCAATAGTCTCCTAGGACATGTTTTCCTACCACGACTAGTGAAAAGTGAACGAAAGACTGCAAGATTAACTTCTGTGCATGTATAGTTCTGGTGCAAGTGGCCATCTAATTTTATCATGATTTTTCGAAAAGAAAAAGCCAAAATGAGTTTGGCTAGAGGCATCATGGAATGACTACTGGCTGTTGCTTTTTTTTTTGAGAAGAGGAACAAGAGGCCCACCCAAACTACATCACAAATGAGGCAATGGAGTCAGCATACTGGTGATTTACAGAACATCGACTTATTAAAACCTGACCCAGCAATCTCAATGAATGCATTTTTGGGATCCAAACCCAATCATAGCAGTGATAACAAGTAGTGGCTATTAGTTCCCAGCTGTTTCCATGCTTATAACCAAACAATGGTATAATTGTTTTAATGGTCATCATGACACTATAATGGTTTATATTTCAAAACAAAAAGAAAAGATGTATACAGTGGACTTAAGGACTATCATCCTTGGTTTAAAATAATGACCACCATCAAGGTTTTGCTCGAACTTCTTTAACCATAAACACATTTAAGAGCTAATGAGCAATGAATTTTATCAAAGAGCTGCGACCATTGTAACAACATAAAGAAATCTCTCATAATTTGAAAGTGTCAAGGTGCTTCGCTTTCTTAGAAAGGGTATTTCCATTCCTTAACATGTTCACCTCTTGCAATGCAACTAGCCGGTACAAGATACGGCATGCTTGCCTTGCAGACTTACACCGCACAGCTTCCCTTTTAAATCCCTGATCAAGCTCTAAGAGTTCATAGGGCTCATGAAATATATCCCTCGATCCTTTTATCACCATCATTCTCTGTTCTTGGTTCTGGGAGTTCTGGCCAGTGAGGGAGCTACTTCCCCCTCCTCGCCATCATCTTGCTGGCGACAGTTGCTTTTGCTGAAACAGCATCAAAGATCTCAGAAGATATTGGTTTGGTATTTGGAGCCCTTGCATCTTCTGCAGTAGATGAGTGAGTTCGGCTTCAAAGTTCCTGCTTCATTGAATCGAAGGATCCACTCCATTACCCTTCACAAAACAAAAAAAGGTGAAAAAAAAATCAACACCACTAATAAGCAAGCAGAAGTGGCTTTTAGAACATGAATTGAATAGGGATTACAACAGATTCAAATTTACAACTAATTGTTATATGCTGCCCTACCAGTTCTATCTCTTCCACAATGAAATCTGCCCATGTTCCTGGCTTATCCCCTCCATTTCAATCTCACTGGACTGGTCAGTTGTCTTTTCTTCACCATTTCTTCCATCTCCAATATTTCAGCTGAAAAAGTATGCATTTGTTTGACTCTCCTATTTATATCCATCTCATAATTTGATCTTCGAATTCTTTGTTAAATGGCAAAAGAATAGCCTTGTGATCTGTGCTCTTTGATCTTCCATTTTGAATTGTTCTCTGACCTTGCTTGTACTTCACCTACAGAAAATACAAACAGGAAAATTTGACCAGTATCGATATAACATGGATAAAAAGCTACATCTATAGCCGTCAAGGTGGTAGCCCAGTTGGAACGGGGCTCTGCTTCTAACCAAGCGGTTCCAGGTTCGAAACGCGCGGGCGTCGATTAATTGTGGGGACCGGATGCCCCTAGCCTGGACGCGGGGTCTAGAAGTGCTACTGGTCGGCTGGTAGCCTTGGTGGTGCCAGGTGTGACGTACTCACACGTGGTGCTCGTGCTGGAGCCCTGTGGGGTAACTGAGCCGGGGCCACGGGTGGGGAGGGTATGAGTAATATATGGCTGGGGCCTGGTGAGCTGGGCCTATACCAAACGGTCATTCTGCCCGAATCGAACATAGTCCTGGCGGGGGCGGGGCCCGGTTGGGGCTGCTACGCGGGGGTGGGCTTGTCCCTCCTCCCCCTACCTCCATTTGTTTAGCAAAAAAAAAAAAAAAAAAAAAAAAAAAAAAAGAGCTACATCTATAAGAATAAGAACTTGAAACAAATACATCTGGCTTAAGATGAGCAAAAATAAAATATGATGCTAAATTTTTCAAATAGATGAAAAATAATGAACAAATTTCACAGCGCTAACTTTATCATTCTATTTGGTGATATCTAACCATAATATATAAGATAACTCGAAACCAAAGCAAATGAAGTATCCGATCTTCCAAAAAGGGAGGAGCAAATATATTAGCCCAAGACTGCATGTACATCATGATTTTTCTCCTCCATTATATCCTCAGGTGCTGGGCCTTCTTTACAAGACAAAAATAAAAAGATACTAATAGGGGGATTCTTGCTACTTCATGTAATACAGGCAAAGCTTCCATTATCTTATTCTTATCTTAATTCTTGTTATGTATGATAAATCAATCCAATACTGAGAACATATTATTTTACTGTCATCATGAGCACTTGAGTGCTCATACTTTTGCCGGAGCAGCCCGTAATCGTGGCACGATCACCCTATGCCATACCGAAGCTTATGAACAAAAGCATTGGGATTCAATATATCAACTGAATGCAAGATTGTAACCCGAAGACTAGCTGGATACATCTCCATACATCTGAAGGATCTCTCCCATGTATTTTTTCACCAAAAGATCATGATACAGAGGTTATCTGCAAAAAGGTCAGCTTGCAGTTGTGCAGGATTTGTTGAGGTTAGGAGCATATCAGACTCAATCAGCAAAGGCCTCATCATCTTTTTGTTCACTGCTGATGTGCACACTAGACTTGTAAATGACGGGTGTTGGAAACAGCTACTAGCAGAAGCAGACAAAACATTAATTTGTTTCCTCCTTCCCTCTGCTAGAAAGTTTCACCTAAAACAATTATAGCTTTGCTATGCTGAGGATGATATTTCTGAGCATCTTAACAAATATGAATTTGTGTTTGATTACACACTATAATAAATTCATTTGAGGACAACTTTCCTACATCGCTTCCCTTTTATTTGGAAGAGAAAAGAATGACTAATATGGCCCGGAACATGCACAAAAATTCTGTTAGTCTGATAGTAGACAACATCTCCAATATCACTAATGTAGTGATCATGTCTCAAACTCTTTGCTAGGATGCCAAATAGGTGAAATGACAAAGTAGCAGATTTCTCAGGCTCCCCATAGTACTTTCCAAGCACCGGATTTGCTGCCTCAATCTGATACATCAATGCAAGGTTTTTGACTAATTACAAGTAGCACTTTTCTCATTCATCTTTCTGCAGAATGTTGAAGAAAAGGTAACAAGTCAGTGCTACTTACAGCTTCCACTAGATAGTACTGAGGTATCTGTGGGAAAAGGTGATGTATCATGAGTCCCATATCATGGTGGATGTTGTGGATCCATCCATAATCCTGTTCTAGTGTCGACAGTCCTTTGCGGAGATAACTCCATTCCTAGAGGAAAAGAACAGCAAAGAAGCTCAGCACAAAAATCCACCCACAAACTGCTGCCATAACTTTGGCAGCCTAACATCTCTTCTAGATACACTAGGATTTGAGACTACTTCATTTTTCTGTGACCTAACAGAGGAAAAGGAACATATGTATAAAGTGATTTTATATGCAGTTCCTGCATTAGTTTGTTGGGAACAATTTGACAGAAATAATCAATGAAGAAGGCCCCAAAAAACATTTAGGGAAAAACAACATGCTATTTCCATGTAAAGGTGTTGAAACCAATTTCCCATACACAACGTGATGAATGCTCAATTTTAAGATGATTATAAATTAAGCACCTAAATATAATAGTGGTTTTTCTAAATGGTTGGAGATTGGCAGATGCACATCAGAGAGGACATATATATGATTTTACACCTCTCTGCGATACCAGGGAAGTTTCTCATCATGCCTGTGATGATGCAAGTATGTCACAAACTCCAACCACAAAATGAATACCTGCATTTAAGATCACAATTGTTACAAAATACACAATCAAAATACATGAATGCATTCACTAACAGTAGACAGAGAATTAATAGACATACCAAATAGGGCATCCATAAAGTTCTATCTGGATGGAAGTGTGAACCTCTCTTCCATGGACTCCTCTTCCACTGTAAATCAACATATAGATTAAGAATTTAGCTAAATTGAAATCCTTAGTGTCCATAGTTTATCCCATTGAAGTGTGGCTGTGTGGGTGCTCACCAGAGAAAAGAGGTATTCAAGCATGGGGAAAGGCAATGTGAAATGAAGAATCTGAGGTACAGAATCCAAATTCCTATATAACTTCCCAGATAACTGCGAGTAATCCAAAATGATAAAAACCCGTCATCATCAAAATGCTTGAGAAAAATAGCAATCAATCCATAGGTCAAGCAGGCGCAAGTGACTAACAGGGTGCCATAACTCGCCATTCGCAACATGCCCAAGGTTCTGGTGATGAATCCTGTGACCATCCTACTGCAGAGATTAGCAGTATTACCCCAATATTAATTAGACAGCCAAAGAGACAAGGACATACAGTGAAGTTAGGGCACAAGAATAGATAAATGGAGCAAATGCCCAACCACACTGTTCCCTGTTCAGCTTCGGATTGCTCGAAAAGCTACCATGCCCACCGCTAAAGATTCAATTTTTATAAGAAAACAAAACAAATTTGGCTTCAACTCCTACAAAACCTGAAGGGTTTCACTACCATGAACAATGAGATGTAGAAGCATATTCAGGATTGATTGTAAAAACTGTAACAAGCAGTTGACTCAGCATTCTTTGAGCTGTTGATGGCCTGCATATGAAGTGTTCATCTTCTGTTATACAACAACATAATGAAATCACAATTTTTTAACTATATCAAATGCTCAATTTTCAATTGAATGCAAAGATACAATTAGCAATGCACATATATTTATTGTATTTTTTTTGAATTAAAATTTGTATCCAGATGGAAAATTAGCAGCAGTTTCACAGATAAATATGTTACTAAATGTGTAACCATAAATCATCAAGACAATGATTAGGATTTGATTATGAATTTCTTGACCAATTATTCATGACAAGGGCCACATCCAGTCTCCAGCTCATAATGTTAAATACTTCTTAGTGTTTAATAATTGGAAGCTCATGGCTAGAGTTGGGCAACGGGCCGTGCCGGGCCGGCCCGGCCCAGGCCCCCCGGGCCCAAATTCTAAGCGGGCCGTGCCTGGCACGGCCCGTGAGGCACGGAAGGCCAGCCCGGCCCGGCCCCCGGCCCCTCTATTGGTGGGCCGGGCTGGGCACGGCACGGCACGGGCCGTGCCAGGCACGGCACGGGCCGTGCCAGGCACGGCACGGGCCGTGCCAGGCACGGCCCGTAACGGGCGCAAACGGGCCGTGCCAGGCACAGCCCGCAACGTCTCTAAACGGGCCGTGCCTGGCACGGCCCGTAACGGCTCCAGACGGGCCGTGCCTGGCACGGCCCGTCTGGAGAGGGGGAGGAAAAATAGCCGTTTCCAACGGCTATTTTCGGGAAAAAGTCGATTTTACCCCTCCCAACAGTCCAATAACGGCTAAATGGAGGGTTATTTTGGGAAAAAAAAATTTTGGGCTTCTATAAATAGCCCATTCCTCCCTCATTCTCACCACACCAAACCTCTCATTCTCTCCTTCTCTACTGCTATTATTTCTCTCCTCTAAAGTGCTCTTCTAGCAATTTAATTTTTAGTTTGTTCAAGTGTTACACAAGAGGAGGTTCCTGTTGAGAAGAGAAGGTCGCTTCTGTTGAGAGCACAAGAGGAAGCTCGGAATCTCGGCTCTGCCTCTGCCCTCCGACCCTCTACTCAATTCCTCCTTGCGGTTAGTTTTTATTTTTTGAATTAATCATAGATATGTCATCTTTTGAGGAAAGTCAGTTTGGCATTCCTGTTTCTGAGGGAGAAGAAACTAATCCCCAACCCCCTGTTCCTAGTTCCTCTAGAACTGGTGAACCGAGTGAAGGTCAAACCTCTTCTCGTAAGAGGACTAGTACTGTATGGAATGAATTTGATAGAGTTATGGTTGAGGGAGTCTGGAAAGCTAAATGTAAAAAATGTGCCAAACTTTATAGTTGTAGTAGTAGTGGGGGAACAGGGCATTTAAAAAGACATCAAGAGAGTCATAGGATGCATGATTCTCATGCTCAAACTCAAAGTAGCCTTAATATACAAGGGGGATTACTTGTAGGTAATTTTGCATATAATCATGAAAATCAAAGAAAAGCACTTGTAAAATGGATAGTTAAGGATGAATTACCTTTTAGTTTATGTGAATCTTTTAATTTTGAAGAATATGTTCAATTAAACCTACAACCTGCTTACAAAAGAACTAGTAGGCGTACATTTAGAAGAGTAGCTATGACCAATTTTTTAGCAATGAAACAAAATTTAATTGAAACACTTTCTACTTTAAATGTAAAAATTTCATTAACTTCTGATATTTGGTCAGCATCTGTAGGTAGTAATTGTTTTATTGCCATTACTGCTCATTATATTGATAATGATTGGCAATTAAATAAACGTATTCTTGCTTTTCGTGCTTTTGATTTTCCACATTCTGGGCAACAAATTTCAAATATAATTTATCAAACTGCATGTTCATATAATATTAATGATAAAATTATGTCTATTACTTTTGATAATGCATCTAATAATAATTCTGCTGTTGTATTATTAAAAGACTCATTGCATCCCATATTAGATGGAAATTTACTGCATATTAGATGTGCATGTCATATCTTAAATCTTTCTGTTCAAGCTGGCATGGGCATGATTCAAGATGTGATTTCAAAAATTAGAAATGCAGTTTCTTTTATTCATGCTTCTAGATCAAGACTTCAAGAATTTAAGGAATTATGCATAAATCATGGTAAACGTTTTAAAAAATTTAAACTTGATGTAATTACTCGTTGGAACTCCACATATAGCATGATACATGATGCATACCCATATAAAAATTTATTAAGTGCATATATTAATGATCGTGGATTAGGATTTACATTGACTGAAACTGATTGGAATAAAGGAAAAATTTTGGAAGATTTTTTGCTTAGTTTTTATAATGCTACCAATGTTTTTTCTGGTATTTATTACCCTACTTCATGTTCATTTTTACAACAAGCATATATAATTAGTCAAAAATTTGCAGAACATAGATATGATGATGTTTTAATGCCTATTATTCACCTAATGGAATCTAAATGGAATGAGTATTGGGATAGGATATGTCCTATGCATAACTTAGCTGCTGTATTTGATCCTAGAGTTAAATTAAATGGCGTGCTAATTTTACTTGATGCATACGCTGAAAATATGAATCAAGATGCTGAATCTGCTAAAGATGAGGTAAGACAACTTCTTTATGATATTTATGCTATATATGATGAAAAAATTCGTGGATCTAGAACACAAATACAAACCTCTATTCCTCCTTCTAGTAGTTCTCGTTCGTCATCTATTTTTTCATTCATTGCACAGAGAAGACACACACATGCTTCAAGTTCCTCTTCATCTTCTTCATCTTTAAGTAGTGAACTAGAATTTTATTTACGAAATGATCTTCAGTCTGCATATGATGAAAATCAAATAGAGAATCTAGATGTATTATCTTGGTGGAAGAGTGTTAGAAATCAATATCCTGTTATGTCTGCAATTGCACGCGATATTTTAGCTGTGCCGATGTCCACGGTAGCATCGGAATCCGCTTTTAGTGCAGGTCGGCGTGTTCTTGACGAAAAGAGAAGTAGGATGACGGGCGAAACGGTGGAGATGCTTCTCTGCTTCAAGGATTGGCTGGATGCTGAGGCAAGACTTCAAGATAAAGGTGGACATAATACAACATCCTCTGATGATGATGATACAAACACTACTGAAGACTGAAGACTGAAGACTGAAGACTGAAGACTGAAGAGTGAATACTGATTCACTGAATCACTGATGATTAGTAAGATTTCTTAATTTTTTATAATTGTACATTTTTATTGTATTCTGGAGGTCAGACCAAGGTCCAAACCTCGGCCCTTTCTTAGTTTCTTATTGTATTCTAGAATCTAGAGGTCAGACCAAGGTCCAAACCTCCCTTCATGTACCATTTTGATTTAAATTAATAAACTGGTAGGGGTCTATGCCAAACCCCCCACCATTAAGGTGGCTTTATATTCATAAATCAAGATTTCTTAGTGTTCAATATTTATTAATTTATTAAAAAAATTTTATCGGGCCGAGCCGGGCCCAGGCCCGGACCGTGCCAGGCTCGCGTGCCAGCCCGGCCCAGGCCCTTATGGGCCGTGCCGTGCTGGCCCGCGGGCCGTGCCGTGCTTGGCCCGCGGGCCTAGACCGGGCCGTGCCGGCCCAGGCCCGAAGCGGGCCGTGCCTGGCACGGCCCGCTGGCCAGGAACCTCTAGCCCAGCACGGCCCTATCAAAGGGGCCGTGCCAGGCACGGCCCGGCACTGTAGCTGGCGGGCCGTGCCTGGCACGGCCCGCTTCGTGCCGTGCCGTGCCGGGCCGTGGGCGGCCCGGCCCAGTGCCCATCTCTACTCATGGCAAAGTTAAACTAAAGTTTGTCGAATGCATTTTTATCATATTCCAATCCAAGAACAGCTTTTGTCACCTTCCTACCCATTACCACTTTTCCATTGAATGAGGCTTTGAAACAACTTTTCTATTTCATTTTACTTTTAGGAAAATTATTATAACACCAACAACAATAATGATAGTAAGAACTGCATAGAAAAAAGGGATCTATTCATTGCTGAAAATGAAGGTGGACCGATGCAATAATGCGGGTGCCTTACCCAAAACATTCAAACATGATATAGCGATATAAGATTTTAAGAACTTATAAGAATAAAAAACCAACATTTTCTCAATCTCATAGTGTACTATAGATCAAGAGCTAGTCCAAATGTCCAATCCTCAGCTATTTCTGCATGCATTCTAATTATTCGCATCAACTGACCTCAAAAGAAACTCTTGTCTTCTGATTGACATAATGTTTGGGAGACCAAACTCCATGAGAGAATGAATACAGCTAAATTCTCAGCAATTGGTGGAATAGCACAAGCTCAATTTTATTATTAGGAAGAAGAAGAAAAAAACTCTCAACAGATCTATTCTTTACTTCCAATGAGTTATGATGCAAGATTAATGGCAGAAATCAGATCATCACAATTTATTCTTCCCTTGAAGATACTACCAAATTTCACACCCCCCCCTTCTTTTGATTTGTTAGCATATGTACAGAAGCAATTAAACAAATAGGAACAATGCCAAAAGGCATTTCCATACATTTACTGGCATTTATATTAATATGTGCATCACATTAACAAAGTTTAGATCCAACTCAACATACAGAGAAACCAATTATCATTGGAACCCAAAAGGACTCAAAAGAACAAACAGTTGACAAGAAACAGCGACCAAACACTTATAACAGAATTAAGTCTATAGACAAACCAGTAATCATGAATAGAGATTCAAAAGCAAAAGCAATGCAGCAACCAAAAGAATATCTCAAGAAATCGAGAGCCCCAAGCAGGACTTGTGCCAAGGGTATACTGGTCATACTCTAAGAAAAAAAATCTCTAATTCATTCATTGACTGGAAATAAGGAGGAGCATAGTCTAAGACATAATCTGAAGACATTTTTCCCATCCTCCAAGTAGTCCAACCTCTCCTACAAGATAGCCACAAACATAAAATCACATTGTAAAATTACTATGCTTGATAACTTTCTGCAGACAAACTAGATATCTGTAGTAAATCAATGGCATGAAAATGATATCTGTGAAAACCAAGTAGACCTACTTGGCTAGAATATGTTGTACAAAAAAAATATTACACATAGCCGTATTTATTTAGCAATTGTTTTTTAAACAAAATAAAATTTTGCCAATAGGATATCTTGCCAGTCTCTTGGAGATAAGGAGGATTCAGTTCTCTCAGTATTGGTAATAATAGATCAGACTGCAGCCTTAAAAAATTAAGAATTCCATACCTCAATATTTTAGTAACTTCAGCAGTACTAAACTAGCTAATAAATATGCTTCATGCTTGGATTATGTTCATAGTACTGCCAACATTGTTTTTCAATTTCATTATAATTGCCAGAAGCCTTGAGACGAGTTAAACATGTCACTTGAATGATCAACTTCTGTCCATTACCATTGACAAATCTAATAACAGGAAATTATAGGTTTGCACATAAGTAGGCAATGTTGGATGCCTTCTCATGTAAAGGCATGTCAATACTAGCACCACGAAGAACTCTATATGATAACTGATAATGTCACGTAGGGGCTACTTTCAACCTTGAAGAATATTTACATTTCTATAAAGCAGATGAAATTGAATAGCTTAAAACATGGAGTTCAATTGTGAAACCTTTTACAAGCTAATGTTGACACAGATTCTCTAGCATGTCAGGCCCTAACCAGCAAATCCACAAATATAATCTAATCACACGCATTTATTAAGCAGAATATAACCTTGAAACCAAAACCAAAATGGTTTTATTGATCATTGGTTATCACCATATGATAAAAGCAGAGTACTCAATGCCAATGCAAAATAGTTCAGCAATTGCTAGAAGTATAAAATTATTCAGATCCTAGAAATTAGTTCAATTTTTTAAAGAAAAAAAAGTAATATAATAATGCTACAACTTTATAATAGCAAAGAACTCGTTATTCAAACATATAGCAAAGCATATTAGTATATAGAAGACTAAAGACATGAAAATACTAAATATGTTATGAAATTCTGGATCTTTCAGGAAGAAAGAAATCAATCTATGTGTCAGGAGGTCATTGCAGTTATCAAGGTTTAGCAGAAGAGAAATTTGATGGCTGATAAAGAACAAAATTAACAAGTAAAAAGAACATTAATTGGGATACATGAAAAAAAGTAAGGAGACATTCTATTTTAGAAAAGGGAAAAAACAGACTTACCTGAGATTTATTTTAGCATGGATTGACGATATAGAAAGGTAAAAAGCCCATCTTCCCTTGGCAACGTCCATAAATTATAAAAGAGTTGCAAAGGGCTAAATCAACAACGTTCTCCAGAACTCAGAAGCATTGCTTTGACTACACTATTAGCCTTATGCAGTTCCCCTTTTGAACAAAGCGAAGCAATGATGGAGTAATAAGCATCGAAATCATAGCATAGTGAGTTTCCTATTAAATGTTCATAATCTTCTATCTCATGATCCTTTTCCACCTCCTTGCATGATCTGTGATTCATATCAACTATATCTCCAATCATATTTTTTGGTTCTGATTTCACATACAAGTTTCCAGGAACTTTAATCACTACTGGATAAATTCCTCCTCTTGCAGAGTCTATCATTTCAGTATCAGTATCCAAATATCCTGATTCATGCAGCTTCTTGAGCTGTCTGTTTTCACTGTCTGACCTCCGCGAGGGAAAAAACATAGATCCAACTTCACTTAGGACAACAATGACTTCTTGAATTCTCCCCTGGTCACATGCAAGAAATAGAAGACTTACTAATGATTCTACATGAAGCCCATCTCCAGCTCTGTTAATTAAATTCGTGACTTCTGTACACTGAAGCATGTTCCTCAATATGCTCCTTGCTTCTTCCATCCTTCCCTTAGCGAAGAGTCCTCTTATCAAGTTCAGGAAACCCAGGAAATCTGGAGAAAACCCTCTCTTTCTGTACTCAATGAAAAAAGCTAGAGCACCTTCAATGTCACCTCTTACACAACAACCACTGATCACAGCACTGATTGTATAAGCATCTGGTTGTTGACAACTTCCCTCCAAATCTGAAAGAACCTGGAGTGCTTCTTCTATTAGTCCAAAGCTGCAATATCCACTTATCAATAAGTTGTAAATGCGAGTATTCGGGGTGATGCCCTGATGAAACATCTTATCAAGTAACTGATTTGCGTCTTGCAGGAAACCTTCTTTAGATAGAGCAGCTATAAGAGTAGCATATGTAATAAATGTAGGAAGCACACTATTATGTTCCAAAGAGTCAAACAACCTAAATGCTTCAACTAGACATCCCTGCTGGCACAAACCGTTAATCACTGAATTGTAGATAACAATATTTGGATTGATCCCCTTCTTTCTCATTCTTGCACAAAGATCTAATGCTTTTTCGAGGTACCCTGCCTTGCAAAGTCCATCCACCACAATGGAGTAAACAACTACATCCAGCGATGCTCCATTTTCCTCAGCTTCCATCAGAAATTTATGTGCATCCTGAATTCTACCTTCCTTCTTAAGTGCATCAACAACTGCTGTCATAACACTGACAGAAATATTCTTATTGCTCATATCACTCAAAAACTGAATACTTTCTTGTACATTCCTCTTACAAAGGTAAAGAGACAATATATTAACTATTCTAGGTTCAAAAGTTCCATGATCTTTGATGCAATCACACATTATCAGTTGAAAAATCTGTTTATCTCCATTATGAAGGAGACCTTTGAGGATTTTATAGTATGATTTGCTCATAATGGCTAAACTTCTCCCTCTAGCTAACATGTATACATCCACAGCGGCTGCAAGAGAACCTTTTGAGCATAAGAAAGCAACACTATCATTGCATATGGAAGAGAGTAACTCAGCATCTAACATCTCCAACCCTTGAATAAACTTCAAGACTCTTTCTCCATTACCTTCTCTAAAGTGGGCTCTTATCAACATCCTGTAAGTGACAGAATCAGGACTTGGGTTTCTATCAGTGAGGTCCAGGAACACTTTGACAGCCATATCTAACATATGTTCCTTACAGAGTCCTTTAATAATACAATTATGAATGGCAGCACTAGCAAATGATGAAGTTCTCCTGTACACATCAAAGATCTCCAATGCCTTGTCGATCATTCCATGCTTACAATACCCATCAACCATTGTACAGTATGTAACAGAGTTTGCAGCTAAGCCTATCTCAGGCATTTCTTTGAACAGCTCACAAGCATTCTCGACCATTCCTGCCATGAACAAAGCCTTGATAAGTATGTTACATGTGATGACATCCATACAAATGCCCGCTTCCTCCAATCTCCTCTTTACATCCATTACACCCACGACATTCTTTTCCTTCACATATCCATGTAACAACGCACTATATGTGAAATTGTCACTGGCAAAACCCTTTGAGAACTCATCTGCCTTACTTGTCTTGCCGGCCTTACACAAACTATTGATCACCGTGTTGTATGTGACACTCCCCACTTCAAGTCCTTTCCTCTGCATTTCCCCAAGCAAAGCAAAAACTCCATCCAAATCTCCCTTCTGACAAAATCCATCAATCAAAACTGAATATACAAACTCATCCACATCAAGGCCCGATTCTTCCAATTTCCTAAGCATGCAAAATGCCTCCTTTAATTTGTTTCTCTTGCAGAAACCTTGAATGACCACGGTGTAAGTAACCAAATTAGGTTCATTGCCACTCTTTGCCATCTTATTTAGCAACCCAAATACTTTCTCTACGTTCCCTTCCTCGCATAACCCATCAATGATGTTAGTATAGCTGACTACATCCGGCATTATCCCCTTTTCTAACATCAACCGGTGCTTCCGAAGCCCCTCCATCAGAAATCCCTTCCTTAAATACCCACATATCCAGCTACTATAAAGAACTGCATCCAAGATCACACCTTTCTGCTCCATCTCCCTAATTAAATCGGTTGCCTTATCAATTTTACCCTCTCTACACAATGCATCAACCGCAGCTGTATAAGTTATCAAATTCGGCTGAAAGCCATCAACTTTCTCTACTCTTTGATAAAATCGCAAACCAAGTTCCGGCTTTCCGATCTTAGAAAACCCGGAGATTATCGAACTGCAAACAAAATTATCAAATTGGCACCCATTCTTCTCATCCGTCATAACATCCAACACCTCAATGGCCCTTTCCATCATACCCCAAGAGCTAAATGACGCAACTAATGCTCGAAAAGTATTGGGAGAGGGACAAATACCACGATTTCTCACACACTCTTGCAGTAGTGAGAGCGCTCGATCTGGATCTCCTTCCTCGACGCAAACTCCCTGGATTACAGAGCTCCAGAGGCGCTTCCGGGAAAGAAAGGCGAGATTTTGCGCGTGGGAGAGGAACTGCTCCGCTTCTTTGAGGCGATGGGATTTGAGGAGTGCTTGGGCGATTAAGGAATGGATCTGCGGGTCGATGGAAACGGAGCTGGAAGAGATTCGGGAGAAGAGTTGGCGAAGGAGACGAATGTTTCGGGTTTTTAGATGGAACGAGAGAAAGGGGTTTAGGGTCCAGATTGAAGCGCTGAGACCGCGCTCCATCTGGAGAGAGAGAGAGAGAGAGAGAGAGAGAGAGCGTAGAGAGGAGGAGAGTCCTGTCGCTCGCGGTGGCGGAGGGGGGACGGCCGCGAACGCCGATATTCTCATTGCGCGAGAGGTAAGGCGATCTAATCACCGTTGTCCGTAATTCGTCGCGTGACATCCATCATGGAGTGACGTCGGCAGATCGTTGCCGAGTTTTTTATAAAATTACTCCTGGCATGAAAATCACAGCCGTTCATTACATTTGTAACATCAATATATGGTGAACTGGCATATGCACGGATACCTTTTTTTAATTATTTTTGAAATATAAACCTCCATACTAAATTATAATAAATAAATAACCAATTTTGATTATGATCAAGCAAAATATTCCACCATATTATTACAACCTATCGTCCACACACGGCGGATAAAGAATTCTGCACTAATTAAGTTTTCATGCAAAACTCCCGTCATTAATACTAATGTATTGGATATATTTTTTTTAAATTATTTTTGAAATACAATAAGATAACAAATTATAAAAATAAAAGGCTTCGTAGCCAAATTTTTATTGAATATTAAGTAATAAATTTTAATAGTGGCCAAATATATTAATACTAACATCATTAATATATTACATATTAAGCAATGAAATTTAATGAAGAGCAAATACAATAACAACGTTATTATAGTAAATAAAAATTTTCTACAAGCTGAGCCTTTGTTTTGGATATATATAATAAGTTTAGAATAACAAGTTGGCAAAATCTAATAAAAATCATCGGCGACCGTTTATAGTTTTCATTTTTCCAAAAAATATTTGCTCCTTTAAAGTTTGAAAACCAGAGAAACTTGATAGAGGAGTGTGATGTATTTTAGTTGATCCAAGTTGGATAGTCTTGCGATCTACTATAGATCATAGGTTCAGTTAAAATATGATTTTGTATGTGCGGGCACGCGTGCGTGTTGTTCTGTTGGGGTTTTGGCTTCTTATTGGTGCGTGGATGTGGGCAAAAAAAATTAAAAAAAAAAAAAAAAAAAAAAAGAAGGCATCCTCCATGTAATCACAAGACAGTCTCACGTTTTGCAATTTTTTGTAAACAATCTGTGGATGTTTTGTGAGCAATAGCAGCCTCGTGGGTCATTCTTTCCTCTTGACGAATATGCCAACCTCATTTTTTGATTTTCCAGTACTTTTTTCATGTGATGTGAACCAATTCAAATGACACGCATATATAGTGGCAAGTGATTTTTGTTCCAAAGCCATATGTCAAATCAAAACATGGTCTCTTCACAAAAAAAAAAAAAAAGTCAAAACAAATCATGGTTTCACGAAAAGGAATATCTTATATGTTAAAACGTTCAAACATAATCCATCGTTGTTCGTTTAAAATGAATTAGGTTTAAACTATGTTTGGCTGATTGTAAGGAATTGGAACTTCTTGCTAAAATGACACTGACTTTCTATTTTAAAGCCATTTAAATTATTTGTAAGCCCATTTAGACTTGGAAACTTCTTATAAATTCAAGATGCTCAAGTGACTTTTCTGCCTATTTGAAGGAATTTTAGGTGCCCGTTTATACACAACCAACGATTATCATTCGTTACTTCGAAATATCTGCAGGCTTTCGAGAGAACTTGGCGCTTTTCGAGCCACTCATATTTTTCAAGAGGCGAATAGCGTCGCTGACTGGGTTACTTCTTATGGTGCGCATCATTCAGGAGAGTTTTTCTGGAAGAGCCCCGAGGTCGTCCCCCCCTCCATTAAATTCTTTTCTTGAATTTTTCTGGATGCACTCACACTAGTGTGTGAGTCACCATTGTATTAAAAAAAAAAAAAAAACATACGAAGTCTGTCTCCGAGGGCACGTTCTCCATGGAGTTCCTGGTAACTGTATTTTTCTTTCCTTTTTCTCTCCCAATATTCTCATCTAGCGTGGCCTTGAGATTTTTTTTTCAATAAAAACATGTGTAGAATACTAGTGTAGATTAGAGACAATTATGTTGCTGCTGGTTCACATCTTAAGCATTTAAAATTTTAACCACAAGAATTGGAGAGGCATGCCATACACTCGTAGCAACCAATTTTCTATGGCTCATAAGCACTGATAACATAAAATGCCAATTCTTTGTTTTCTCTTGTGCCACTGCTAAATTTGAGTTCACTCTTCTTAGGTCTTAATACCCTAAGCAACTAAAGGTGTTAGTGCACTTGTTAGAGTGCATATAGCATTGAATAGCTTCGCATTATCCTTTCCTTGATCCTCCAATCAATTAGAATTACAAAGAAGTATGATTTAAACTCTCATATTTTATCATTTACGATTGTTCCATCATTTACTATAGATAATTACATGTAGCTACATTTTTCATTTTTTTACAAGGCTTATCCTCCATCACAAAAATCAAAAATAGATGTCATAAAAATAGCTTCCTTGAGAAAATCTAGATTGTATTAAAGGGCTTGGCACATGATCACAAAAACCTCTCATTATTATGCTACATCAGCGCGACATGTAGCAATACTTATGAAGTGAACAAATTCCTAATTTTTGTAGCAAAAACTGTCCCTATCGTAAGAAAGCATGAACCCTGAGCTAAAGCTATACTTGTGAAACTGTTTGTCAGGTTGCTCCTTTGGGCCCATTCTTAGTGAACTTGGTCAGTGCAAATTGGTCTGCTTTTGAATTGATGGATAAGGACAATGGCTTTCTCTCGGAAAAAACTGAGTCAAGACTATTGCCAGCCAGTGATCAACAAATATTTTACCCATTAAAATCCAAGGATGCTGCTTCATCTACCCAATAATCTCCTCAAATACATCGGTCCATAGTTTATTAAGGGTCAAAATCTAATGCAGGAGTTATAGTTCTTGGTATTGTTCTGTCATCATGTCAGTTCAGGTATAATCATCTAGGTCTACACTACTTACAAATTAGGCTAATGATTACCAACTTTCACCAAAAAGAAAAGAAGACCTAACATGATCTCTTGACATTGAGAAGGAGTCTCTGAGTGATACAAGAATTACTTGAAAAGCTGGTGAAGGCGTCCTTGGAACGCTTAGTCTGCAATATCTTTTTGGTACTAGATTTTTCTTTGAAAAAGAAATACAGTAGAAGTATCATGCTAGTCAAGATTAGTCATGTTGGTCTACGCACTAGATATTTGGCATATAGAAAACTGTCAAGCAGTGGAGCCGTATTCAACTCTATCCTACTAATCTTGCATGCCATGTGTCACCATGCCATTGAAATCATGGTAGAAGACCTTATCTTCTTAACAGAATGCGATGAAGTTGTGGGGATGCCGATGTGTGTGGGTTCTGCAACAGAACAGAGAAACAACCTGTTTCAAAAATAGGTGATGAGCACAATGATGTGGGGCTTCTTCCTCTGGTGTGTGGTGAGCAAATGGGAGTTTTCTTCTTCCTGATTGGTGGGGGTTTGTGAGTGCACTGTAGAGGAAAAAAAAAGAAGAGATTAAGAACGTGAGTCTTTGGGTTGTCTTCTTTGGGAAGTAAGTTGTTTCTTCCCTGGTTCTTTTTTCCTCTGTTTTGTACTCTTCTCAACGAATAGAAAATCATCAGCGGGATCTTCGTGGACGTAGCCCAAACTTGGGGTGAACCACGTTAAAAATTTGGTGTATTCTTATGTTTTGCTTGCTGTTTTATTCCTCCAGCTCTATTCTTCATGCTATTCCATCTCCTAACAACTGGTATCAAAGCCTATATTCGTAGGAAAGCCCTATTCGTGGGAAAGCCCTGTTCTTTTCTTTAGAACAGCATTGTTTGTGATTCAAGTGGGAGCAATGGAAGATAGGAAGCTAAGAATAGAGAAGTTCAGTGGGATGAACTTCGGGCTGTGGAAGATGCAGATTGAAGACTACCTTTATCAGAAGGATCTTTATCTTCCGCTTGGAGGAAAAACTAAAAAGCCGACAGATATGATTGACGATGAGTGGGAGATCCTAGATCGGAAGGCCCTCGGGACGATTCGCCTCTCCTTGGCGGCATCTGTTGCATTCAACATATCAAATGAGAAGAGCACATCGGATCTCATGAGCACATTGGCAAGGATGTACGAGAAGCCATCGGCATCAAACAAGGTATTTTTGATGAAGAAGCTGTTCAATATGAAGATGGCTGAAAACGGGAGTGTTGCTGAACATCTGAATGAGTTCAATACAATCACCAGTCAGTTGAACTCGGTCGGCATCAACTTCGACGACGAGATCCGAGCTCTGTTGATCTTGTCCTCCCTGCCAGAAAGCTGGAACGGGCTGGTCATGGCCTTAAGCAACTCCTTTGGATCATCTAATATGAAGTATGATGACGTTGTTGGTGTTCTACTCAGTGAGGAGATCAGAAGGAAAACCTCCGACGAAGCATCAGGGACAGCTCTACATATGGAGGGTAGAGGTCGGTCACAGTATAAGTCAAAGAATCATGGTAGATCGAAGTCAAGAAGAAGCAAATCAAGGTTTACCAAAGACAAAGGAGATGGCTGCTGGCACTGTGGCAAGAAGGGGCATATTAGGCGCTTCTGCAAGGCCTACAAGAATCAGACGGAGAGCACTACACAGGAGACTAGCTCTTCGGCAAATGTTGCTGAAATTTCTGATACTGATGCCTTACTTTTATCTTTAGATGTGCAGGCCGAATCATGGGTTATAGATTCCGGTGCCTCTTTTCATGCTACTGCACAGAAGGACATCCTTACACATTATGCCCAAGGAGATTTTGGACATGTCTATCTTGGAGATGGAGAGCCTTGTAACATCATTGGTAAAGGAGATGTGCAGATAAATATGGCGAGCGGTTCAGTCTTGAAGCTGACAGATGTAAGACATGTGCCCAGTCTTAGAAGAAATCTTATATCTGTTGGACAGCTTGCTAGTGCAGGCTATGTTACTTCTTTTGTTGGTGACTCTTGGAAGATCATTAAAGGATCTATGGTGGTTGCTCGTGGTAAGAAAGAGGGCATGCTCTATGTGACAGAGGGCACTGTGAGTTCCATCTCAGTTGCAGAGTCAAGCACAGATTCAACATTATGGCATTGTAGACTTGGACATATGAGCGAGAAGGGAATGAAGATCATGCATTCCAAAGAAAAGCTCTCAGGGCTCAAATCAGTGGATCTAGAGTTTTGTGAAGATTGCATCTTTGGAAAGCAGAAGAAAGTGAGCTTCTTGAAACAGAGACAATCTCGACGATCACAGAAGTTGGAGTTGGTCCATACTGATGTCTTTGGACCAACCCAGGTATGCTCATTTGGTGGTTCTTCATATTTTGTCACTTTCATAGATGATGCTACAAGAAAACTGTGGGTTTATTTTCTAAAAAATAAATCTGATGTATTTGATGTCTTCAAAAAGTGGAGAGCTCTTGTTGAGAATGAAACAGGTCTGAAGCTGAAGTGCTTAAGGTCGGACAATGGAGGAGAGTATTGCAGCAAAGAGTTTGAGGAGTACTGCGCTATTAATGGAATCAGGCGAGAGAAGACAGTTCCAGGAACACCACAACAAAATGGTGTAGCTGAGCGCATGAACCGCACTATCATGGAGCGTGCCAGAAGCATGAGACTACACGCTGGGCTAAATAGTTTTGGGCCGATGCGGTGAACACTGCTGCATATTTGATAAACAGAGGACCCTCAGTTCTATTGGATGGAGGATTACCAGAGGAAGCATGGACTGGCAAGGAGGTAAATTTATCACACCTAAGAACTTTTGGCTGCATTTCTTATGTTTATGAGGATTCTACAAGTAGAAACAAATTGGATGCAAAGTTTAGAAAATGTATTTTCATTGGATATGGACAGAATAACTTTGGGTATCGCTTCTGGGATGAAGAGAATAGGAAAGTCATTAGAAGCAAAGATGTCATATTTAATGAAAATGTGATGTATAAAGACAGATCTAATCAGCAAGATAGAAAAGGAGTATGTAGAGCTTGAGGAGATCTCTGAAAAATGTGTAAAGAAAAGTCAAGAGAATAGAGTAGTACCTACAGAACAAGAAACCCCTATTGCTGTTAGGAGGTCTACTAGAACTGTTAAAGCTCCTAGTCGTTATTCTCCTTCTCTACATTATTTATTGTTGACTGACAATGGTGAACCAGAGTGTTTTGAAGAGGTTTTTCAAGTTGATAGCACCACAGCTTGGCAGAAGGCCATGAATGAGGAGATGGACTCCTTGATGACAAACCAAACTTGGGATTTGGTTCGGTTGCCTGCAGGAAAGAAAGCCCTTCATAACAAGTGGGTTTACAGGTTGAAAGAAGAACAAGATGGCACCAAGAGGTACAAAGCCAGATTGGTTGTAAAAGGTTTTCAACAGAAAGCGGGTATAGATTATACTGAGATTTTTGCTCCTGTCGTTAAGTTGACTACTATTAGATCTGTGTTGAGTTTGGTAGCATCAGAGGATTTGCATCTTGAGCAGTTAGATGTAAAAACTGCATTCCTCCATGGTGATTTAGAGGAGGAAATTTATATGCATCAGCCAGAAGGTTTTGAAACTTTAGGAAAAGAGGAGATGGTGTGTAGGCTCAAGAAGAGCCTGTATGGTTTGAAGCAAGCTCCGAGACAGTGGTATTTGAAATTTGACAGGTTTATGTCTATGCATGGTTACACTAGATGCAATGCTGACCACTGCTGTTTTGTTAAGAAATTTCATGACTCTTATATTATACTGCTTTTATATGTGGATGATATGCTTATTGCAGGATCAAACATGGAGGAGATCCAGAATCTCAAGAAAGAGTTATCACATGAGTTTGCTATGAAAGTTTTGGGTCCAGCCAAACAAATTCTTGGCATGAGAATTACTAGAGACAGAGCAAACAAAAAACTGAAGTTATCACAAGAGAGCTATGTTGAGAAGATCCTACAAAGGTTCAATATGGAGAAGGCAAAACCAGTTAGCACTCCGTTGGCTAGTCACTTTAAGCTTAGTAAGAATCAATGTGCAAAAACTCCAGATGATAGGGCTTACATGAAGGAAGTACCGTATGCCTCAGCGGTCGGCAGTCTTATGTATGCTATGGTGTGCATGAGACCAGATATTGCATATGCAGTGGGAGTAGTTAGCCGGTTTATGAACAATCCAGGCAAGGCTCATTGGGAAGCTGTCAAGTGGATTCTCAGGTATTTGAGAGGTACAACTGATCATGGATTATGGTATGGAGGCTCAGAGATCAGGCTTCAGGGGTTCGTGGACTCAGATCTTGCAGGTGATATGGATAGCAGGAAAAGCATCACAGGTTATGTGTTTACTTTGGGCAGCGCAGCAGTCAGTTGGGCTTCAAAGCTGCAGAAGATAGTTGCTTTATCCACTACAGAGGCCGAGTATGTTGCAGCAACGGAGGCGTGCAAGGAGCTAATATGGCTTAAGAACCTGATGACAGAATTGGGAAATCCGCAAAAAGATGTTAAATTGCACAGCGATAGTCAGAGTGCGATTTATCTTGCAAGGAATTCAGCATTTCAATACAAGACGAAGCATATAGACATCAGGTATCATTTTATCCGCTCTCTTTTGGAGGATGGTCAGTTTATTTTTATGAAGATCCATACCAGCAAAAATTCTGCAGATATGTTAACCAAGGTAGTTACAATTGAGAACCTGAAGGCATGCTCAGCTTCTCTTGGTCTTTCACAATGAAGACGGAATTGAGATCCCGCTTGATTGAGCTATAGTACATGTTGAGGCTCATGTTCACAAGCATTATGCTTAAGATGAAGACGTTGTTTGAAGAGTTTTTTGATCACGTCTCCAAGTGGGAGATTTGTTAAGCAGTGGAGCCGTATTCAACTCTATCCTACTAATCTTGCATGCCACGTGTCACCATGCCATTGAAATCATGGTAGAAGACCTTATCTTCTTAACAGAATGCGATGAAGTTGTGGGGATGCCGATGTGTGTGGGTTCTGCAACAGAACAGAGAAACAACCTGTTTCAAAAATAGGTGATGAGCACAATGATGTGGGGCTTCTTCCTCTGGTGTGCGGTGAGCAAATGGGAGTTTTCTTCTTCCTGATTGGTGGGGGTTTGTGAGTGCACTATAGAGCGAAAAAAAAAAGAAGAGATTAAGAACGTGAGTCTTTGGGTTGTCTTCTTTGGGAAGTAAGTTGTTTCTTCCCTGGTTCTTTTTTCCTCTGTTTTGTACTCTTCTCAACGAATAGAAAATCATCAGCGGGATCTTCGTGGACGTAGCCCAAACTTGGGGTGAACCACGTTAAAAATCTGGTGTATTCTTGTGTTTTGCTTGCTGTTTTATTCCTCCAGCTCTATTCTTCATACTATTCCATCTCCTAACAAAAACTTCTCTTTATCTTGGCATCCAATGGACATTTCAGCATAAAGAAAAGATGGGTAGGATTCCAAAACGAACCTTCAGAAATTTAAAAAAAAAAGATCAGAGGAAGCTTCTAATTCGTTTCTTAAAATGAAATCGTCAGGAAGAAGATATTCTGCAAGGAATTAGGCACATGCTTGGAGCTTTGGTCGAGAAAGCAGCCAATACCAAGCTTGTTTTCTTGCCGGTGGGCAAATTCCCTACTTTCCACTTGACCACTTGACCAAATTATCAAACTTATCCATACTTACGTACTTTACAAAAGTTAATTTGCATGATTGGAATAAGAGTTCCACGATCTAATCCCTTTAAAGAGGTTATGATACTAAAGTTAAAAGGATAATCGTACTAAACGACGACAGGCCAATAAGAGGCATAATGATTGTCTCGCCTATGGATATGTTGCTTTGAGCACAGTGTGAACTACTCGACTTCCAACAAAATATTAGCTTTGTGCATGCTTGCACAATCATGACATTCATATCACTTGCAGGTTTTCAAGCGAATTCGCATGAAGGTACCAAAAAAACAAAAAGGTAAGCTAGGGTTTGGAGGCGGTGAAAAAGGTGGGAAAACTAAGTCATATTAATTTGGTCCAAATGAGCATCTTCCGATAGGTGATCACAACAAAAGATATCACTTGGTCAGGTCAAATGCAGGTCTAGCTCAACCTAATTTTACATGGGTGGGCTTTCAGTTTGATATTTAGTTCCATAACCAACCCATTTGCACTTAGGATGTCTTGACACCGATCATTAGGACGGTTGGGTCTAAACATATTTTTTGAACTAAAGGAATGAGGGAAACCCCACCTCCAAACATGAGAATTTATTAAATTGACATAAATTTTACAAGAGAACGATGAAAGAATGAATGAAATGGCCAAGGAGGAGTAGAAGAGGAAGACAGAAAGAAATTGTAAGACAGAAAGAAATTGTAGTACGAGTATTTAAGGTATATTTGGTTCGCGATCAGAATTGGAGCTAGAATGGATTAGAATGGAAATCGAAATGGTCATATTTTGTGACTCATTTGATTCATGACGGAAATCGAAATGCGATCTCAATAGTACGAGAGAATCAAGATTGGGTTTCGAGGGATTAGAGCATCCACATTCTCTTCTAGAATCAAAATGGAAATAAAACTTTCTCCAACTAAATGGCTGGAATTGGGAGCCTCTCATTCCCATTTGTATACTAGAGCCCAACTCTCTCCAACCAAACATGTTCTTAGAATCTTGCTAAAATTTAAGGCAATGCATTCCACAAAGCCGAACAAGCCTTCCCCAATACCTGTCGTCAAGTGATGCTTCCAAAGTATTCAATTGTTCATTTCCTGCCATATATTCCATCGTAGAGACATGACAAGCTGATCCAACCTTGCCTTGTGTTTCTTCTGATCCTCTTCTTTCTCCACAGTTTATAATGATAGAAGAGAAATAGGGTGTCTCTTTACACCTAGTCAGGTCTTGTTTGCAAAGCACAAAGTCTTAGAAAATGAACATTGAAGGAAAAGACAAGAGTTACTCTTAGCCATGATTCGGCGGATTAAAACTTTTGATCAAAAGATAGTTTCTAAATAGGATTATCTTCAAATATGAAGGTTGAGGTTCTTATCTCAAAAGACTAGCTAAAATATATTATTTGCATTCCTTGGCCTTATATAAATATATCAGATTTCTCCACAGTGCAACAAATATCGATTTAAACATATATCAGCATGTAGGGGTCTTCATATTCTCCCTCTTTATGTCCTGATATTCTTTATAGGCTAAGGATCCAAATCTAATCAATTCCATTCACAAATACCATAATTGGTCTATGGTCAATTTTCAAAAAATCAGTGCTGTAGTATTCTCTAATCCACATAAATCAGAGGATGTTTCCATTCTGATACGACCCCTAGCAATCTATAATCTTATCTAAAAAGATCAGCTGGAAGGTGCCGAATGCCGATTCCTTCGCTCTAATGCTCAGCCTTGGATTTCATCGATCTTTCATCCCATCCAGCATGGCTCGGTTTAAACATCAGATTATTGAATCGAGATTGTCAATGTCTCTGTTACGATCAAGCAGATGCCTAGCTCAACGAGATACATGCCAGCCAGCTCCTGTGTGGTACAGGTTTCAGTTAGGTATACTTATTGCACCCATGAGTTTTTAAGTGTACAGGTCAGATAATTCTTCTAAGAGACAAAAAAAAAAAAAAGTATTAAGTCAGATAAGGGTTGGACCCGGCTGTGGGCCACCGGAGCCCATGCTTATCTCCTCTAACAGCGAGCCATTGTTGGACCAATTCCCATTCCATGTGAACCGTATTTCTCGTGATTGAATGCAGTCAGACATTTCCACTGGAACGGAGGCCTACAATTTCGGGAGCTCAACTTGTTCGCACGGATTGTTGACCTAAGAGGTAATTCAGCCTATAATTGGTTCGTTTATCTATACGAAAGCCTAAATGATTGAGAAGTGGTGCCTTGTTGGGACCATATGCGTACTTAATTAGAGATCAGCAATCACTCGTGCACCTAAAATTAGTCTAAAATAAGATGATACTTTTCGTTCTTCAAGTTCAAGTTCTAAGTGCAAGACTTCAAGTTCCAAGCCGGATTCTCTCATCCACCCCAAGTCATGCTTCATCTCGTGCATTGTGGAGTCCCCTTGGACTGGCTACCAGTTGATTCATGATAGTTCATTGAATTCAAAAACAAGAGTTATTAATGACAGATAGTGCGCATACCAATCTGGTTTGAATTCATATACTTTTGGTTTTACGTACGTTCTTCCATGTGAAAATTGGAAAGAGTGAGGAAATATAAGATCAAAGTGAAGAGGCCGGCTGACGATGCAAACAGCATCGTTCTTCTTTTTTGATTAAAAAATAAAAATTAGTGATATGGCCAACATTGTCTCAATAAATAATAAAATGATGGATACAAAAGTCAACATCACATATTTATGATTTGTCACAAGCCCGCAATCTAGGACCACCATAATATCAACATATGTAATATTTCTTACCATTCTGTAGGCTTCTTAGTGTCGTTTAAATACTATGAGTGTTTTTGAAGAAAAAACATGAATCACAGCTATCTACCCCCCACCCACCCCTCCATTCCATTCAAACCATGGATATCCTATTAATTTATCCCCCAGAAAAAAACTAATAAAAGATTACAACTCGCAAGCTAGCATCTCAGAGTAGTGGTTAATTGCACACCTCTATGGTTGCAAGAAATTTTCATGTTTAAGCTTTTGGAAGTTGCTCTCTTAAGATTTTTCACATGTTTGATTCTTCCATCATTTTTATGAAATGAATGGTCCTGCCGCTGCTCTTAGAAAAGGAAATGCTGCAAGCCTACAACTTTGTGAAGCCAACTAGGAACACATTAGCGCATCGAAGTTTCTAACCACACGTGGAAAACTACTGCTAATTAATGTCCCGATCCATCGCATGCTGGGAATAAAGATCGGCCATCCTAATCTTTTCTACTGGCGGCTGTTCACGTTTACTATTCTTCTCCTGGACAGCACCGCTGAAGCTTCCTGGAGAACAGGTAATTAATTAAGCTTACCTGGCCTGAGGTCAAGAAGGGATAAGGATCACTTGTTAGCTTTGAATGGTAAGAGGAGATCAGTGACAGGATATGTTCTTATCATTCTCCGAGTGGACTATATAATTCTAAAAGATGTGCTCTTCTTTTTAGCTTAATTTGAGCAATTAGGTTTTCTAACAGGCATACGAAAAGGTCAAACGGGTCCATTGACTCCCACAATGGAAGGGCATTCGCATCATCTTATACCGCCCAAGTGCTTTCTTTTTCTTTTCTTCGCGCTTGTTGAAACAAGTGCTTGTAAATGAGAATCATGTGACTCAGGTCTTGATGCAGTTTATATGTTCACATGGAGGGCATGCGAGGCCTTGCAAGTTGGATGAGGTCGGCAACTTGGGCTTTATCAAGGAGGGACAACAGGAACTGACTTGCATGACATGGGGACATGAGATGTCCATGCATGAAATGTTACTCCAAGGATCCACACGAGAACAACAAGATATTTTAGAATTTGTATAGTAGTCTACTGGTCTTACTTCCCTTTTTTACAGAACAAACTTTTACCTTTCCTTCCCTCCATGCCTTCTGTTTAGGCCAAAGGACGGGCCTCTCATGGGTTGCACATGAGCCTATAGGCGAGCAAAAAGGCTTTTGGCGCTCTTGTATGTACGTACCGACGATAGGTAGATGCATTGGTAATTTTTGGCTTCGGCGCTAAAATTTGCTGACACTTCTAAGTTGCGACATCAGTAGGGGTGATACTAAGACGACGCTTTTAAACGTCCTCAGAGGAAAAAAAGAGAGCATAGATGATGCTTTTAAAAGCGTCGTCGGAGGCCAAAAAGAAAAATAGGAGACGACGCTTAAGCGTCGTTGGAATCCTACTCACGCGTACTTGGGCTAGATGATGCTTACAAGCATCGTCAGAATCCCCACGACGCTCAACTGCCAAGTCTCCATTATAAACAAGCCAATCCTCCAGCAATGGAAACCCTAGCCGCTCAGAGAAAGAGAGAGAGAGAGGAGGAGGATGGAAACTCTAGCCCCGGATCCCGCCGTCTCCGAGTCCGCAAAAACGATCCATGCCCCGGAGGCCGATCCCGCCAGCGAGGAGCACCACTAGTTCATCTAAATCTAATCGGACGCTCGCCCGACGATGGGGGAGGCGCCGGTGAAGCTGGCCGTGAAGATAAATCGGCAAGCAACAAGTCGATGTTCTTGCACATCGAGGTTGAGAAGGCGGAGGTGGTTCTTTGGCCGACGACGATAAGGCGGAGGTGGTTCTTTGGCCGACGACGATAAGGCTGAGGACCGGGTGGCGGAAGGCGAAGGCGGAAGAGGAGGACGCGGGAGGGGAGGTGGACGCCCGCTCCAATGACTTCATCAACTTGTTTCGGCAGCAGCTTGAGCTTAAGCAGCTCGACTCCATCGTGAGGTACAAGGACATACTCAACCGCGGGGTTGGAAATCAAAATTTTTACTTCAATTGTTGGTAAAAGTAGGGGAGAAAAGAAACATCCTCATATTGCATTAGTCTATATTATGTTTGTAGTAGCTAGTGGTTGGGAATGGGGTTAGGTGATGTAATTTGTAATTTGTAATTTGTAAATGGAACCCTAGATGGGGTTAGGAAATCTTTTGAAGTTTATTGTAATTTGTAAAAGAAATATCATTAATGAGATTATATGTATTTTATTGTAATTTGTTAAAAAAAAATTATTAGCACCCAAATGAAATTATATGTTCATTTGTTGCAGCATCTCATCATGGAGTTTGTAAAAGAAACATATTTCCAAGCTTGAATTTTCGGGACATGATCATGCTTCTTCATCGACTGAAGGGTAAAACAAACTCCTAATTTTTGAAAGAATATTATATATGAGGTTGTTCGGCAAAAGCCGACGCTTATAAGCGCCGGCGAAAGCCAAAATAGCCCGATGCTTATAAGTGTCACCAAAGCTTCCATTTTTGCAAAAAATTCCGCCCTTCAAAAATTTCCACTCTCCTCTTGCCGGCGCTTTTGCAACGTTTTTGAAAGCGTCGGTGCCGAGGCTTATAAATATCGGTATTGACTCTAAAAAACACTAAAAAAATATTTTTTTATAGTATATATATATATATATATATATATATATATATATATATATATAATGCCCACATTGTCTCTTTACAATTCCAACAACCCCCAAAGATAACTAAGAAATTTCCTTGAGCAACCGCATCCTGAACTGTTGTCTTGTACTGCATCTAACACCACATCCAGCATTCCAACCGCCAGACTCTGACTTGAAATTCTTATCTTAGCTTCCGTACACAACTCCATGAATCTAGGAGATAATCACGCAACTAAACATTACTAACAAGCAATTGAACCAGTCAAATCTTGGTTGCTAAAAATTACATGCGCGTGCCTTAAAACTCACAACATAACTTTGGGACCAATGAGTGCAAGCCTTTGAGGTAATGATTGTTTGTGTTCATGACACCTTATAAACAATCAAGTGGGCTTCGGGTGGCATCTTGCTTTCCGTTCCATCAAAAAAAAAAAAAAAAAAACACGCACACACAAAATCAAGTGGGTGACATAGTCAAAACTCATTAGACAACATCGCATCGCACTTTACATATTAAAACCCATGCAATGATCTCCGTGTGGGCAGCCTACACCAATTTATAGGAGCATTCTAGGAATAAATGGTCACTCAATAGTTAGGATAATCCCCCTCTCTCTCTCTCTCTCTCTCTCTCTCTCTCTCTCTCTCTCTCTCTCTCTCTCTCTCTCTTATATACGGTGCTCATAGTTAGGCTAGTCAACAGGTTCTTTTAACGCTTTTGTGACAGGCTTCTCAAATTCTTCTTCATCCTTATCATCAATTCCTTCAGTTTCTTTTGAGCTTGGAGGATGACCGAAAGCTTGCAGCTGTGGTCATGTGGCTAACGATATAAATATGAGACGTTATCATCAACTTTTTTAAGCTGGCGGGAGGTCCAGGACGTTCCCCGGAAGCCGTCGTCATCCTGAATGTCAGCACGATCGTCTCGTCACAAATGCGTCCAAGGTGGATATATTCCACCATTCCAAGCTGGATAACACCTATCATCGGAAAATGGACTCGAATCAATGGATGGCAACCAAAAGTTGCTTTAAATAGCATATACGTGGAGATGAGAATAACACCCTCATCTGCCCGCTTCGGCAATTCATTCCCCCTTTCATAGCATTGCAGAATCGCAAGTAGCTTGTTCTAGCATCCAATCCATTGACAGGCACTAATCCAACTTTTAGTTCTCAAGATAATTATCCTCCAAACCCACCCCATACCTTATAATTAGTAAGCACCGGGACCCCCATAAACAACGAGATGCACTTTTCTTTCTCGAGTGCTCTCAGCGTGTCAAGTTTAGCCACGTGGATTAACACTAAGATGAACTTGACTAAAGAAAAGCTTCATTTATTGAATGGGACCGGGGTATTTTGTCCGGCAGGAATACGAGACTTTCGAGAAAAAAAAGGCCTTCATGCATGCTTTTGTGCTAGAACCGGTCAGCCGGACCATCCACTACGTAACATATCACATGCAGCGAATGGCCGACTACCACGTGCACGTATGTTATATCGTTACATCGACGTGGCATATTTGGGGTTGTGCATGGGGATGTTCTATGTTCGATGTGATCAGTGGGATCGATGCTCATCACCACGTGTCATCTTGACATGATCTTAATACAATTTTTGTGCTAACGAAACATATACGGTTATCCCCCCAAATATCCAACCAGCCTAACTCGCGTGCTCGAATGAATTGAATCGGCGAAAATTAAGAGGAAAAGAGGGAATAAAAATAGTAGGCGGAATTAATAAATAAAAGTCTTTATTTTGGACAACTAACTCGGTTGTCTTCTAGGGGAAGAGTCCACCTTCGCTTTTGGCTCATTGGTTGATGGGGGCTAACCAATCAGGAGAGGCGCCCGTCCACACCATGGCCTCCAATTTTCCCAGTGGAGTGTCGTGCTTAACTTCTGACGGTGTACAAAGCTCCATTGATCGGACGGTCCAGATCGGACGGTCGGCGGGAAAAATCCTGGTCACCGGATAGTCCGGATAAGGATCCAAGACCAGGGTCCGACCAACCAAGTCGATCGCAGACAACCGTCGCAAACAAAGAGCATCAGCCTACTAGATCGCAGTGCAGCGTACCAGAATACGTGGACGGCCAGGATTATCCAGAAACACATCAACTTGTCCAGATCGGCAACCAACATCCGGTCGACAAGTGTCCCTAACACCTGGCAGATGACGTCATCAGAGGGTGGTCATCTTCCCCTCTACCTCTCGGCTCTCGCTCGTCCCCTCTGATACGTGGGATTGCAGCGATAACCAGAAACCCCACGTGTTAGCGCCACACTAAACGACAAAATACTGCAACTATTAAAGCACCCCCCGCCCATCTCTACCAAAAATTTCATTCCCCCCCTCCTTCCTCTTCCCACACCTTCCTCTTTATATCTTTTTTATCCTTCCCGCAGAGACGGAGATAGAAGAAGGGGACCAACCAACCCCTTCATTGCCTCTGAAGCCATGTCCAACCCCAGGTCGCTTCCTCCCGGCTTTCGGTTCCATCCGACCGACGAAGAGCTCATCCTTCACTACCTGAGGAATCGAGCAGCGTCGGTGCCGTGCCCTGTTTCGATCATCGCCGAGGTCGATATCTACAAGTTTGATCCATGGGACCTTCCTGGTTAGTTGGCTTAGCAGCAGCGTTGCCGCCAAAGTGCATCATGTGTTGCACACTAGCTTATCGCTTTTTTTATTTTTTATTTCATTCATGATTGTATGATTGCGTGCATGGTTTGGTAGTTAATGATTCTTAATATATCTGTTTCAGCTAAGGCGATGTTTGGGGATCGAGAGTGGTACTTCTTTAGCCCGAGGGACCGCAAGTACCCGAACGGGATACGCCCAAACCGGGCAGCGGCATCTGGGTACTGGAAGGCAACTGGAACTGATAAGCCGATCCGTACGAGCAAAGGGAATGAGAATATTGGCGTTAAGAAGGCCTTGGTGTTCTACATGGGTAGGCCACCTAAGGGATTGAAGACCAACTGGATCATGCATGAGTATCGCCTTTTTGAAGCTCAGAACAGCAACAACTACAAGCCCATGAAGTTTAGAGACTCTTCCATGAGGGTGAGGAAGTGATCTCATCCCACTCCTCCTCCTTTGAGAACCCTTCTTTTTTCTCCTGTTCTTTCCTTGCTGCTGTCGTACTTCCAAGATATTTTCTTTCTTTGCATAAAGTCTAAACCATACGAGCCTTCGCCTTTGGGATTGTTGTTGACAAAACAGCCCTTGCAGGTTAAAGAAAATGAGGCGTGGATGTCCTTCCAGATGTGGATGGCACAAAAACACCCTTCACTTGATTAACTAGATTGGAAATGTTCTGACGTCCAGTGCTTTCTAACCCGCTGTGCTATTGAATGAATAGGCTAACATGTAGATATGAACTCAACCATTGTTTTTTTTTTCAATTTGGGTTTGATGAGAAGGACTTCAAGTGATGGTTCGCATCAGTTATTGACTAAAATACGAGTCAGTGTATTACAGATAAGTTTCATTAATTGATCAGCCCACCTACCACTAGGACTGAGACTGCTTAAGTTGAAAGGGTCCTTGTTATAATAATAGTATTATTTATTGTTAATTATCTTTAACTTCATATAGATGCATGCTCAGAACAATTAGTGCAACCCTTTTGGTTTATATGGGCAAACTTTAATCATATCAATTGATATACACTTCTGCTTCTCTCCATTTACAGTTGGATGACTGGGTCCTTTGTCGAATCTACAAGAAGAGCAACCATCTCCCGTCGGTTCCACCACCAATGGATCGAGAGCAAGAAGACTCGGGCATCGAAGACAACTACCACTCAAACTTAACGAGCATCCCACAACAAAACCCTCCAAGGCTGCATAAGTCTTCCTCTTTATGTGAACTGCTTGAGGACTACTCCTCACTCTCACATCTATTTGATAACCAGCCTGAAATGGCAGGATCATCAGACCACGCTTACATTATGGGTCCGCCAAGTTCAAACCAACTCTTCATTGATAGCAGTGGCAAGTACAACTTAGCTCAGCAGCTCCCCCAAGCAGAACCCTCGGCTCCAAATGCTGAAAACTCTTCAAAGCGCCAGAGAATGTCGGACATTTACTCAGAGGAGAACAATGGGGTGTTAAACCCATCAAAGAACCGCAATGATTCATTCATTTGCCCAAACTTCTCCAACCAGTTTGACGGCCCTCAGTGCAACTTGCTAAACCAGCCATTCTTCGGTCAGCAAATATTACTCAATTCTCACCTGGGGTTGCACTGAACTCAGTCACATTAATTATACTTGCATAAATCACGGATATCAAGTCAGAAGGAAAAGGAAAGAGCATAAAAGATCGTTTTGTTAGTCATGAGATAGGCCGTCTTTTTGTTTAGAAACTTTGCCTTGTCTCGAGAGGGTATGGTCAGAGATCCAACAGGAAGGGTGGAGTGGTGTCAAAGGGGATGCCTCAAAGAGAGCCTGGTGTTAGATGGACCCCGGTAAGATCACAAAATTATTTAGGAGAATCTACTGGGTCAATTAGAGGACTGGTCTTGTCGAGATCATGTGGTTTGAAATGGATGCATGATTTCTTCTTCTTTTTTTTATAATAAAGTCAGACGATGTTCATGTCCCGATCACACACCTCACAGCAGCCAATGGCGTGGGAGATATTTTTCTTTTTTGTTTGTCTTTTACAAGTTGATATGTTTTGATGTGGTACATGGTACAATAATGGTAGCTAGAATGGAGGTGTGGCAAGATTCTTGTCCAGGATAAGCTGATGATGGAGCTTTAACTTTTGCCGGAATACTGAAAGATAGGGATAGGTTCATATCCCTGAACACATGCACACAGGCAAACGGGCACGCGCGCGCGCGCGTGCTGACAGAGAGAGAGAGAGAGGGTGACTCCAAATCGTCAATGTGCAAACTTGTCGGTTTGCAAAAGAAGAGCAGCAGAACAATATGTTGATTAGAAGAAGGGGCATAAACTAATTTAACAAAGGATGACTTCATTGTCCGTTCAGGCTGAAACCACCAGTTAGATTCAATGCACCGTAAGAATTGAAGATTTAAGGGCTTGTACTTCCACTATCTTGCTCCAAAAAAGGGGAGGCGGGACAGATCGATAAGGCTTGCGGGCTCTTTGCTTTCAATATGAGCGCTACAGCCACAACCTTGGCAGGGGCTGGACCTTTGCTCTGCTTTATGTCTTTTCTCCTTTTAGTGTATGGATTTCATTTTCTGTATGGATAGATTATGGTGCTTCCACCTTTGACACGTTTATGTAGAGGATAATTATCACCAGTGAGAACTTAAGAGACCAGAATCGTGCCTGGGTTATCCGAGTGATGGAGAAAGAGCAGTAATGTTATATTAGCATTAAGATTGGAAATAACAGTAGAAGAGGCAGTGATTATTAAATGAAGAATAGAGGGACAAAAAAAATAAACACCGAGAGGAGAACAAGAAAAAGAAGTTGATTGATCAAAAAAAAAATGCTTTGATACAATAAAAATAAGTGAAACCTCTTGACTCGAGGGAACAAATATAGTAGAATATAACAATAAAATTCTATTATTATGGAAAAGATACTAGGAATCAGATATAGCATAATATAGTAGCAAAATTTTATGATTTAGTACTAATACTAAATTTGAATATGACAATCAAATTCAATGATTTTTGGATCTGAACTCATATACCAAGATTGTGCATACAATATGTGGCAGTTGTGATATCCAAAATCGTATATACGATAATAGGTGAGATTGTGCATGATTAACTGTTGTAATATTTGTATGGATTCAATTAGGATTAAAGTAATGCTTTTCTTGATGGTTTACTTGTTGACCTCAGCAGTGGAATCCAGATTAGAAGCAATAATCTTGTATTTATGTATTGCAACTTAGAGAATTTGTTATTATAATTACTACTTAAGGTGGACGGAAACGAAACCTTCTTGTGCACCATGGAATGGCTTTGATGAGATCTTAACAACTGGTAGCACGATTTATTCTAAGCAACTTTGTTGAGCATTAGTAATTACTGCTAAAAAAACATAATGACAAATGACATTAGGCTAAATGTTTATTTATCTACTCGCTTTAAGACTTCAAATCCATTATCACTACATATACATTAGATATTTATTTGGAAAATTCCTCGCGTGCCAAAACTTGGCATGATCTGATTCCTATCTAATACATGCATATTATATAATTCTAATGTTTTCTGAAGCCAACTTCCACTATTAAGCCTGGTTATGAAGTAAAATAAACTGAATACAAGAACTTTTGATTTCTTTCTCAGGTGATATAGCAATGATCACACCCTCTCATATCAGATCAAAATCACACCGAGACCTACCAAATTAACCACTTCTCCCTTTCCAACGATCTTAGGCACTTCTTACCATACCATATTATGAACTGCCTAGCTAACTGCTTCTTCACTCACATTGACACTAATACTGTCCAACAATCGATTCTCTTATCATTTAATACCACAGTTCTTCACCATCTTGTTGTTTCTGCTTGTTTTAATTGTGACACATCCAAATAACCTCCCCCAGGGATCCTGCTTCTAAAAGATGCAATAGTATTGTTTTCTTTTCAAGCATGCAACTTCCCATGTTAAATGTTCATTCTTATCATGGAATTTTATTATTCTGCTTCTGCAGTTAAGACAATGTCAAATTTACAACTTCTGGTGGAACATTGAGAAGCATAACTATTATTAAATTCTATTATTAAGTTTATCAGAAGCGTAACAAACATATCAAAGATTTGAAGCAGATTATCATGAGTAATTTAAGCTTCTGTTGAAAGCAATCTGTATCAGGTGATCGCCATCATTGATAGAATCAAAGCCTTACAATGCACGATGGTTCGAATTTCTTAAAAGGTTATGCTAGATTTTTGGTACCTTCGTCGGAGCAGAAAGAAGATTCTTCAATTTCTGATAAGATATGTATTTTGAAATATAATATTTGATGAGATAGGATAATTCCATTCAAACAAGAAAGAGAAATAGGACATTTCTTCAATTCCATTCAAAAAATAGTAAAAAAAGAAATAGGATATTTGATGATGAATGCTATCATGTTCTAATTTGGTTCCTAATTAAGGAAATGAAGATTTTATTTATGCATGACTGTTTTATAGTTTGAGTCGACAAACTTAAAAGCTGTCATGCCCCCGCTTGCACGGGCACGTGAGGCATCCAGTGTCCACGTAGAGGCCACATGAGGGGGGAACACGGAGCTCCTCTGCTAAATATATTCGGTTCTGGTGCCGCACGCGTGCACATGCACCGCTCAAACTTCTTTCCGATTTTATTTTCTACCTAAAATATGTCTGCAGGATTTGGAGACATCCGTCTTATATGCCCAGGTTCTGAAACGAGTCTAGCCGATGTGAGATCTTTCATTCATCCACTCTCGGACTAGAGCCGTCCTCGGCTCTGATACCAAATATCACGTTCCCGCCTGCACGGGGCACGTGAGGCACCCAGTGCCCACTGGAGGCCACATGAGAGAGGAATATGGGCTCTTCTGCCAGATGTTGTCCGGTTCCGAGGCCCGCACGCGCGCATACGCGCTGCTCAGACTCCTCTCCGGTTTTATTTTTCACCTAAAACGTGTCTGCAGGATTTGGAGACATCCGCCTCATATGTCCAGCCTCTGAAATGAGTCTAACCGACGTGGAATCTTCCAAAAGCAAAGCAGACCTAAAGACCATATATTGCATGCATTGGACAATGTATCAGACACTCTAGTTGGGCAAACCCACTTACAGGGATCCAATGCATGAGCCATGTTATATGTCATGCAAATGCAACATGTCATAGGAATTCGGATTATATTCGTATTGATATGTTTATTATCCCGAGCAAAGCTCAATCATATGATTTCAGAATTCAAACCTTATGATGCAATTCTTGGATTCAAAGTGATTTCCTTTGATAGTCTGCACAAATATTTTCCCGAGCTCCATTTTCCTCTAGCATTCTATTTACGAGGACAAATGGGATAGGGACGAATGTAGACCTTCACTTGATAGGTGAATACAAGAGGTGGAGACTCTAAATCTAGGACATGATTATCAAGCCGTGAAGGCCCGATCATTATATTTTATTCAAAAAATTTAAAGATTTACAAACCTACCGCAGGCTAGATATTAATCAAGAGTTTGCATGAAAATGGCCGAGGAAAATGGCCGGCATACCTGTTTTTGTGGAACGTGCAAGCCAATCTGGATGTGGATCAGATGAATAATAAATTAATGTTGTTCCTCGCATCTTTGAGTGCATTCATTTTGGACTCTAGGGTTGTTCCGGTATAGGAAGCAATAGTCTAGATTGCTTTGTCTTACCCTCTTGCAGCTGCAACCTCCTTAATTAATTAATGCTTGACGAGGAAGTGAAAGAGGCTTTCCATGGTTTCTAAGCATAGATTTGGAAGCAACCAGGAAGCTAGGAATGATGTCAAAGCTACTAGCATGTAGCTAATGGTAGAACAAATCATTATAATCAACTTGGAATTAAACAAATAATGTTTCAGCTAAGGAAGCATGGATGAAGAGTGCCCCACCAGATGACATGGTCATTCGCACATAGTTTACGTTATCTTCCCACATACCTTGTATTTCTATTCGACACGCTCATCATGCCCCCAACTCATAACTTAAGTGAGTTATTACAAGAATTTTAAAATACATTATTTTATTGATAATTCGATATATCTTAAGGAAGACTATCTTGGGACATCCTATTATCCATTTTGTTAGATGCCATTGGTGTCGCATGAGATATCATTAGGCATTCAGATAAGCATGTAACCAGAGTGGTAAGCTTAGCTTGGTCGCGGTCTGCTTGCCAATTGAACAAAAGAATCATCTTGGTTTCAGTATTGTAGAGAACCTAAGGACAGAACAGTGGCTTTCAGTCAGCCTGCTAAAAGGAAAAAGAAGAAAAAAATTTCATGCTATTGTTAGATAATATGAGTTCTTGTTTTGGCTACATCAATATCAGCCTCAAAGCTCTGATCTCATAAGAACTACTATTTTGATGTTAATTTATCTATCAGTTGCAGATGAATTATGATTTAAAGCCTCAGGTGATCATTAACTTTTTTTGACTATATTGCGACTTTATGAACACACTCAAATTCTTAGCCTTGTTTTGTTACTTCCTTCGATAAAAAATTTGCCTTAGCCTGCGCTGCACTGGCTTCCCTGTAGTTCACATTTCAGGACATTCAGCATCAGAGAAAACACATGAAAAAATAAACAATAAAAAATATAAGAAAATGAAGAACATTGTCTTTCCCATGGATCGAACCATCGCTTTGAGATCCGGAGAAGGTGATCAGATGTACATAATCTTATCATGCGTGCGGAGATCGTTGCGCTAAGGCCCGACCTGAGTTTAATAAGGCTAATACCTAGAAATGGTCCTAGCAATACAGGTCGTAGAGCGGTAGATTGGGGCAGATTTGACCATTGGTATTTCTTCCCCTAGGACTTGAACCTATACTACCGTGCTTGTCAATCCAAGCTTTTACTATTGCATCCCTTTGTTTATCATTTACTTGTGCTGATTCTAAATTACATTTTTTCTGTCCCTCCACTTATTTGGGCTTCCAAAACCAAGTGATTGATTGGAGTGGGACTAGTCCAGCTTGACTCGAATCCAGTCCACCACTTGGTGGGTCTTCATCTTTTTGGGTCTCTGATACGGTTAGGTCCAGGCAGCAGACCTGAACTATTGAAATGCATCTTCTTGGATCAAGTTTGTCTTTCCAAAACCAACCTGGTTGGGTCAATGATGCAGGAACTATGTCCTATGAGATTGGAGATCGAGTTCGGATTTGGGACCCATGCGTGCAGGCAAAGTCTACGGCCCAATCTCCATCCAGAAGCAAGCCTAAGGAAGCTATGCTTTCTCTATTATCATTCGAGGAACATAAATTCCGTGGAACGTTCCTGTTAGGATATGTTTGATTATAAGGAAATTTATGGAACATGAAAAGCAAGCCTGTTTTCATAAAAATAAATTTTTTTTGATGAAATCAGTGGTCCAATATGACAATCGGGGATTTGTTGAATACATAAAGAGTATATTTTCTTAGTTCGGAAAAGTTGGACTCTAAAATGAAAATGAAAATGGACAATCACCATTTTAGCTGTTTGGTTGGAAAGGGTTCCGTTTTCATTTCGATTCCAAAAAAGGCCTAATCCTAATTCTTGTTTAGTATTCAAACCATATTTTTATTTTAATTTTATTTTTATTTCGATTAGGAATGAAAATGGATGGTACCATATAAGTTGGACGTACAATTCTATCGATCACTGATTGCCACGTCGAGCACGTGGTCCCAGTGCTTCTATATGCTTCTATGGAGGGCTGAGTTCTAGCCTTTTTTTTTTTTTCTTCTTCTATGTGCTTCTTTCTATTTTTTTATTCAAATTTTTTAAATGTTTCATAAATTCCTGGGGCTCCATTGCTTAAATTATCACCATGCGACCGGGCTGTTCGAACGCCATAATATACCTGAAAAGCCTAGCAATTCAGATTTTTTGCTTAATTAATTGATGGTTGGGATGTTTTCTGTACGCCTAGCAATTTTTCTCTCGTAACTCATCGGAAATTCCGAAGATAAACTTCATGGGCATAATCTGACAAACCTTTTGCAATTTTTCTCTTAAATTCGTACCACTCTGTTTTCCGAGACATAATAATTTTTTCTCTGAAAGTCGTACAACTTGAGGCTTTTTCAGGTTACTTTTTGCCAGGAACTTGTCATGTTTTACGTACGGCCCGGGAAAAACCTGCTCCAGATTCCACCCTCACCAAAGGACACCATACTTGTGATCAAAGATTTAGCTACCTCTTTCACCAAAATCAAAAACAAAGTATTTTCGTATAGATGCTGTACCAGTTGCAGCCATCAGTTATGATATTGTGTGAAACATTTACCAACTTTTGGTTTGTATAAACTTTTTAGCGTGAATATATCAACTTTTTAGTTTCTTAAGATCTCAACAATTTTGTTTGTATGTGCATGAAACAGATTTACCGTAGAAAGGAGCCTGGTGAATGTAGGATATACCTCTGCAAAGTTACCAGCATCAAGTTCACAAGGTACTACTGACTATAATAGCAAACAAGAGGGATATGCCCATGTTCATTTAATTGCTTACAAAGGTGCATTTGAGCTCAGGTCAAGCTCAAAGTAGAGTTTGACAGCAGATATTCAGTCATGGCTGCGTGGCTAATTTTCAATTAAATTTACTTATCATTGGGTCACAAGGTAAGTTTTCTCATTGTTGTTTTTGCATTTCCTAAGCTTTCAAACTAGACTACAGGTTAAGCCAAAATAATTTTTGAGTTCGGCCATTTCTTAATTGAAACAAGCTCAGGTCAAGTTTGGGGCCCCGCCAGCAACCACCTACAACCATTAAGATGGAGTACTGTCCAGGATAGAGAGACTTTTCTAATAGTTCTGTATCCCAATGTTCAGAGAGATACTCCCTTCGACTTAATATCCAAAAGATGATCTCCCCGACTTAAAGTTTAGTTTTGAAATCGAAAAAAGAGGCATTAGAAGTTACGTCTTGAAAAGTAAACACTATTTCTATTTCTTTTAATATGTGATTTGGGACAGATCATCATGTCCCTTGCTTTGTTGTTAAGCTTTCTCATCTTAAACCCAAATTGGATTCACTTAATGGGTATATGAATCAAAGATTTCCTTCCATCACAAGGGGATTGTGCTCATCACACTTTTGCAAGAGTTTTGTATCAATTATGCTCCTAAAAAAGAGAGAGAAAATTTTTTCAAGAAAAAAAAAAAAAAGGAGGGAAGAAAGAATTCACACCTAAAACTACACGAAACTACTGGACATAATTCTACGACGAACTTTCTTTGCTTGTGTTCAATTGTTTTCTATCCCATATGTTTCCCTCATTTGAAGCAGCATCCTGCTTTCATGTCCTAAATAACCACGAATTTTGCCAAGATAAATGGATCAGTACCTGCCACCACCGCGGAGAAAACGACAAGGGCCACCTCACCATCCAACTGCAGGGATTTTGCTCTGATGCCGTGAAACCGACGGTATTCTACTGTCTAATGGAAAACAAAGGCATCGTTTTTTCTTAACTCTGAAGTACAACTTAAAAATTACTTGACCGGTGCGTTGCAGTCTCGTGGGTCCCTCTGACTTGCACCGTGCATTGTGCAACGTGTAAAGGCATCGGGGACGGTGAGAGAGTACGAAAGACATGGCATCATCGTGCCCATATTTCAACAAATTAGGAAAAAAAATAATGAGCGGTTCAGCAAAGACGGAGTCACCGAAGTCAGTCAATAACCCAACCCCCAGTGCCGGGACCTCGAATCAACTCTAAAGAAAAACGTAGAGGCTTGGAGTCCCAACGACCCTCAAGAATTGGACCGGTCTTCTTATGCCATAAGGCCATCGTCCTTTTTGGTAATATGTCGGGCCTAGCATTGTCATATATATATATATATATATATATATATATATATATATATATATATATATATATATATATATATATATATATATATATTTATTTTAATATTAAATTTCATATAAATATTTTTTTAAAATTAATATTCATATTTATATTTAGATAAAATATTTGTTTTATTATTTTATTATTTTATTTTTATTTTTGTATGCCTGCCTACATCCTCTGCCATTAAAATAAAAGATTAATGGTTTCGAATAGAAATACCTAAAATATTTTTAATAGGTAGATATGTGAAAAAAATATTTACATGTTGATTATGAAGAAAAATAAAAAAATAATTTTAAAATTTTATTTTATTTTTAATTAAAATAAATATAATTTTTATTAATAGTGTTAACATATTTGTAAAAAATAGTGTTTTAGGGAATATAAAAATAAATATAAATTTGTAGAGGGACATAAACTTGAATTTTGGAAGGATATTAGTGTAAAAAACTCAAAAAAAAGAAGAGCAGAAGTAATTCAGTGGGCGACCCACCCAACGCCCAACAATCTACCTATTAAAAGTAGATTTCAGTTCGCAAGCTGAAATATAGAAGTAATTCAGACCGCAAGCTGCCGCGAGCGCACTGTCCATATGTAACGTCCACCTGTCAAGTTTGCATTCTCTACACCCGCTGGTGCCTATCCGGCCTCCTTCGCGGTCACAGCGCTCAGCGACGAAAACCGCGTCTCTGCGACGCTATATTTATTTATTTATTTTTCACGGTGGGGGTCGGTGTAGGGAGTAAACACCCACACTATATAGTGCTTGGCGAGTGAACCGAGACACCTTGCACTCATCGACCATGGAGTTCCCCTTCGGTCACCACCACCACCACCACCACGGCCGCCGCGACGACGAGGAGGAGGGACAGCGCTATCCTCCTCCTGGCCAGCGCTATCCTCCTCCTGGCCAGCGCCCCTTCGACGCGCCGCCCCCCCCGCCCCCTTACTACGATCGCCCGGGCGGCGAGGGCTACGGCCGCCCCGCCTACCCTCCCCCGCCGACCCACCACGTGTCCCACGAGGTGGGCCACGGCTACCCTGGTGCCGGCTACGGAGAGGGAGGCTATTCCGGCCTCCAAAATCGCCCTCCCTACTCCTCCGGCGTCCACCACGTGGGCCACGAGAGCTGGGGCGGTGGGGCCGCGCCGGCGCCGCGGCAGGCCACGGTGAGGATCTTTACCAAGGCGGAGGAAAATTACTCCCTCTCGATCCGCGATGGGCAGGTGGTCCTTGCCCCGGCCAATCCGCGTGACGACTATCAGGCATGGATTCGACACGCACTCTTTGATTTTCATCTGTTTCTTTTCTCTGTAGATTTCTGAATCTTGGTTAAAAAAAAAAGAATTTTAACTTTCCTAACAAATAAAAATTGGAATTTTATCTTTCCTAGCAATAAAAAATGGATTTTTTTTTTATCTTTTCTATCAAATTAGATTTGTTAAACATTGGATCTTTATCTTTTCTAGCAAATAAAAAAATCGTTTTCCCCCAACAGACGGGGTTCTGCGTTTCCTGGTTATTCTTACTGAGATTTTTACCCCCGGTAATTTTTCGAAATATGTTATTTTTTCTCTGTAATTTTGGTTTTTGTCCTTGTTCTTGTGTTCATTTCCCCTACTTTCTTTTGAGAATTTGATCCAGCGTTCAAAGTTCAATTCTAGGGTTTTTGTTTTCCTCTGTGTTTTCTGGTTCATCAAGTTTAATTTCCATATTGATCTTTGCCAAGTTGCCGACTATCTCTTTTGCAGGCTGTGCAAAATTCTATTTTTCTTGCTCACCAGTTTTTGATTGCCTATTGAGATCGCAATTCTTATCCATCGGCTTCTAATGCTTCTCGCTCTGATCTTTTATTCCCATGGATTGTGGATTTTAGCACTGGATCAAAGACATGAGGTATGCCACCAAGGTGAAGGATGAGGAGGGTTTCCCAAGCTTTGCTCTTGTTAATAAAGTTACTGGCGAAGCTATAAAGCACTCCATTGGAGCAACCCATCAAGTAAGTGCAGCACAATCCAGATGCAGTTCTAGGCATTGCCTTGGGTTTCTTCTGGAAGACTGAAACTGATTTTCTATATCCTGTATTCTATTATACATTTCCACTGTCAGTTGATCTTCTTCTTATTTTGATCATTACTATCAGATTCTTAGGGTTAAAACGATAGCTTATATTGTAGATAAATCTGGTATGGATGTGCATTGCATCTCGATGTTTAAATGTTTATGAATCACAAATTCACATTCTCTGTGTTGAAGTTGAAGAATCATGCGAAGCATATAGGAACGACTCTTCGAGGATGGATGATCCAATTTCTTCAATTATAATAGATGCAAGCTACATTTGTTATTCTTGTCTTGCTGTTTAATTAAACCATATTTACAGCTTCTTCTGTTGTGCCTTCTGTGACATTTCAAATGTCAATCAATTGCTGTTGTCATGGAGTTATTCGTCATGCTTCTTATTTTGCTCTCTCTCTCTCTCCTGCTTAATATTTCTTGCAGGTTCGGCTGATTCGGTACAATCCAGATTATCTTGATGAGTCGGTTCTGTGGACCGAAAGCGGGGACACCGGTGAGGGCTTCCGATGCATAAGGATGGTAAACAACATTGGCTTGAACTTTGATGCTTTTCATGGTGATGAGGACCATGGAGGGGTGCATGATGGAACCACTGTTGTGCTGTGGGAGTGGCTGAAGGGAAAGAATCAGAGGTGGAAGATTGTTCCCTATTGTGAGTCTTCAAAATGCCTTACCCTCTTGATAGACTCTGAAATGAAGAAATGCAAGATGCTAAATTCCCCTTGACTTTCACAATATGGGGCGCTAATTTATCATTCTTTGGTCGCTCTCAACTCAAGCTTCCATTGCTAAAGCAAGAGGGGACTAGTTCCTCTAATAGCATTAGAGACTTTTCCTTTATGTTCATGATGGAAGAGCACTTGCTTCTTGCTGTTTCACTGCAGCGACCTTTCTGAAACTTATACTTTTCTATCTTGTGAATGCAGGAGAAAGTGTGATGGAGATGCCATCAGTGGATGTTCATGTCCACCTATGGTGAGCTTTTACCATCAGTCCTACTTTGCAGAATAAGTTGTGCCTATGAGGTGCAGAGTGGAGGTTTGTGTGCCGGAGGTGTTGGCTTTTGCTAGTTGCTGTAACTTTATGCTTGATGTGCCTTGTGTCATATGATGTCTTTCCCTTTTGCGCTGTGTTTGCTGGACTATGGTATGCTATATAATATGTAACACCTCTTCTCTTATTTCCTGTGTTTGTTGATCTGCTAAAGATATATTTTTGTCTGTGTTATGTGATATCAAGGCTTCACACTGGAAGCCGAAGTTCTGGATTTCGGATAGGTGCCCCTGGTCTTTTAATTATAAAATTAAGATTGTTATGGATTATATGCAAATATGAAATTCTGACCAAAGACCAAATGAAAATAATAATAATAATAAATGGAGGGACATCATGTTGTGGCCGCTTTGCTTCCATGATGGGGCCGCTTGTCATCAATGTTCCCATGTGATTCACATCTTTTGTGTATAATTATTTATCATATTCCTAATTCATTACTACGAGGAATATGACCTTCTTTTTCGATTGGCTTGATTGCGTTTTCCTAGTTCATGATAACATATCAAATGAGGGGTCACATAGCTGTACGAGAGAGTTGGCCATTCTCCTTATTCTAGTGAACTCGGATTTAAACTTATGCGCATGGTCTTTTTTGGAGAACCTAAGATTATGAGTTTATTATTATTATTATTATTATTTTGGGTGGAAAATAGAAATATTGCAAAGTAAATTAAGCCAAATTTCTAAATCAATTAGAAACAATATTTACATAGGCAATATATCAAACACCTGGAGAGCAAAAGAAGAATATACCAAATATATGTGAAAAAATTTTTCAGTGTAGAGGGAAAAAATTACGGAGCAAATTCGATCAATCCACTATAATAAATATAGAATTTACAATACTCAAATTTTTACTTAAAATTTAAATTTTCAATAAATTGAGAACATTTCTATACCACCTTCTTAAGAGCAACCATGGTCTTATCTAAACCATCACTTGATAAACCTAAAGATGTAATGAGATCCTAATAATGAATATTACAACTTTCTACAGCATCCAATACAATTCTTAGATAAAAATTTAATTTATTAAATCTTCATGTAAAAAACTACACCAAAGAAAGATAAAGAAAAAACCTATTTCAAATTCCTTTCTTCTTCTCCGTTCGCGTGCAAATCTCGTCTGCAGGTTGCCCTCTGTCCCTTTGTGTCACAGCACCCCTTGGCTCTCTCTTTTTTCTCTGTTATGTGCCGCCGCTTGGTCTTCTCATGTGTCAAAAAAAAAGGCTGAAGCCCTAGTGGGCTATCTGGGCTTCCCAAAGTGGGCTGGACCCATTTACAGAAAAATTGCAGTAGATAGCTGGTAGGCCTTTGTCGAATGAGGTGGGCATTTGGGCAGTGCAGAACATCCTCTGCTGCAGGCTGCTGAAATTTGTGCTTAGGCACTGAGAAATCGCACTCTTGATCCCCCCCTCCCCCTCCCCCTCCCCCAAATTGAACGTAAAATAATGTTGGAAGATCATGATATCTGTTACCTCTTATTTTCATGTGTCGATGCTAACAATATAGATTTCTGTTTGGTGAGGTTTAGATGCTACCTGAAAAGCACTATCTGTCTTTGGTGGGTGACTAGTGTGTACAATCAAAACCATGTAATCATGTTTAGATAATATATTTCCACGGCCTTCGTCTATTTATGTTATATTTTATATGATTTTACTATGACGAAAAAAATGGGGTTGGTCATTTGTTACATAGTTGTTCATCAGAGACTGGTTGCACCAACAGCAGCTTATAATCTATGTGCTTGTTGAACTATAACCTGTGGGATATATCTATCTATATTGTACTGTGGATGCACCTATGATGAAATTATTTCTGATTGAAACAAGGTCTACCCAATTATATAAATTCAACAATTTCAATATAAATGAAAAAGATGAGTAGAGTTTCAATTAGGTTTCGGTCTCAAATCAAAGAGAGCTATGTCTAAATTGGTAGATGCTGGAACTTGATCACATCAAACTTTGATATGGAAATCTACTAAGCGATAACTTCCAAATTCAAAGACTCCATGGAATCTGTTCTAATGAACTGTGTTGGTAGGTGAAATCCCTCTATCAACTTTGCGGAAAGTACAGTCCTGTAAGTTCGACAAAACCTTAGGTTTTCATTTGACGGAGTTGCATATGCAAGGCCGATAAAATATCGAGTGCGCAGCGCAAATGAAAAGGACGTTATGTATTTCTTGGTAATTAACGATCTCGGACAACCCAAATGGTCATCGGTTTCATCTTTATATGATGCCTCTTCCCCTGGTCCCAACGGTACTGAGAACATTCTTGATTAAACGTGTTGCATCTTTCAAAATGTAGACAAGAACCACTGGAGGCTAAAGTGCTGACCTTTTTTATATTTTAGGTGAAAGCAGATGAAACGTGTTGCATCCGACTAATATTTTTATCCATGCCTATATTTATCAAATAAAATAAATATGAAAATGAATATATTAGTATTAATATCCGTTCCTGTTTTTGAGCCCTACTGTTTTTGGATGGCTTAATAGCTAATCTATGGATAAGTTTTCCACTATGTGAATTTTAAGAGACCAAAAGTTGCAGTGATCATACAATCTGGATTTTCAAAATAATATATATTTTATCAAAATTATTTATCCTCACTTTTAAGGATAATTAAGATACTCTTGGTAAGACTCTGCTTTTGACATCTCCCCTCACATCATCAACTCGCTCTTCTTGTTGGGGCGGCGTCAGGTGGATGAACCAGAACCATCAATGTAGCTCACCAACCTTTCTCTTTTCTTTTCTTCGTTTATCCTATTTCATTTATCTATCTGTTTATGTTTGCATGAGCTTTTGCGCCTTAGAAAGCAATCGGTGGATACTTTTCCCGTAAAACCCAATGTTGTTATCATCTTGCTGGCCGTTGAATCTACCATTTGACATTTGCCCCTCTGAAATCAATGGGCCATTGGCAGCAAAATACTAAAGAAAAAGCAATACGTAGCGCAGATGTTTCCAAGGCAAAACAGATAAAAAAAATATAGGCGGCTATTAGGGCTTGATTTGAATTTAATTTCCTGCTGGATTTATAGATTAGGACGCCCATTTAAACATGGCTCATATCAACCCAACGTCTTCTAATCTAAATTTCGAGAAAAGAAAAAATAATCTACACAGATCTTTTATTTGTTCCTGCAGTCTCAACAGGCCCACAGGTTGGGATTTAGGATGGACTTCAGCAGGACTTCAGAAAATGTCCGGCTGGATCATCCAATAGCCTGCAGGATATGCTTGCAGGAATATTCAAATAGGCCTTCATTGGCAATCTCTGATTTTGTTGGCAAAAGCTATAAAGTAGGACAGCAATGAAGCTGCTTAAAACAAACCAATGCGTGAAATCACATGATAACAACAATTCAGTCAGGCCTGAAGCTTAGGCTGACATATGGTGATTGTTGATGTTTTATCGCCTGTTTTGATAAACATTTTTATCGCCTTTAACAAGTTCTCCTAGAAGTTCCAAGGCCTTAATGGGCTTATAGAATATACTGAGGCCCCAGCTCGTGAAAGCTCATTTAAATTCAATGGCCAAATTCGGGGGCTTTTGCCTGCAGTCTAAACCTGCTGGAATGTAGATGGGGGTCGAATGGCTATTGGACTTACATAATGAATAAAGGTTGTTATTGCAAGGTCCTGTGCTGGGATGGGCCGGAAACTTTATTCCTATCATTTTAAGGACGTTGAATTAGCAAAGATAAAAAACGGACTACAGCAAAACACCTCTTATAGCTTCTTGTCTCGTGTATTGTCTGAAATCTTATATCAATCAGGCATAAAAATTATGCTAGTTATTTGTCTTGAGTGGTGTTAAGCAACTTAGGCACTATGAGATATTCATATCACTTTTCTCATATACCAATACATGTTGGTATGAGAAGTGAGAAGAGAGAAATCAGAATTCGTAGGATGTTTCATCAGCCTTAAACCCAGCATGAAGCAACTTTGCGTAGGACTTGGGGTTAGACACTGCAACAACTTAGCAATTTGAGTACCGAATGTTTAATTTATTACCATAGTTTAAATTTGCATCCACATGTGGGCCACCATGGCTAAAGTCCTCGGTTATTACCCTTCTATCCTCAAACCATGTTCTAGAAGATGTTTGAAGTTCATGTAGATGGCTGCATGTTATTCTTAAAGTTACCAGCATCAAGTTCTGTAAGTTTTCTCATTATTGTTTTTGCATTTGCTAAACTTTTAATTACAGGTTAAGCCAAAATAATTTTTGAGTTTGGCCATTTCTTAATTGAAACAAGCCCAGGTAAAGGTTGTGGCCCCGCCAGCAACCGCCTACAACCATTAAGATGGAGTACTGTACATGATAGAGAGACTTTTCTAATAGTTCTGTATCCCAATGTTCAGAGAATACTCCCTTCAACTTAATATGCAAAAGAGGCACCAAACCGGATTGTCGCCGTCCAAATTTTAGTTTTGAAATCGAAAAAAGAGACATTAGAAGTTACCTCTTGAAAAGTAAATAGTATTTCTATTTCTTTTAATATGTGATTTGAGACAGATCACCATGTCCCTTGCTTTGTTGTTAACCTTTCTCATCTTAAACCCAAATTGGATTCACTTAATGGATATATGAATCAAAGATTTCCTTCCATCACAAGGGGATGGTTGTGCTCATTATACTTTCGCAAAAGTTTTGTGACAATTATGCGCCCGAGAGAGAGAGAGAGAGAGAGAGAGAGAGAGAGAGAGAGAGAGAGAGAGAGAGAATTTTTCATGAAAAAAAGTGGGAAGAAATCCTTCCCCTCTAATCAGGGACAGAAATAATTCACACCTAAAACTACAAAACTACTGAAAATAATTCTATGACGAACTTCCTTTGCTTGTGTTCAATTGTTTTATATCCCATATGTTTCTTTCATTTGAAGCAGCATCCTGCTTTTTTTTTTTGCTAAAAACGGGTTTTCATACAATACGTGTACGAATACACCCAATAAAGTCAAAAAATACTAACTCACGGAGAGCCAGTGGCAGCTCCCCCTCCCCCACCCAAAGGGTGTATCCTGAATGATGAGCCGCGAAGGCAGCCACCCAATCGGCTGCCCCATTGGCTTCTCTAAATACATGCTTGGCCTGAATGGCCACCTCAACCCCACACATCATCCCTATGTCCCAAACCAAGGGGTGGTCTGTGCCCTCACCCCTCAGCCCCTTCTGAATCCAACTGATAACTGTGGCTGAGTCGCCCTCCAAAATAATCGAGCCCGTCTGCAAAGCCTGCCTCGCATATCGAAGACCCGCCCAGGCAGCTCGTAACTCTGCCCCGGGGACCGACGTGCCGAACAACTGACAGCCACCTGCTGCCACCACTCTGGAGTGCGGGTCCCGTATCACAAAGCCCGCACCACCTCGCGCGCCTCCATCCAGAACCGATCCATCAATGTTGACCTTGAGGAAACTCGGGGGTGGGGGTTCCCAGGTGAAGAACACCATCTGAGAAGCTGCCGAAGCAGAAAGAGAACCCCAGGTGTCCCGAGCTATCAGAGGTCCATCTGAAGAAGATCTGATCTCCAATGCCTGTACGCGCGCTAGCTCCACCACGAACCTCGGTGACACCCTACGCTCACCGAGGGTACGAGCGTTCCTTGCCAGCCAGATCTGATGTGCTGTGCAGGTCGCTCGAATAGCCTCCTGACATGTCCGAGGGCGGACCAACCACTGCTGCATCATCTGTAAAAACTGAGGCCTCCCATGCCAGACCTCCTGCGGGAACCCTGCCCACTGCCATGCCGACCTCGCCCACGTACACTGGAAAAGCACGTGGTCGACCGACTCCTCAACACTGCATGTCCCGCACTCCGCAGGGATCTCCCATCCTCGCCTACTCAGCGCTGCTCTCGTCGGGAGACGGTCCCACGCCACCTTCCATAGGAAGAGTGCAGCTCTTGGGTGAAGCCCTGACCTCCAGATCCAAGTGTAGTCCTGCCCTGGCTCATGCTCCTGCTGGATAACACCGGCGAGATCTCCCAGTCGGACCCTGGATCGACATGAGGTGCCCCAAACCCTGACATCAGGCCCCCCACAACCTGGCACCGGAAGAGACCGGATCCTCTCAGCTAGGTGTCCCCCGAACAGCTGACGTAACCTGGCATCATCCCATGCTGACTCTCCTGGGGCCAGAAGATCAAAAACCCGCAGTCCCTCCGCAGCCGCAGCATCGATCATGGTCGGCCAGCACCTCAGTGGGATAGTGTCCACCCATGGGTCTGCAGTCACATCAATACTCCGCCCATCGCCGACTATCCACCTGGTGTTTGCCGACACCGTCGGCACATACCTCCCAATCTCACGCCACATGAAGGAGACTCGCCGCCCACTCCATGCCACCTCTGAGCCGTCGCGTCCATATCTGGCAGCCATCACCTGACTCCACAGCCTGTGTGGCTCTAGCAGGAACCGAGTTGCATGCCGAGCAATGAAAGCCTCGCGACGCTCCAGCAGGGACTGCACCCCGAGACCGCCCTCACTGGTAGGGCCGGCAAACGTGCTCCCAGGCTACCAGATGCACCCCGCGGCCTCCGCCATGTGACCCCCACAGGAAGCATCGCAACAGTCGCTCGATCCTCAGTAAGGTCGTCTTCGGAACCACAGTGTTGGCCATGAGATAAACTGGCATGGACCCCAACACTGATCTGATCAAAGTCAGTCTCCCCATCATAGATAGGAAAACTGCTCTCCATCCCTCCAACCTGCTCTCTACCCGCTGCACCAGGCTGGAGCACTCTGCCACTCGTAATCTGCGGCCTGTGATGGGAACTCCCAGGTAGGTCAATGTCTCCTCCTGCTCAGGAATCTGCAGAATCCCACGAATCTCCTGTCTGACCCTGCTCTCCGTACTCGGACTGAAGCGGACAGCTGACTTTTGGAAGTTAACTCTCTGGCCCGATGCCATGCAGTAATCTGCTACCACCCTACGAAGGACCCGTGCATCAGAAACCCGCGCCCTGGCCAAAAGAAGACAATCGTCAGCGAAAAGTAAGTGGGAAAGAGGACTAGCCCCCGAGGCGGGAACATAGGCCTCCAGCTCCCTACGGGCACACACCCTCTGAAATCACGAGACAAAATGTCAGCACAAAGAATAAACAAATAAGGAGATAAAGGGCATCCCTGACGCAGCCCCATGGTAGACTCAAAGAAAGGAGAAGGTGTGCCATTGACCAAAATCGAAAACTTTGGCCCCCTGACACACCCCAGGACCCAACCGATCCACTGCCTATGGAATCCGTACGCCTCCAATCCCTGCTGAAGAAATCTCCATCTGATCTTGTCATAAGCTCTCTCCATATCCAGTTTAATAGCCATCAGGCTATGTCGCTTTGATGCTCGCTGAAGGTCCCACATCATCTCCTGGGCCAGCAGAACATTATGGAAAATGTTTCTGCCAGCTATAAACGCCCCCTGCTCCTGACTGATGATGCCAGGCAGAAGGGGCTTCATCCTCCGAACCATAATTCTGGCCACTACCTTATACAAGGTTGTACACAAACTAATGGGTCTGAAGTGGCAGGGCTCCGCCGCCTCCTGACGCTTCGGAATGAGCGTGATGAAGGTAGTCTTCCAATCCCCCGGCATCACCGCCTGGGAGAAGAAGCACTGAATGGCCTCTACCACCGCTGTCTGAATAATGCCCCAATATCGTCGAAAAAAGAACGGGGGAAACCCATCTGGTCCCGGAGCCTTGTCTGGAGCCAAAGCCCAGACTGCCTCCTGTACCTCCTGTGCCGACACCGATCGGACCAGGGCTGCGTTCTCATCATCCTCGATCCTCCCATCCACCCTCGGAGGAGGGAGGGGGTTACCGTCGTCGGACTCCTCCTCCTCCGTCCATCTGGTGCGGAAGAAATCCAACAAGATCTGACGAATGGAGGGCTCCCCTTCCACCCGATGTCCAGACCTATCTCGCAGCGAGTGGATCGTGCTCCGCTGCCTCCGAATAATCGTAGTCCGGTGGAAGAAACTAGTATTGCGGTCACCCTCACGCACCCACTGGACTCGAGATTTCTGTCGCCAGAAGATCTCGTGCTATCGTAGAAGAGAGTGGTGAGTCGCTAGGAGCCCCCGAAGGTCACCCATATCGTTCGTCGAAAGCGTACCTTCCAAATCTTCTTTCGACTGCAACTCGGTGATCGCGGTCTCAACCCCCTCTACTCTCCGGAAGATATTGCCCACAACCTCGCGGTTCCATCACCGGAGACGCCTCTTGGCCAACTCTAGTTTGCGCGACACCCGGTGCATAGCATCTCCACGCACCAGGAGGCGCCATGCGTCACGTACAATATCCCAGGACTGGGGGTACGATAGCCAAACCTTCTCAAAGCGGAAGGGGCTGTAATGCCTAGGTCCCAATGATGTGGAAATCAGTAGGGGGCAGTGGTCCGAGGCGATCCGAGGTAAGTGACTAACCCTGCAGGTAGGAAAAAGAAGAAACCAGTCTGGGGACGCAAAGGCCCTGTCCAGACGCTCCCAAACCCTAGCACTGCCGAGCTGATTATTGCACCAAGTAAACTGAGGTCCTGAGAAACCTAAGTCCACCAGGCCCGTACGTGACACAAAATCGCGGAACTCCCTCCTGTCCACTCTATCCGTGAAGGCTGCCCCTCCCCTCTTGTCACCCGAACTCAGGATGCAATTGAAGTCACCAACTACAACTGTCGGGACACCCTGGGCAGTGAGACTGGTAATCTCCTGCCAGAGGACTCTCCTGATCCTGTAATCCTTGCTCGCATACACCCCACACAAAACTCACGGAGGAGCATCAGGTGCCGATACAACCATAACTACCTGTTGGGAGCAGTTGTGGAAGACATCAAAGGTCGCCACCCCACGCCTCCACAGGAGCAGGATACCTCCCGACAACCCCTGGGACTCGACTGCATATGTCTCCCAGTCCCTTCCCAGACGTCGTCTCAGACGTGCAAGCCCCTCACCAGATAGCCGGGTCTCACTAAGGACGCAGATCTCTGGGCAGTGAACTTGCACTAACCGTTTGAAGGAAGACATGAAGGACGGCTTGGCTGCCCCCCTACAATTCCAAACTAGGACCCTCATGGATCACAGTCCACGTAGTCGGCCTCAGACCCATCCTCCCCCTGGTACGTGGAGCCAGCCTCAAGTACGGTACCTGGGCCCACCCGCTGCTCGTCAGATGTGGTCTGCATGACTGCCGCCCTAATACGCTGCACAACAGTCGTGTGGTCCGTGCCCTCTCCTGGTTTCGGTGGCGCGGCCTGACACCCCTCCGGAAAAGGCCTGAGGTGATCCCTGGCCCCACTCCCACTAGAGGAAGCTTCCCCCTGCTCACCCGCGACCAGGGGCAGAGGGCCAAACCGGAAGACTCCATCCGGGCCAGTACCACCCTGCACATCCCATGGCTGTACCTCACTCAGGAGGGCATGGCCACCGTGCTCTCCTCGAGAGGGAGGGCTATACCGAAATGGCCCAGCAGATTCGTCGCCCAGGCCCTGCACCGCGAGTACGGCACAACCCCCCGGGCCCGAAGCTGGCTGGGCCTTTGGGCCAGCTACAGCATGGCCCAAGGAGACAACCGCGGGCTGGGCCGGAAGGCCCACCGCCCGCGGTTCCACAGCAGACCGCGCGGGCCTGCTGGCCACGCGCAACCTCGCGCGGGCCCAGCGGAACCTGGGCCCTCGCGACCACAGCACCGGGCGCGGTCTCAGCCCCCGGTGCGTCCCTGGGTCTGGGCGCGCCAATGGCGCGCGGCGCCACAGCGGCGCGCCGACGGTGTCAGCCGCGCCGAGCTCACGGGCCCCGTCCTGGGCCGCCCCCACCGGCCCACGGCCCCGGCCCCGGCGCCCGGCCCTATGGGCCCGGGTGCGCTGGGCTGGCCCATGCTGTTGGCCCCGGCCCACGAAAGTGAGGGCCAGTTGGGCCCCCTGCCGAGATTTCCCAGATGGGCCAAGGCCCGCCAGCGGCCTCGGTCGCTTTTGGGTTTGGGCTCGGGCCGCAACCGCCCGGCTGGGCGCCGGATCGGCCCGACTCGGGCCTTCGCTGAGACGCGGACTCAGCCCCGGGTCCCCCGACTCGGCCAGGAGATCATCGGCCGAGTCAGCTTGGAGGGGGCCGAAGGGGAGCTCCGGGTGCCCATCCCCCCAACGGTGAGTGGAGACCGGCGGCATGCCACCTTCGCTGGCTTTTGCCAGCCGTCAGTGTCCGCCGGGGACACCGGCGTGGCTGGGCGAGCCACCGGGGGCGGCGGCCGAGTCGAAGACGACCCGAGCCCCGAGTGCGGCTCGCTCATCTTCCCCGGCCGCGGCGGCAGAGTCTCCCCATGGAGTCTCTGCCGTGACGCCACCATCCAGGGACCATAGAT